>NC_041387.1:549054827-549152486 GCF_002162155.2 Triticum dicoccoides | reverse complement strand
AGATGGAGAAGCGAATATGTGCTACGGGAAGTGGACAGGTGATGATGACTATAGCATGCCGCTTGACTTACGAGACACATACCAGCAGCGTAGGGTCATATGGAAGTCAGGCAACTTGCTTGAGTGATCACAGTACTGGTACTCCCTACAGTACCTACTACTATGCCCTAACTTGCTTGAGTAGAGTAGTAGTGGAGTAGGACTCTGCTCTACTACTAGCACCGAAGGAGTAGTATATTCTAATCTAAAATAGTTACAAACTTCAATGGCCGAGCATGGAACAACTACGAACCGCCATCGGTGCTAACTCCAATCCCCGACAAACGTTCGTTGGGAGACATGGCAATTGCAAACGACCGCGATGTAGTTATAGTACGTGTGTAAGGGTGGCGGTTTTGTCAAATACTATGGCTTAAAAACAGGCCACCGTCGGATGGAAATCTGACGGTTACGTGGGATTCGCCAAGATTGAGCTCGTGCCGAACAATCGCCAGATATCATTACTAAAAAAGGTCACTACTGGCCCTTGGCGGAGAACATCAAGTACAATACGTGCTACCTGTTCACCATGCCGGAGTCGCTGGAGGATCACTGCCGCCTGCTAGTCTCGGAGGAGGACGACAGCGTCTTCCTCTTGATCGTGGGCACCAGCAAGGCCCGCGCAGGCAGCCGCCCCGTCTCTGTAGTGTGCGTCAGGGGCGACGCCGCTGACGCTGACACTGACACGAGGCCGATGTATGGGTGTGTGCTCACTGTTACTACCCCTCCGAGGTATGTGGGCAGCGACACCGGCTCCATCATGCTGACTAGGACTGTGCAGAGTTGGGACCTTCCTGCCGATGTGGACATGGAAGATGCATGGTATGATTTACCCCCAATGCGGTGCACGGGGATTCCAAGGAGGTTCACATGGACATACGCATTATCAAGTTAAATGTTGATCATTAGTCTTCGCTCAGTGTAATCCGCTGTCTAAGCATGTGGAGAGTTCCATGCATGATCTTGCTCTATTGGAGTATCGCACATGAATAAAAGTGTATCCATTTATAGTTTAGTCTAGAATCTTCCTTGTATGAATTTTTACTATAGTACTGGTGAAATACTTACTATGAACCATTTCTTACATCTCCTCTGCCGCTTCCAAGTCATCTTGATTTAATCCCTCCATCTAGGTGTATAAGGGCATGGTTAATACTTAATAGTATAGCCAACTGTTGACTATAAGAAAGTGCCATGTCATCTGTAGCCAACATGTATAACAATTGATACTCAAAAACTAATTCTTAAAGATCATTTGATGCAAAGCACAATAAGTGTTATTTATTCACAAGTTTTGGATGCAGGTTGAACAGTTGAACGCTTTTGTTTGCAAAATATGCCTTTTTATCTATTTCACCCGGATGTTTGTGAGCTCTAGAGATGACCCCCACATCCTTTGTCAAAATAAACAACTCCCCGATCAATGCATTTCACTCTTCCGTGCAACGCACAGCCACCTTACTACTATATATTAGTACGACCAAAAATTGAACTAACATTATATATAGTACGATAAATGCTGATGCAAGTCACCTAAAATTATATCATTGAAAACTATGTTCAAATACGAATCCAACGACATAGTTTTGTTGACATGCACTAACATTTTGTCAGTTAAATCTTCAGTCAAATTCAATGGGGGACTAATAAACCACGACCGATGTAGTAAAGTGTAGAGGACAGCGCTGCACGGGAGTCTCACTCTCACCCCACTCGTGGCGCGGAAGTAAAGCAGTCATATCACAAAACCCAACCACCTCCAATAATAAATGGCCTGGTAAAATAAACGGACAAGCAACCATCACATCCCTCCATATTTTTTGCATTTAATCTCTCTGCATTTACTTTCTCCGGTTCATCTCGCACACTCGATCCCTAGCTACTACTCCTAGTATCCCTAGCTACTACTCCTAGGGCTAGTTCTTTTGGCGGCTTAAAAAATAAGCCGTCTCTTCCCCAGCTTTTCCCATAAGACTAGTCATAGTGGAGAGTAACATTAAGGCGCCTCACTCATTTATTTGGGCTTCTAAACTACTACTAGTACCTCCATCCTGGTTTATTCATCACCATTGTAATTTGTGGTAAATTTTGACCAAAGATTTAACTAATAAAATGTTAGTGCATGTGACATGCACAAACATTTAATTAGTTAAATTTATGATCAAACTTTGACACAGATTACAATGGTGACCAATAAACCAGGATGGAGCTAGTAGTAATGGGATTACTACTAATCTAGAAGCCTAAACAAATTGGCCCCTGGTACTCCTACTAGTAGTACTAGTACTCAAGTTGGAATTCCAATTGCACGGCACAACTTGTTAGGCAAAAAATTCGATACAGGGTGTAGGAAGCGGTTTGGGAATTTGCATGCCTTTCTGACCAGTCAGATACTCCTTACAAAGTACGACAGAGAAATAACCATAGAGAAGGA
This sequence comes from Triticum dicoccoides, assembly GCF_002162155.2. Lineage (NCBI taxonomy): Eukaryota > Viridiplantae > Streptophyta > Magnoliopsida > Poales > Poaceae > Triticum > Triticum dicoccoides. The sequence goes on along the minus strand of NC_041387.1, from coordinate 549,150,013 downwards.
AGCTAAAAGTAAACAGTCAAACAAGCATTTTTGCATTTTTTGCATGGAATCATTTCACAAGCTTGAGTATTGTTGTTTTTCTACTTTTACAAAAGCCACATCATAATGTTAAAACATGCATTTGCACATACATAAGTAATAGTAGTACTCCCTCCGTCTAGGTGTATAAAGTCTTCCCTCCTTCTTGGTCACGGTGCACAACCAAAGATGACTTATTCACCTGGACGGAGGGAGTAGCACAGTCTGCAAGCATATATAGAGACAGACGTGTAGTATGATAGTATATAGTAAAGTTTGTGCTATATGCACCTACATACAAAATGCGTACGGATACACAAGGTTTCCAAACTTTCCCTCTTACATACTTAATTAAGGATGCTAATAATTCCCAAACGTTCGGGATCTATCATTTGCGTCCCAAAACTAATGAGATCACCTTACGAAACGAAATTAGACTCCTACTAAAAGTTGTGACGCTCGCAGGAGCCCTTGCGGCGCGCCACGAGTGCCCTGGTGCGCGGCCGTTTCCTAGCGTGCTGACACAATGCCTCTTCCTCAGCCTCACAACTTGCGAGATGCTGATTGGCGGCTTGCCGACGGGTGAGTGCGATCTCACCGGTGTGGTGATCCGGTGCCAACAGGTACTCCTCCTCGCTGGAAGCGTGCACCCGGTCCACATACCGCCAAGCGTAGATGAGGCACTTGGGACTGACTGCACTCATGGCTTTGGCACGGGCATCCTCCGCCACCCTCATGGCCCTAGCACGAGCTTTCTGCCAAAGGGCCAATTGCCTGACTCTCTCGGATGTGACATAGACCTGCCAGGCAGCTTGCCTCGCGACACGCTTCTCTTCCTCAGCCTTCTTCTCCGCCTCTATTTTGGCGTGCTCTGCCAGCGGCAAAGCCTCCCACATGACGACATCCATTTCTTTCCAAAGCTCCTCAAGGCTAGGGGGGAGGGGCTCGGTGGGAGACGCGGTATTCTCCTCGTAGCGGGGAGCCGACGCGTCCTCCGACGCGCGTGCTGGTGAGATTGGGAATGCCGACGCATCCACCTCGACGCGTCACAACAAGGAGTGGAACGCCGATGCGTCCTCCTCTACTAGTGGGGGCGAGGAATGGAACGGCGACGCATGACCGTCCAGGTGGTGTAGCGAGGGGCGCCTATGGCTTGGGAGGGGAGATGCCATGGTGGTCGACGTGAGAGGGGGGGGGAGGAGATAGCGATGAACGTGAGCGTTCTTCTGAATGCCGTGGGAGGCGCAGTATTTATAGCGAGCAATGACACACCTACGTAAGATATGGACTGAGCTGCACTGACTTAATTGCAGGTCCAGTTGCATCACTGACATGTGGGCCAGACCCGTTGTTGGCCCATATGTCAGTGACCCAATGCACCTGCAGTTAAGTAACTGAAGCACCATCCCGGAAGATATGTTGCGTGATTAACGTAACAGCTACGTGGGCATATTTGTTGGAGTAAATTACATGGGAGGGAAGGGGTGGAAATATTGCTGGTCACAACGGATTGGACGAGCGCGGGGGGAGGAGAGTCATGCATGCAGATTTTTTCCACACGGGGTGGAGTGGTGGGACCGCCGGAGGGAGAAGGAGAGTCTGGCAGGCATATTGTTTCCACACATGGAGAGGAAAAGATTTGATGATGAACGGGCTTCCTGCAGTTATGGGGAACGGTGCATAATAAGTCATCTTGCATGTCGGGCTAGGTATAGTCTCAAGTCATTAAAAACATACACGCCCCACACATGTTCATATTTCAAGGTGCACTAAATTATTGCATGCGATGATTAAGGCTGGCCATTATGGTGGTATCTTAGCTGGTATCATGCACACGAGAATAAGAAACATGCTGATGTGGCAACGAATTAAAGAAGAGAGGGGGGTTAGAGTAACTAGTGTTCATGCATGCATTGGTAAACACATTTTTGTGTGAAGAACGATAACATTAGTTGAGTACTTTTGCAGACTACAAAAACTATTCCACCGCCTCTATCTTGCTAAGAGTAGGTGAAAATTTTGAATCGAGCCCTTAAACTAGAAGGGAGGTAGTAGTACTCTAATAGCTAACCTTGTTGTGACGACAAGATAGGACATGGCACGCACCTGGACGGAGGAACTAGTCTGCATTGTGCATTTAAGTTTTGTTTGAAGTCAATGTACCTCTACTTTGACCAAACTTATAGAAAAATGTATCAACATTCACAATGTCAAATCAATATTTTTATACTCATTATAAAACGTATTTCTTATACTCATTATAATCAGTATTGTAGATATTGATATTTTTAGTATAAATTTAGTCAAACACTTTGCAAACGGTTGACGGAAGTGAAAAGGACCAGAGGGAGTATCATGCATGCAGAGTAGATAAAAACTTAGCTCATTTATAGCCAGTCGAAGTCTCAAAGGGTGCAACCGCGTGAGGGAGCCGAAGGTTGTGGGAGGCGCGATGGTTGATGGAATTAAGTGAAGTTACGCACGCGCCGGCATGGTGTGTGACAGGCAGAAGCTATACCGTCAGGCCTACGATATGGGTCTAGTAGACATGACATCTAGTGGGTCCCACATAGTTCTCGAGAACTCTTTGGGGGCTTGCAACTGTTTATCCACCGGGTAAGCCAGCAAACCAACGCCGTCCGCACGCCCTACTCGTCCCGTCTTCTACTAGTATAGTACCTTACAACAATTTGCTCCCAGTCGTCCCGTCCTTTCACATTACACCAGTTCAACTTCTCCTAACCCTCCTCCAAAATCCATGGCCTCCCAAATCTCCATGGTCGCCGCTGAGTACCAGGTTAGAGCCATCACTGGCGATGAGTTCATCGTCATCTACACACGTGGATCCGTGATGGCGAAAGCATGCCTTGCTCGCTTCCTACGCATGTTCAACAGTTCAACAGATGAGTGGGTCGCTGGGCTAGATGTTGAGTACACCAAAGTCCTGCAAAGAGAGAAAATTCTAAAGGAGGCAGAGAAGAAGAAGCCCGCCGTGATCCAGGTCTGCTACATAACGTGTGCTTGGTCTACCACAATGCCATGCCGACGTTGAGTGCCAGGATTTTAAGAACTTCCTCAAGGACAAAAGAGTGAAATTCGTTACTATAAACTTTAGGAATGACTGGGATGTCCTGGGTCAGATAGACCTCGTTGTAGGCCAGCCCTTCGATCTCCAGAAGACAAGCCCGGTGTCCTCCTCTCAGCCTTCAATGCTGACCCTGGCAGCAACCATGATTGATCCTTTGTACGCTAAACTAAAGAAACCTCACCACGAGTTTCATCATGCATGGGAGTTGAAGACATTGGATGAAGATCACATCCTGTATGCAGCAATGGATGCGTACCTTTGTTTAAATATCTACAAGGGTTGGATGAAGAAGCAGAGCCCAGTGTCCGGTTCAAGAAAAGAAGCGTCAGTAAAGAGGAATAGGAAGAGGGACGAGGACAAAGTCGAGGACGTGGACTCGAACTCCGAGTAGGTAGCAGTGCCGTCGCTCATGCTGGTTCTACTGCAGTGCCAAGCGGACTAGTTGCTTAGTTTATTTTCAAGGGTGTGTTGTGCTGAGGCCCCAACACAACTATGTTTATGTTCTTTCTCGTTATTTGGACTCTTTAGTACGTACAGTAGTACTAGTACTATGTCTTACTACTGTTCTTCTTGTAGTTGGTACTACTGCTCGTATCTTCCACTACAAAAAAAGACACATCTGTGACATTTTGGGCCGAAGGAATTTTTTTCTGTCATACATATGACACTTCTATGACGATAATTGTGACAAAACCTGGTATCATCATAGATGTGGTGGGCTCCTACTTCTATGACAAAAAATCATGACAGAAAATGGGCTTTTCGTCCTGGGCGGTCCGGAGACGCAGCTGCATGACATTCTTTGGGCCATCCATGACGGAAAAAACCTGTCACAGCCTGGGTTTTGACCTCTTTTATTTGTCTGATTTTCATCTGAGTTGGTTTCAAATTTGGAATTTTGAATCATTCCATTTGGACTTGATCACTTGGGTATCCCTTGATTTTCACCCAAGTGCCGCCTCTCCTCTTCTAATCCATCATTTTACTCCTGGCCAACCCAACAAAATTGTTTAGAATATTTTTCTTAAATGAAAAATATTCATTTTGCCTCTTAAACCCTAGCTAAACTCTTTGACCTCCAAAGGAACCCTCATTTCTGTTGCCCTAAAAATCCTGAGAAAAATCCCAAATATTCTTTGGACCCTAGGGCACATTTCTGAGCAAAAACATTTCACCACTTTTTGGCGTATTTTTGCTACAGAAAATATTTTCACTTCTGGGCTGAAATGGTAGTTTCTACAACAACTACCTTTTTACTAGCTCAAAAGTAGCTGGTTTTCCCTGTGCTTATTCACCTTAGTAAGTGTCAGTAAAAACCCAAAGATCAGCCCTTGAAACCCTGTGGTTTGACCACAGTAACTGTTCAAAGTTTTTGTCCAGTAACTAAACATCTTCACCATTTCACTTCTACTTCACCTAGAAACAAACCGAGCCGTGGTGACACCTAAAGTTACTAAAGACTACACGCCAGACATCATGGTTAGTGCATATGTGGCCTAATGTCACGGTCCACGCGGTGACCGCGTTCGTCCGAGGGTGCTGGCATGCCAAATGCGCGCTCTGCGCGTCGCCAGCGCCTTTGTGGCGCGCGTGCATGCCGCACGGCCAGCCTAGGCATGTCCCCCCGCGCCACCATCCTCGTCTCCACCTCCTTTACTCCTCCCTGCCGCTCGTGGACGCTGGAGCTCGCCGCAGCGAGCACGGGCACGGTCCGGCCAACGGCACAGTGCCCACGCACTGTGTTCGTCCCTTTCCTCCTTGCTCCTATGCTCATCCGCGTCCGTGCACAGCTCCTGCGTGACCTCGTCGCCTTCCCCCCTCTCTCTAGCACCATTCGTCGCTGGGCACCGATGACAGCTGTCCTCCGGCGGAGCCCGAGCCCTCCTTGCCGCCCGCCTATAAATAACCCCCTCCGCAGCCTCCTGGAGCACCGCACCTCACCACCACTCCCTCCTATAGCCACTAGAAGCCACAGCCCGGCCGGGCAGGCCGCGGGCTGCCGTCCCCAAGCTGAGCTTGCCGGCGATCCCCTCTGGATTGACCTCGCAGCTCCGGCCACTCCCAAGCCGAGGCGACCCCGCCAGGGCCTCCGCCTCTCCTCCGTGAAGCTAACGCGCCAAGCTCGAGCCTCTGGAGCCGCCCCTAGCCGCCGTCTTCCTCATCTTCGGTGACCACTGTGTTCTGCCTCCGCTTGCAAGGAAGAATCCGACGTCGTCCGGTCACCGTTTGCCACGCCACGGGTACGGGCAGGTGCGCAAGCCTTCTCCGTCGATCCCTCCCCTCTCGTTTTCCTCCAAGATGCCTCAACGCCAGCATGAGCTCCGGCGAAGCGCCGCGCCTCTCTGTTTTCTTTCCCCTCCCTCCGGCCTGACTAGCGGGGCCCGCTAGTCAGCCACTCATAACACGTGCGAAGCGGTATGAGTGGTGGCGCACCGGGAAAATGCGCCATCGACATCACCCCCTCTCTGTTTTTCTTTTTCAATTTTATTTAAATTCCAGTAGCATTCAAACCGCCATAACTTTTATTCTACAAGTGCAAATGCAGTGATTCTTTTTGCATTGTCTTCTTTGTCCAAAAATCTAACAGCTCGCAAAAGATGGGATTTTTCCTTGCTGTCTAGATTTTCTGGCAATAATCAGAAGGTTTCTTGATATTTTTCAATTGTGGTTTTTGAATATTTTCAAAGGAACCAGCTTGTCTTGAGGATCACCAGGAGCCTTGTGAACCTCATCAGTACTAAGGCAAGCCACAGTAACATTTTCATGGTTCCACTTAAACATTTATGATTTTCATACTTGAACTTATGATTATTGATGCATTTAAATTAGTTATATAATAAATATATTCTGTTATATGCTTGTTATGTTAAAATGCTTGAACTTCAGTATGTTTGGAGTAAATATTGTTAGTAAGATAATGAGAACTTAGTTGCAAAAGTTAAATAAATAATATGGTCATAGAATTTGATGAGTAATTTAAATATTATTTTGCATGAGGTAAAATGATGATAATGGTAGAAATAATTCTAGTATAAGTAAAGAGAAGTTTTTACTAGTATAGTAACATGAGTGTATGTTGGCTTCGTGGGAGCGTGATTGGTGCAGTCTTTGCACGGTTATGTGATGCATATGTTAACTAATGCATGGTATGGCAGTATGACACTGGCTATTTTATTTTCACATTAAGTAGAACCTGATTAATAATTCAACTTGAACATGTTGTTGACCGGGTCGTGGTTCCACTGAAATGAGTCTTTCCTAGTGCAACCACACTTGCCGGTATGGGATGACCTTAATGCGTTTCATTGTCATGCCTCTGGTCGGTACCTCAATTTAGGGAAGGTTATGGGCGTGCTGTACCCTGGTCCGGTAGGCAAGCATAACCTTGTGTGCCCGTTGTTAAGTTAATTTTGGTACCGGATCCCAGTGCATCGTGGCCACGACGGTGGTCGAGGTGTCTGGAGGTAGACATGGGGCCACCCAGTACTAGCCCAGTGGGGTCTGAGTCGGAGGGGCCGGGAGAGTGTCATGACAGTGAAATGGTTTCGTTGGAACGCTGTTGGTCCACTTGGATGGGAGATTGATGTCATGGGTTCCGTAGTGTGGGTACAGTGTACTAACCTCTGCAGAGTGTATTTAATCTATCGATAGCCGAGTCCATGGATGCGGACACGCTCGAAAGTAAGATACACCATGGGTCAACACTTTATAAATATGCACACTAATTGCACTAAGGATGACATTGAGGTCATTGTGTTGAGTTGGACATGAGTTGTCGGGTTGTGATCGTCGTAAGGATCACGGGCCACGAGTTGGTTGGGTTGTGATCGCCGTAAGGATCATGGGCCACGAGATGGTCGGGTTGTGATCGCCGTAAGGATCACGAGTATGTGTTGGTAATATTATGTTTGTTGGTCACACCGGGTAAGCAATTCGGGAGAATGAGTATCTGTTGAGCACTGTCACAGCATGTTGGTAATAGAGTTGCATTGTTGATTAAATTGGATAAATATCATAATATTGTCTGTCATCTTGTTTATGTTTATTGTGAGCTTACAAGTACATTCAATGCACTGACCTGGCGTGTCATGCCAGATTTCAGGAAAGTCCTGTTGGAAAGGAGTGCTGTCCGAGTCTAGACCGTGTCCACGTCGGTGTCCTTGTGCTATGGAGTCCCGCTACGATGTTGTTCCGCTACCGAGTGGTTGTCATGATCGAGGCCCCTTTATGTTCACTAAATAATGTACATATTGTTCAGCCGCACCGTGTGTGCCGCTTGGCCTCGCTAACTGTTGTAATATGAACTATGCTCCACTAGCATGAATAAAGTGGTTGTTTTCTGTACCATGTTGTTGTGTGTTCCCAGAAGACAAGGTCTCTGGGCTGGCAATGCAAGGTAAACTGGTCGCTCTGAGCCGGGGTGCCACAATGCTTGGTATCAGAGCTGCACTGACTGTAGGCCATGCTAGACTAGGCCGAGTTAGCTGGACGCTAGATACGAGTTGTAGTTGAGTGTCGGTAATAACTGTAGCTGGTTGTTGCATTGCATGGACTGATTATATTTATTTTATGCTAACCTGCTAATGGTTGTGAGTGTAGATGGCTCCGCTGCTGTATCCGTGCCAGTTGCAGCTGATGGCGTACACGTCGCCGCATCTCCTTCGTAACGTGTGGCGACGGTTGTACCCTCACGGAGACGATCCAGTCTATCGTGTGTACCGGGAGCGCCTAGCAGACTCAGTGTATGAGTATCACGCCATGGTTACTCTGCACACCAGTTCCGATTCCAGTTCTTACACTCGTACCTCTCGTAGCGGCTACGCTTCTTCCGCTTCTCAGGCTGTCCAGTTTGCTGCATTCGAGGTACTTGTTGAGCTCCGCTACAACGAGGTCCAGATGCAGAATCACCCAGGTTTCCACTACTATCCTTCTCTCCACGATAATGGTAGTGTCCATTTCCCTGTCATTGATCCGGAGTCTGATAGTGTCGCTAGCCACCTTTCTCGCTACATCACTGCTAGCTATCTTCTGATCTACGAGCTGGCTCGTGAGCTGAGTCGTGCCTGTACTGCTTTAGCCTCTACTTTAGTCACTGCTCGCTCAGCCACTACTTCTCCATCTGTGGGATTTATTCCCTACGTTCCTGCCAGTTCTAGATTCCCTGTTACTCCCCCGAGTAGCTCGGGCACCGTGACTGCAAGTCCCCTTAGTGCTCCTGCAGAGTGGGTTTCACTTCTCGCCACTCCTGCAGCCTCGATGATACGCCCTTCACCTACCCCTGAGGGAGAGCCCTCGAGGCAGCATCGTCGGTGTCACTTTTAATGCGGAGGTCTCCGTTAACCCTGCTAGTTCTGGATCCGAGTCTGCATCAGGAGAGGACCCCACAACGCCAGCCGAGCAGTAGAGCTTTCGAGTATTCTCATTTGTAGGGATGGAGTATGGTTGTAATCGTACTAGTCATGATGTTTCGTTTCATGTATGAGGGTAGTTGGACCTGGCATGTTGTTCTCTTTCATGTATGAGTCTATGTATAATTATGTTGGACCTTATTTTATTCACCGTATTTTCTTCGTCTTTTCGGTTTCGCTTGGTTTTTGTTGCCGGCTTCTCCCCAGTTTTTGTTGAATGCTTCTCATCTCGGTTGCGTTGATTTGGGAAAAATCATATTAGGATGACGCGGGGAGGCTGCAGTTGCAACGTTCGCGAGGGTTCTCCTGTTCGGCGTTCCGCACGACAGGCAGGACAATCACCCGAGCCGTACGTTCCACCACCGCCTCCAAAGCCAAATCCGCCCTCCACCGAGCAAATTATGCGTATGTTCGAGGAATGACGAAACAATGATCTAATGGAAATATTCAAAAGTATTCAAGCAATGATTGGACAGAATGGAAATCAGCCTGCCTCTCACTCCAAACTATCTGATTTTCAAAGGACTAAGCCTCCCAGTTTCAGTCAGGCCGTTGATCCCTTGGATGCAGATGATTAGTTAAGAACTATGGAAAAGAAACTTGAGGTTGCTCGAACTGATGAAGAAGATAAAGTTCCATTTGTAACACATTATCTGGAAGGCGCTGCTACCATATAAGTGGGAAAATGAGAAAGCCATAGGGACTGAGAATGAAGCAATTTCCTTGTCAAGATTCAAGGAGCAATTCCGAAAATATCACATCCCTGCGGGAATTATGAAGACTAAGCAGCATGAATTTCTCGCGCTCCTCCAAGGAAGTCAGTCAGTGGGAGAATATTTACAAAAATTCAATCACCTGTCACGTTACTCTCAATATGACGTGGCCACTGAAGAAAGGAAGATGGACCGCTTTCTTTGGTGGATTAAACCCGCAGCTTCGCTGTTCTCTCAATATGTTCGATTTTCCAGATTTCCAAACCCTGGTGATGTGGGGACCCCGACTCATAAGTCGTGATCACCGAATGCATGTGTACAGTGATCCTAGAGATCAATGCTCACTGAACACACAGAAGCTGAATAACAAGAGTCTTACATCCATACATACTGTCTTACACAAATTATGACCGTTATGGTCAAGTCTTACATAGATAAATCCATAAGTGCTGAATACCAAATAAACTTAAGCAGCTGAAATCTTCTTCGATAAGTAGAACCCATGCCATCTGCCTTAACCCTACAGGCATTCTGACTGGGAAACGTCCTAGTTCGCATGTTCGTCTCCAAAGAACTCTTCTTTGAACTCCTGTTCTTCCATGCCTGGTTCAAGAGCAACCCATGTTTTGGTTCAAGATGTAACAATGCATGATATAGGTAATTTTTTTGCAGAAAGCTAGTTTTGAGTGCAATGAAATGTTCAACAACTTGTAAGACATGCATCAGGAGAATTCAAGTAACCATGAGGACAGGTTACAGATATCAACATAAATAGAGTGGGCACCAACCCAACTCAATCATGTCAAGTCCCTTGACTTGACCCCAGTAGTTCTCCCCAATTATCCAAACACACACACTGGTTTGTGAAGCTGTGGATGTAGTTTAAGCAGCACCGCCCAACTGTCCTTGACCGTGGACACGGCTATTCGAATAGTTTTACACTTTGCAGAGGTTGCACACTTTACCCACCAGATCCGGGGAACTTCAGTGTCATCCATGACCCACGATACCTCAAGTACCCGGGGTAACCACCCGATCACTATCTTTCCCTAGACGACACTAACAAGGAGTCCACTCGTTGTTCCGTATCCTCACGGTGTACATCATACGAGACTCACTCGAGATTGTAACATCCGAGAGGGGACACAACAGTGTATCCGGTGCCCTGTGAAAACAGTCATGGCCGCCCTACCTGGCACGACCCCGTCCCGAGAGAGAGCACCAACTCTCCCCTATCACTAGTAATGCGGGCTCGAAGCTAGTATCGGCCTAGGTAATCAATAATGCCCTTTCCCATACAAGGGTAGAGTGGTTGCGCATGTAAGGTTGGGACAGTCGACAAATCTTAAATCTAATCCGTTTTCGAAAAGAACACACACTTGCCTCGGTACACCACTTCATCATAAAGTGGTTACCCATCTCATCATCTCCCTCGGGCATAAGTGGCACCCGACGGGGTTTTCGAAAAAGTCCTTTGAAAATACTTTGTCTCCTTCATCATGCATATACCCGTCCCTTTTTGTGTAGCATCTACTTTAGCATCCTATATACTTCCACCGGCATAACCCTCATAAGAAGGTAGGGTCATGCACAATGCAAGTATCAACGAGGAAGTACAGTGGCAAACCATCAAAGTTGTTACCACCTCATCATGATTCCGTTGCAACAACAATATGGTGCTATATGACATGCATAAAAAGGGTTTCATAGACATGGTCAAAGGGTTGCTTGCCTTGGTCTTCAAGTTCTTCAAATCCTTCTCCTTCTTCTTCTTCAGTAACTTCGTCTAGTATGGGATCTAATCGTCTCAAGAAAATAACGAGAAAATAAGGCAATAGTAAAACAGAAAAACCAAAGTGCTCAGAAAAATGTCAACTTATTTTTGTTAAATACTAGGGTGAAAACTAAGAAAGGGAAAATTCCTAGTTTTGGATTTGGAGTAGCAGAATAGAAGAAATGGATTTACAAAGGTATATTTAAATGCTTAAAATCACATTTAAATATTTACAGTGGAGAAAAGTTTGTTGGATTTGAATGAAAGTTGCACCATTAAATAGGTTGCAATATTTCAGGAATTTAGGAGATGGAATTAATTTATTTGGACAAATATTTAAATCTGTGGAATTTTTGGAAACTTCACAGAAAAAGAAAAAGGAAAGTGGCACTGTGCCACTGGGCCAGAAGGACCACAGTGCAGCAGGCCCAAATGGGTTTCAGCCCACGCGAGGCTGCCACGTCGAAGGCGGAAAGGAAAAATACGCCTTCAATCGATGCGGCGAACCGGTACGCGCGCGCGTGCATTTTAAACCTGACGGGTGGGGCCCACCAGTTAGTATGTGAGGCTGACTGACGGGCCCCACGGCCGTCGTCTTCCACCTGGAGCCAGAGAGGGAGGCTAGCTCACCGGCATCACTGTGGTCGACGGCGAGCTGATCCGAGGGCACCGGCGTGCTCAGGGCGGAGTCGCCGTTCGGGTGGAGGTGGAGGCGGTCGCCGGAGCGCAGGGGTTCGCCGGCGATGAGGAAGCCGGTGGCAGAGCTTCGGGAGGAGCTTGCCCCGATCGATTCCGGCTGCCACAAAGAGGGGCAACAGAGGGGAAGTGGTAAGAGAGGTGAGGCGGTTCCAGATCGAGAGAGAGAGGGCAAAGGAGGCCTGTACCACGAGATCTACGATGACCCGAGGCTGCGGAGCTCAAGCTCGATCTCGAGCTCGGGCTCGTCTGGAGATGAATTGGGCGTGCAGGGGGGATATGGTGGTGCATAGGGCGAGTGGTGAGGAGAGGAGAGCTCGGGGGCTTAAATAGGAGGGGGGCGAGGCACACCGTGGCTCGTGTGCCGGCGAGCTTCTAGCCATTGCTGGAGGCCACGGGAGCGCGCGTGGGCGTGTCTGGGGTGCTCCTGGGGTTGGTCTAGGGCGAGAGGAGAGAAGAGAGGGAAAGCAGGGGCCAGGGCACCGCACGTGTGAGCGTGCTCACTAGTGCGCTCGGGCGGCCGGCGCGCGTGCGAGATGGGGCGAGAGGAGGGAGAGGAAGGAGGGGGACAGAGGCATGGCGTGCCGCGGACGTTGAGGAGCATCGGCTAGCGTGAGGGGGAGAGCCGAGGTGGCCGGAGGTGCTTGGCAGGGGGAGGCTATTGAAGGAAATATGCCCTAGAGGCAATAATAAAATTATTATTTATTTCCTTATATCATGATAAATGTTAATTATTCATGCTAGAATTGTATTAACCGAAAACATAATACATGTGTGAATATATAGACAAACAGAGTGTCACTAGTATGCCTCTACTTGACTAGCTTGTTAATCAAAGATGGTTATGTTTCCTAACCATAGACAAAAGAGTTGTTATTTGATTAACGGGATCACATCATTAGTTGAATGATCTGATTGACATGACCCATTCCGTTAGCTTAGCACCCGATCGTTTAGTATGTTGCTATTGCTTTCTTCATGACTTATACATGTTCCTATAACTATGAGATTATGCAACTCCCGTTTACCGGAGGAACACTTTGGGTGCTACCAAATGTCACAAGGTAACTTGGTGATTATAAAGGAGTACTAAAGGTGTCTCCGAAGGTACATGTTGGGTTGGCGTATTTCGAGATTAGGTTTTGTCACTCCGATTGTCAGAGAGGTATCTCTAGGCCCTCTCGGTAATGCACATCACTATAAGCCTTGCAATCAATGTAGCTAATGAGTTAGTTATGGAATGATGCATTACGTAACGAGTAAAGAGACTTGCTAGTAACGAGATTGAACTAGGTATTGGATACCGACGATCGAATCTCGGGGAAGTAACATACCGATGACAAAGGGAACAACGTATGTTGTTATGCGGTTTGACCGATAAAGATCTTCGTAGAATATGTAGGAGCCAATATGGGCATCCAGGTTCCGCTATTGGTTATTGACCGAGAATAGTTCTCGGTCATGTCTACATTGTTCTCGAACCCGTAGGGTCCGCACGCTTAAGGTTTCAATGACAGTTATATTATGAGTTTATGAGTTTTGATGTACCGAAGGAGTTCGGAGTCCCGGATGAGATCGGGGACATGACGAGGAGTCTCGAAATGGCCGAGACGTAAAGATCGATATATTGGACGACTATATTCGGACTTCAGAAAGGTTCCGAGCGATTCAGGTATTTTTCGGAGTACCGGAGAGTTACGAGAATTCGCCGGGGAGTATATGGGCCTTATTGGGCCATACGGGAATAGAGGAGAGAGGCCAAAAGGAAGGAGGCCTGTGCCCCCCCTCTGGTCCGAATTGGACAAGGGGGGCAGCCCACTTTTCCTTCTCCCTCTCCTCCTCTTTCCTTCTCCAACAAGGAAAGGAGGAGTCCTACTCCTCCTCTTTCCTTCTCCAACAAGGAAAGGAGTAGTCCTACTCCCGGTGGGAGTAGGACTCCCCCCTTGGTGCGCCTCCTCCATAGGCCGGCCACCTCCCCCCTTGCTCCTATATATATGGAGGCAGGGGGGCACCCCAAAGACACAACAACAATTGATCCTTGAGATCTATTAGCCGTGTGCGGTGCCCCCCTCCACCATAGTCCTCCTCGATAATATTGTAGCGGTGCTTAGGCGAAGCCCTGCGACGGTAGAACATCAAGATCGTCACCACGCCGTCGTGCTGACGGAACTCTCCCTCGACACTCTGCTGGATCGGAGTTCGAGGGACGTCATCGAGCTGAACGTGTGCTAGAACTCGGAGGTGCCGTAGTTTCGGTGCTTGATCGGTCGGGCCGTGAAGACGTACGACTACATCAACCGCGTTGTTCTAACGCTTCTGCTTTCGGTCTACAAGGGTATGTAGATTACACTCTCCCCTCTCGTTGCTATGCATCACCATGATCTTGCGTGTGCGTAAATTTTTTTGAAATTACTACGTTCCCCAACAGTGGTATCCGAGCCTGGTTTTATGCATAGCTGTCATATGCACGAGTAGAACACAAGTGAGTTGTGGGCGATACAAGTCATACTACTTACCAGCATGTCATACTTTGGCTCAGCGGTATTGTGAGATGAAGCGGCCCGGACCGACATTACGTGTACGCTTACGCGAGACTGGTTTCACCGTTACAAGCACTCGTGCTTAAAGGTGACTGGCAGGTGTCTGTCTCTCTCACTTTAGCTGAACCGAGTGTGGCTACGCCCGGTCCTTGCGAAAGTTAAAACAGCACCAACTTGACAAACTATCATTGTGGTTTTGATGCGTAGGTAAGAACGGTTCTTGCTCAGCCCGTAGCAGCCATGTAAAATTTGCAACAACAAAGTAGAGGACGTCTAACTTGTTTTTGCAGGGCATGTTGTGATGTGATATGGTCAAGACGTGATGCTATATTTTATTGTATGAGATGATCATGTTTTGTAACCGAAGTTATCGGCAACTGGCAGGAGCCATATGGTTGTCGCTTTATTGTATGAAATGCAAACGCCCTGTAATTGCTTTACTTTATCACTAACGGTAGTGATAGTCGTAGAAGCAATAGATGGCGTAACGACAATGATGCTACGATGGAGATCAAGGTGTCGCGCCGGTGACGATGGTGATCGTGACGGTGCTTCGAAGATGGAGATCACAAGCACAAGATGATGATGGCCATATCATATCACTTATATTGATTGCATGTGATGTTTATCCTTTATGCATCTTATCTTGCTTTGATTGACGGTAGCATTTTAAGATGATCTCTCACTAAAATTATCAAGAAGTGTTCTCCCTGAGTATGCACCGTTGCGAAGGTTCTTTGTGCTGAGACACCACGTGATGATCGGGTGTGATAGGCTCTACGTTCAAATACAACGGGTGCAAAACAGTTGCACACGCGGAATACTCAGGTTAAACTTGACGAGCCTAGCATATAACAGATATGGCCTCGGAACACGGAGACCGAAAGGTCGAGCGTGAATCATATAGTAGATATGATCAACATATTGATGTTTACTATTGAAACTACTCCATCTCACGTGACGATCGGACATGGTGTAGTTGATATGGATCACGTAATCACTTAGAGGATTAGAGGGATGTCTATCTAAGTGGGAGTTATTGAGTAATATGATTAATTGAACTTAAATTTATCATGAACTTAGTCCTGGTAGTATTTTGCAAATTATGTTATAGATCAATAGCTCGCGTTGTTGCTTCCCTATGTTTTTTGCTTCCCTATGTTTTTATATGTATTCCTAGAGAAAAACTAAGTTGAAAAGATGTTAGTAGCAATGATGCGGACTTGGTCCGTGATCTGAGGTTTATCCTCATTGCTGCACAGAAGAATTATGTCCTTAATGCACCGCTAGGTGACAGACCTATTGCAGGAGCAGATGCAGACGTTATGAACGTTTGGCTAGCTCAATATGATGACTACTTGATAGTTTTGTGCACCATGCTTTATGGCTTAGAACCGGGACTACAAAAACGTTTTTTGAAACGGCATGGAACATATAAGATGTTTCAAGAGATGAAATTGGTATTTCAGACTCATGCCCGTGTCAAGAGGTACGAGACCTTTGACAAATACTTCGCCTAAAAGATGGAGGAGAATTGCTCAACTAGTGAGCAAGTACTTAGATTGTCTGAGTACTACAATCGCTTGAATCAAGTGGGAGTTAATCTTCCAGATAAGATAGTGATTGGCAGAGTTCTCTAGTCACCATCACCAAGTTACTGGAACTTCGTGATGAACTATAATGCAAGGGATGACGAAAACGATTCCCGAGCTCTTTGTGATGGTGAAATCGACGAAGGTAGAAATCAAGAAAGAGCATCAAGTGTTGATGATTGACAAGACCACCAATTTCAAGAAAAGGGCAAAGGGAAAGAAAAGGGAACTTCAAGTAGAATGGCAAGCAAGTTGTCACTCCCACGAAGAAGCCCAAAGCTGAACCAAAGCCTGAAACTGAGTGCTTACACGGCAAAGGAAATGGTCAGTGGAAAGGGAAATACCCTGAATATTTGGTGGATAAGAAGGATGGCAAAGTGAACAAGGGTATATTTGATATACATGTTATTGATGTGTACTTTACTAGTGTTTATAGTAGCCTCTGAGTATTTGATACTTGTTCTCTTGCTAAATATTAGTAACTCGAAACAGGAGTTACAGAATAAACAGAGACTAGTTGAAGGGGAAGTGACGATGAGTGTTGGAAGTGGTTCCAAGATTGATATGATCATCATCGCACACTCCCTATACTTTCGGGATTAGTGTTAAACCTAAATAAATGTTATTTGGCGTTTGCGTTGAGCATGAATATGATTTGATCATGTTTATTGCGATACGGTTATTCATTTAAAGTCAAAGAATAATTGTTGTTCTATTAACATGAATAAAACCTTCGATGGTCATACACCCAATGAAAATAGTTTGTTGGATCTCGATCGTAGTAATACACATATTCATAATATTGATGCCAAAAGATGCAAAGTTGATAATGATAGTGCAACTTATTTGTGGCACTGCCGTTTTGGTCATATCGGTGTAAAGCGCATGAAGAAACTCCATAAAGATGGATTTTTCTAATCTCTTGGTTATGAATCATTTGATGCTTGCGAACCGTGCCTTTTGGGCAAGATGACTAAAACTCCGTTCTCCGGAACAATGGAACGAGCTAGTGACTTATTGGAAATAATACATACCGATGTATGCGGTCCAATGAGTGTTGATGCTCGTGGCGGGTATCGTTATTTTCTGACCTTCACAAGATGATTTGAGCAGATATGAGTATATCTACTTAATGAAGCACAAGTCTGAAACATTTGAAAGGTTCAAATAATTTCAGAGTGAAGTGGAGAATCATCATAACAAGAAAATAAAGTTTCTGCAATTTGATCTCGGATACAAATATTTGAGTTACGAGTTTGGTCTTCAATTAAAACAATGTGGAATAGTTTCACAAACTTATGCCACCTGGAACACCACAGCGTAACGGTGTGTCCGAATGTCGTAACTGCACTTTATTGGATATGGTGCGATCTATGATGTCTCTTATTGGTTTACCACTATCGTTTTGGGGTTATGCATTAGAGACAGCTGCATTCACTTTAAATAGGGCACCATCAAAATCCGTTGAGACGACGCCTTATGAACTGTGGTTTGGCGAGAAACCAAAGTTGTCGTTTCTTAAAGTTTGGGGCTGCGATGCTTATGTGAAAAAGTTTTCACCTGATAAGCTTGAACCCAAATCGGATAAGTGTGTCTTCATAGAATACCCAAAGGTAACTATTGGATACACCTTCTATCACAGATCCGAAAGCAAGATTCGTTGCTAAGACGGATCCTTTCTAGAGAAGGTGTTTCTCTCGAAAGAAGTGAGTGGGAGGAAAGTAGAACTTGATGAGGTCATTGTACCTTCTCCCTTATTGGAAAGTAGTTCATCACAGAAATCAGTTCCAGTGATTCCTACACCAATTAGTGAGGAAGTTAATGATGATGATCATGAAACTTCAGATCAAGTTGCTACCAAACCTCGTAGGTCTTCCAGAGTAAGATCCGCACCAGAGTGGTACGGTAATCATGTTCTGGAAGTCATGTTACTAGACCATGATGAACCTACGAACTATGAGGAAGCGATGATGAGCCCAGATTCCACGAAATTGCTTGAGGCCATAAAATCTGAGATATGATCCATGTATGAGAACAAAGTATGGACTTTGATTGACTTTCTCGATGATCAGCAAGCCATGTTAAATAAATGGATCTTCAAGAGGAAGACGGACACTGATAGTAGTGTTACTATCTACTAAGCTCGACTTGTTGCGAAAGGTTTTCAACAAGTTCAAGGTGTTGAATACGATGAGATTTTCTCACTCGTATCGAAGCTTAAGTCTGTCTGAATCATGTTAGCAATTGCCACATTTTATGAAATCTGGCAAATGGATGTCAAAACTGCATTCCTTAATGGATTTATTAAAGAAGGGTTGTATATGATGCAACCAGAAAGGTTTTGTCAATCCTAAAGATGCTAACAAAATGTGCAAGCTCCAGCGATCCATCTATGGACTGGTGCAAGCATCTCGGAGTTGGAATATACGCTTTGATAAGTTGATCAAAGCATATAGTTTTATACAGACTTGCGGTGAAGCCTGTATTTACTAGAAAGTGAGTGGGAGCACTACAGCATTTCTGATAAGTATATGTGAATGACATATTGTAGATCGGAAATAATGTAGAATTATTCTGCAAAGCATAAAGGAGTGTTTGAAAGGAGTTTTTCAAAGAAAGACCTCGGTGAAGCTGCTTACATATTGAGCATCAAGATCTATAGAGATAGATCAAGACGCTTGATAAGTTTTTTCAATGAGTACATACCTTGTCAAGATTTTGAAATAGTTCAAAATGGAACAGTCAAAGAAAGAGTTCTTGCCTGTGTTGCAAAGGTGTGAAATTGAGTAAGACTCAAGACCCGACCACGGCAGCAAATAGAAAGAGAACGAAAGTCATTCCCTATGCATCAGTCATAGGTTCTATAAAAGTATGCCATGCTATGGACCAGACCTATTGTATACTCTGCCCTGGTTTGGCAAGGGAGTACAATAGTGATCTAGGAGTAGATCACTGGACATTGGTCAAAATTATCCTTAGTAGAATAAGGATATGTTTCTCGATTATGGAGGTGATAAAAGAGTTTGTCGTAAAGAGTTACATCGATGCAAGCTTTTACACCGATCCAAATGACTCTAAGTCTCAATCTGGATACATATTGAAAGTGGGAGCAATCAGCTAGAGTAGCTCCGTGCAGAGTATTGTGGACATAGAATATTTGCAAAATACATACGGCTCTGAATATGACAGATCCGTTGACTAAACTCCTCTCACGAGCAAAACATGATCATACCTTAGTACTCTTTGGGTGTTAATCACATAGCGATGTGAACTAGATTGTTGACTCTAGTAAACCCTTTGGGTGTTGATCACATGACGATGTGAACTATGGGTGTTAATCACATACATATGTGAATATTGGTGTTGAATCACATGATGATGTGAACTAGATTATTGACTCTAGTGCAAGTGGGAGACTGAAGGAAATATGCCCTAGAGGCAATAATAAAGTTATTATTTATTTTCTTATATCATGATAAATGTTTATTATTCATGCTAGAATTGTATTAACCGGAAACATAATACATGTGTGAATATATAGACAAACAGAGTGTCACTAGTATGCCTCCACTTGACTAGCTTGTTAATCAAAGATGGTTATGTTTCCTAACCATAGACAAAAGAGTTATTATTTGATTAACGGGATCACATCATTAGTTGAATGATCTGATTGGCATGACCCATTCCGTTAGCTTAGCACCCGATCGTTTATTATGTTGCTATTGCTTTCTTCATGACTTATACATGTTCCTGTAACTATGAGATTATGCAACTCCCGTTTACCAGAGGAACACTTTGGGTGCTACCAAATGTCACAACGTAACTGGGTGATTATAAAGGAGTACTACAGGTGTCTCCGAAGGTACATGTTGGGTTGGCGTATTTCGAGATTAGGTTTTGTCACTCCAATTGTCGGAGAGGTATCTCTGGGCCCTCTCGGTAATGCACATCACTATAAGCCTTGCAAGCAATGTAGCTAATGAGTTAGTTATGGAATGATGCATTACGTAACGAGTAAAGAGACTTGCCAGTAACGAGATTGAACTAGGTATTGGATACCGACGATCGAATCTCGGGGAAGTAACATACCGATGACAAAGGGAACAACGTATGTTGTTATGCGGTTTGACCGATAAAGATCTTCGTAGAATATGTAGGAGCCAATATGGGCATCCAGGTTCCGCTATTGGTTATTGACCGAGAATAGTGCTCGGTCATGTCTACATTGTTCTCGAACCCGTAGGGTCCGCACGCTTAAGGTTTCGATGACAGTAATATTATGAGTTTATGAGTTTTGATGTACCGAAGGAGTTCGGAGTCCCGGATGAGATCGGGGACTTGACGAGGAGTCTCGAAATGGCCGAGACATAAAGATCGATATATTGGACGACTATATTCGGACTTCGGAAAGGTTCCGAGTGATTCGGGTATTTTTCGGAGTACCGGAGAGTTACAGGAATTCGCCGGGGAGTATATGGGCCTTATTGGGCCATACGGGAATAGAGGAGAGAGGCCAAAAGGAAGGAGGCCTGTGCCCCCCCTCTAGTCAGAATTGGACAAGGGGGGCAGCCCACTTTTCCTTCTCCCTCTCCTCCTCTTTCCTTCTCCAACAAGGAAAGGAGGAGTCCTACTCCTCCTCTTTCCTTCTCCAACAAGGAAATGAGGAGTCCTACTCCCGATGGGAGTAGGACTCCCCCCTTGGTGCGCCTCCTCCATAGGCCGGCCACCTCCCCCCTTGCTCCTATATATATGGAGGCAGGGGGGCACCCCAAAGACACAACAACAATTGATCCTTGAGATCTATTAGCCGTGTGCGGTGCCCCCCTCCACCATAGTCCTCCTCGATAATATTGTAGCGGTTCTTAGGCGAAGCCCTGCGACGGTAGAACATCAAGATCGTCATCACGCCGTCGTGCTGACGGAAATCTCCCTCGACACTCGGCTGGATCGGAGTTCGAGGGACGTCATCGAGCTGAACGTGTGCTAGAACTCGGAGGTGCCGTAGTTTCGGTGCTTGATCGGTCGGGCCGTGAAGATGTACGACTACATCAACCGCGTTGTTCTAACGCTTCCGCTTTCGGTCTACAAGGGTATGTAGATTACACTCTCCCCCTCGTTGCTATGCATCACCATGATCTTGCGTGTGCGTAGGAAATTTTGAAATTACTACGTTCCCCAACAGCTATAGTGCGGGAGTGCACTGTAGCGCGCTTCAGAGCATGCATATGGCCGGCATGGCCATTTTTCTAGTGCTCTGGGATTGGCCTGTAGTGTCTGGGGGCTCTAGGGGGAAGTAAACAGGTGGGGAGGGGCATTGGATGCCCTCGATAGTCAGTAGGAGAAGAGAAAGGTAGAAGAAGAGGGAGAGAGGGGCTGTCCAGGGAGGTAAATGAGGTGGTTTCACCCCTCAATCATTGAGCTGAGATGCAGCCATTGTTACTAGAGGTAGAGGAGGACTTGGAGGGGCTGTGGTAAAAAGTGGAGGCCATGGAGAAGAGTGGAAGTGGTCAAAACAGGGGTTTTAGTGAAATGGCAGAAAGTGTTTTTGCTGGTTTGGGCAAGAAGATGAACTCCTCTTGTCATGAGGCTTGACAGGGTCAAATGGCATGAGATAGTAATAGGTTCCACCAAGGTTGAGTCCATTTGGGCAAAGTTGCCAATGCAACTTTTGTAAACCCTAGAAATCAGCAGAAATGGACTTTCCAAGATTTAGTCATGCAAATCTGTTCTCCTTGATGCACCACTTGGTGTAGTGTCATCATTTGAGGTTATGAACAAGTCCACAAAAGTTGAGATCAAAAGGACAAAGTTTCCAATGTAGAGTTGTTCAAATTTGGTTCTGGACAAGAAGGGTTTTGGGGCACTTTGATCAATATAACATTTTCTCCAACTTGTGCCATTTGGTCTAGATGAATGATTAGACCATTTGAGCATGTTCACAAGGTTTTAGAACATTTGGACATGTTTGGCAGTGTAAAGTTGTTCAAACTTCAAAATGGACAGAAATGGTTTTGAGGGGATTTCATGGGGTTATACTATTCTCCATGACATGATACTTGTCAAGATCATCAAACATGTCATATGTGACATGATAGAATTTTCTTGGAATTTTTGGAGAATATTTCCTTTGTAAACATTTCAAAAGCTTGAAATATCCAGAAAGGGTTTTGAGGGATTTTACCAATATTTTGAACATGACCATGTGTTGGAACTCTTATATATGGACAATATATGTCCACTGAGTTTCCCTGATTTTTATCAAATACTTTTAAAACAATAAAATAAAATTTCCCTATTAAAGACCATTTCTGGCCTTAAGAAAAAGCTTTTAAATAAAATAGGAAAATAACTTTTAAAATTATATTTCTGTGGTTTAAGGGAGTCCTACATCTAATAGGATTCAAATATACCTTTTGAATGATTTTTCACACCCCAAGTCAAGTACTTGTAGTGCAAACCTCAACTTAGGGGTTTTTGAAAAACTAATTTTTGAAAATACTATTTGGCCAGATTATTTTTGTAAGAAAATACTATGTTGTACTATACAGATGGTATGATCATTGGGCAGAAGTTTTGGATCAAGGAAAGGAAGTATAGAAGGTGAAGCTATGTTGAGTTTTAAGAGCACTTGAAAACACAGAGAGAAAACCAACTAAAAAAGTCAAATAATGCAAAAGTTTTTGTCAAACCACATTTTATCATGATTTATCATCTTAAGTGTTGTGCCATGAAAATCAGGGTGTGACAGACCTACCCCCCTTACAAGAATCTCGTCCCCGAGATTCCCAAACTAGGCGTGGAAAGGAATACCGAAACTTGGATCTGGGGTAGTCTTCAAGTCCTCATGTTTCTTCTGCTTCCGTGTAGTGCTCCATTGAGCTTGAAGTACTTGATGGTGTGGCTTCGTGTATGACGCTCTTCTTGATCCAGGTTGCTAATGGGTAGCTCACGGTAGGTTAGGTTGGGCTAGGCGTCGATGGCTCGGTGGTTAATGCACTCATAGAGATCGGGCAAGTTAGGAAGTTGGAAACACTTCCGGGGTTGTGATGCATGGAAAGCATTGTGCACATCAGGTAATTCAGGTGGCAACTCCAGCTGGTAACTGTCTTCTCTTCGTCTCGTGGTGATCTCAGAGGGGGTTGTTAAATCTTGGAGTGATCTCGAAGGGGGCCGATAAATCTTGGTTTGAGTTTCCCTTTGACACAGAAATGCTTGGTTCCATTGAGAGAAGTGGCTTGCAGATATGCCTGGTCTTCGATGCAGAGGTTTACTTCTTGACGATGGTGGTTGGTGTAGTTCTTCCTCCTGGACATGGCGATCTTCAGATGTTCCTTGACCAACTCAGTGGTTCTTCTTCCGTCTTCGGGTAGTCAAATAGTTTACTGAATATAGATGACAACCAACCTGTCTAAGAACTCCATGAAGACTTGTTCATGGGGTACATAAAGTGGGATGGGGCATTGATGGTGGTCACGGTTGAGTATCGGCCAAAGTCTTCTCGTCCTAGGTCCAAAGCCTATGGTCATGATCCAACCATGTTGTGTCTTGGTAGGTCTTAAGGGTTTCAAGGATTCTAGTGTGTGAGTGAACGTTTATCATCTTATCCTTAAGCATAGTTTCTGAGATGCCACTAGCTCTATCTAGTACTCCAAACGAATAACCTTATATACTAAAAGCATCCTCTCGTATAGACCAACTTCAATCATTACTCATGCTATTTATATCCTCATGGCTCCTGAGAAGAGGCCTAATAAAATCTTACATGTGAACTATCCCCAAACTCATATGTATGGCTATCTCTATGCAAAAATCCATGGCTAGAGCATACCAGCTTCCAAGCTTGAATTAAACATGACAATCCAGGTGCTCATCTTATTCTTCCTAGGTTCAAGATAGTGCATCTCTATCCCAAGGAAACATGTCGTATTCCACTCCAAGATCCCGTTTCCTTCCTACGAATCAACCCCAATAGTCCATTAACTTCCATCAACAACTACCTAATCCATTAATTCTACAAATCTAATGTCTATGGTGTCTCACACGAATCTTCTAATGTTCTATAATCCCCAAATACTTGAAAAAGAGCTATTTTTACTATAGTCAGTCCACCAATTCCCATTTTTGGGGTCAAGTAACTTCCAACCTCAAGCTTATATAGATCCCTAAATTAACTCCGACAATTAATCCAATCTCCTAGTTTGTTATCCATCGAGAAACATGGTATCATAATTGAGATCATCAGTATAAATCCAATTTAATCTGAACCATGTAGACTTACTCAGCATCTAGACTCCATTAGGATCACCTATTTAATCCAAATATCATGGTCAGCTATCTTCTATCAATATTTCCTGGCTAAGTCAAATCCTTATACCTTCAAGAGTTTCATCGTGTGATCATAATTGTCCTACAAAATCCAATTTACTCCCCGGGTAATGAATGCTATGCTACTCTATTAACATGATCCCACCAAGTTCATCTAACATGAAAACCTCATAATCACCAGAAAGTCTCGGATAATTCCTCAGGGTCTCTGATATAAACTCATCAAGTCATTTGTCATATATCTGTATCCTCAAATAGGTCTACCCTATGGCATCGTCAGTTCTGGTACTACCTTAGGATGATAATGTGCTCGTTCACTATGTCCACTAGTTCCATAATGAACCAGTGCAAGGTTACGGAGGCTTAACTGGTTCTCTTGCAGTTTTGTGGGTTAAGCACTTGGTTAGGGATTCAAGCTGGGTTATCTTATGAAGTCTTAAAGGGTCTAGGGATGGTTTTCTAATCTTGAGAGGTAAACATAACTCTACTGGGTTGCTCTTGGTCGAGGAGGCTGCAGCAAAAGTCTCTAGTGCTAGTTGGTCGCTGAAGTAGAATCCTTGGTGTACCTTGTCTTGTCAGTCTTCAGTTGAGGAGAGAGGGACGAGAGGGAAAAGTAGCATATATGGGGGGGGAATGCCTAAAGGGGGTTCTATAGTGCAGGTGCAAACAAACAGGTGCCAACAAGGCCATACACAATTTCAATAAAGATAAGATAGGTGATATATTCGCATACATGATGCCCAAGGCAAAAGTGCAACTTATATCAAAACACAAACAGATAAGAACAAGCAACACTCAACATGGTTTCATTTGAACCATCATATGGACTCGACTGTGCATAGGGGGTACATGACTCATCCTACCCTAGGGGTCCTCAGATTCAGTAGTCGTGCTTGTTTCATCACTTTGAGAGAAAGGTGTTCGGTCTTCATCTTCTATGTTCTCCTGGGTGCCAATGGTCATGCGACAGTTGGCTGCTTGTTGGGACACATCCTATTAATATGCCCGAGTTCACCACACCCATGACATGTGACGGAAGCAAAATGGTTGCTATTCAGTCTTGGGTATTGTCGCCGGGGGCCTGACGATGATCCTCTATGAGGTGGATATGGAAATCCCTTCATATGCCTTTTGCGTGGGGTTTGGTTGCGAGCTTTCTGAAGTTCCTTGATTTGCTGCTCCTGATTAAAAATGTGGGCTTCTAGGGCAGTGATTTGTTGTTCTTGCTCGACCACCTTCTTCTTCTCGAGGCAGTGGAGGTGCAGAAGTGAAGGGAGATCTTGGCGAGCCTTGAGAAATGCTTCGGTAAGGTGGCGTAGAAGGTAGTCCCCTGCGTTAACAAAACGGATCTGGTACTTGAGGGTTGGATCCTCGTCTTTTGGGGAAATCATCACCTGAGTCAGAGCTCCAAATCCGCTCTTGCCAGGCAGGTAGCGAGTGGCGTGTTCTTCTTTCATTTCTGGAAGGAGGTCTCGAAGACGAAGGAGTGCTTCGTATGCCACTTGCTGAATGGCTAGGTCTCTTGTTGGCATAGGTGGTCCAACGAAGAACCACCCCTGAGGTGAGGTCTTGGCAGGCAAAAAAAACCTTGGCGTAGAACTCCTTCTCGAACACATCATTTTCCAGTTCGTGCAGGGTGTATATGGGCAGCAAGGGATAGTGGCATTGTTGGAGGCAATCTCTTAGGAGTGATGGAAATCCTATCGTAAGGAGTCTTAAGGGAGCGACGGCCATCTACAAAGGTTGAATGGGAGAGGTCAATAAGGGAAATATTTTGGGTTGGGTAATCTTTAGAAAAGAAGAGAAGTTTAGATGGTCTCAAGCTAACTAACGTCCATGCTAACTAAGGCTTCCTACAATCAGGATGGCTCCGATACCAGCTCTGTGGGGACCCCGACTCATAAGTCATGATCACTGAATGCACGTGTACAGTGATCCCAGAGATCAATGCTCACTGAACACACAGAAGCTGAATAACAAGAGTCTTACATCCATACATACCGTCTTACACAAATTATGACCATTATGGTCAAGTCTTACATAGATAAAGCCACAAGGGCTGAATACCAAATAAACTTAAGTAGTGGAAATCTTCATCGATAAGTAGAACCCATGCCATCTGCTTTAACCCTACAGGCATTCTGACAGGGAAACATCCTAGTTCGCATGTTCGTCTCCAAAGCACTCTTCTTCGAACTCCTGTTCTTACATGCCTGGCCAATTAAGTAACTAGTGGCAAGCCAATGAGTACTTTGAATGTACTCGCAAGCAACCCATGTTTTGGTTCAAGATGTAACAATGCATGATATAGGTAAATTTTTGCAGAAAGCTAGTTTTGAGTGCAATAACATGTTCAAAAACTTGTAAGACATGCATCAGGAGAATTCAAGTAACCATGAGGACAGGTTATAGATATCAACATAAATAGAGTGGGCACCAACCCAACTCAATCATGTCAAGTCCCTTGACTTTACCCCAGTAGTTCTCCCCAATTATCCAAACACACACACTGGTTTGTGAAGCTCTGGACGTAGTTTAAGCAGCACCGCCCAACTGTCCTTGACCGTGGACACGGCTATTCGAATAGTTTTACACTCTGCAGAGGTTGCACACTTTACCCACCAGATCCGGGGAACTTCCGTGTCATCCACGACCCGCGATACCTCAAGTACCTGGGGTAAGCACCCGATCACTATCTTTCCCTAGACGACACTAACAAGGAGTCCACTCGTTGTTCCGTATCCTCATGATGTACATCATAGGAGACTCACTCGAGATCGTACATCCGAGAGGGGACACAACGGTGTATCCGGTGCCCTGTGAAAACAGTCATGGCCACCCTACCTGGCACGACCCCGTCCCGAGTGAGAGCACCAACTCTCCCCTGTCACTAGTAATGCGGGCTCCAAGCTAGTATCGGCCTAGGTAATCAATAATGCCCTTTCCCATACAAGGGCAGAGTGGTTGCGCATGTATGGTTGGGACAGTCGACAAATCTTAAATCTAATCCGTTTTCGAAAACAACACACACTTGCCTCGGTACACCACTTCGTCATCAAGTGGTTACCCATCTCATCATCTCCCTCGGGCATAAGTGGCACCCGACGGGGTTTTCGAAAAAGTCCTTTCAAAATACTTTGTCTCCTTCATCATGCATATACCCGTCCCTTTTTGTGTAGCATCTAGTTTAGCATCCTATATACTCCCACCGGCATAACCCTCATAAGAAGGTAGGGTCATGCACAATGCATGTGTCAATGAGGAAGTACGGTGGCAAACCATCAAAGTTGTTACCACCTCATCATGATTCCGTTGCAACAACAATATGGTGCTATATGACATGCATAAAAAGGGTTTCATAGACATGATCAAAGGGCTGCTTGCCTTGGTCTTCAAGTTCTTCAAATCCTTCTCCTTCTTCTTCTTCAGCAACTTCGTCTAGTACATGATCTAATCGTCGCATGAAAATAACGAGAAAATAAGGCAATAGTAAAACAGAAAAACCAAAGTGCTCAGAAAAATGTCAACTTATTTTTGTTAAATACTAGGGTGAAAACTAAGAAAGGGAAAATTCATAGTTTTGGATTTGGATAGAAGAAATGGATTTACAAAGGTATATTTAAATGCTTAAAATCACATTTAAATATTTACAGTGGAGAAAAGTTTGTTGGATTTGAATGAAAGTTGCACCATTAAATAGGTTGCAATATTTAAGGAATTTAGGAGTTGGAATTAATTTATTTGGACAAATATTAAAATCTGTGGAATTTTTGGAAACTTCACAGAAAAAGAAAAAGAAAAGTGGCACTGTGCCACTGGGCCAGAAGGACCATAGTGCAGTAGGCCCAGATGGGTTTTAGCTCACGCGAGGCTGCCACGTCGAAGGCGTAAAGGAAAAATACGCCTTCAACCGACACAGCGAACCGGTACGTGCGCGCGTGTGTTTTAAACCTGACGGGTGGGGCCCACCCGTCAGTAATTGAGGCTAACTGGCGGGCCCCATGGCCGTCGTCTTCCACCTGGAGCCAGAGAGGGAGGCGAGCTCACTGGCATCGCTGTGATCGATGGTGAGGCGATTCGAGGGCACCGCGTGCTCAGGGCGGAGTCGCCGTTCGGGTGGAGGTGGCGGCGGTCGCCGAAGCGCAGGTGTTCACCGGCGACGAGGAAGCCGGCGACAGAGCTTCGGGAGGAGCTTGCCCCTGTCGATTCCGGCTGCAACAGAGAGGGGAGACAGAGGGGAAGTGGTAAGAGAGGTGAGGCGGTTCCAGATCGAGAGAGAGAGAGAGAGAGAGGGCAAAGGAGGCCTGTACCGCGAGATCTACGGCAACCCGAGGCGGCGGAGCTCGGGCTCGTCTGGAGAGGAACTGGGGGTGCAGGGGGATGATATGGTGGTGCAGAGGGCGAGTGGTGAGGAGAGGAGAGCTCGGGCGGCCGGCGCGCGTGCGAGCTTGGGCGAGAGGAGGGAGAGGAAGGAGGGGGACAGAGGCATGGCGTGCCGCGGACGTCGAGGAGCATCGGCTGGCGTGAGGGGGAGAGCCGAGGTGGCCAGAGGTGCTTGGCAGGGGGCGGCTACAGTTTGGGAGTGCACTGTAGCGCGCTCTAGAGCGTGCATATGGCCGGCATGGCCATTTTTCTAGCGCTCTGGGATTGGCCTGTAGTGTCTGGGGGCTCTAGGGGGAAGTAAACAGGTGGGGAGGGGCATTGGATGCCCTGGATAGCCAGTAGGAGAAGAGAGAGGTAGAAGAAGAGGGAGAGAGGGGCTATCCAGGGAGGTAAATGAGGTGGTTTCACCCCTCAATCATTGAGCTGAGATGCAGCCATTGTTACTGGAGGTAGAGGAGGACTTGGAGGGGCTGTGGTAAAAAGTGGAGGCCATGAAGAAGAGTGGAAGTGGTCAAAACAGGGGTTTTAGTAAAATGGCAGAAGGTGTTTGTTGCTAGTTTGGGCAAGAAGATGAACTCCTATTGTCATGAGGCTTGACAGGGTCAAATGGCATGAGATAATAATAGGTTCCACCAAGGTTGAGTCCATTTGGGCAAAGTTGCCAATGCAACCTTTGTAAACCCTAGAAATCAGCAGAAATGGACTTTCCAAGATTTAGTCATGCAAATCTGTTCTCCTTGATGCACCACTTGGTGTAGTGTCATCATTTGAGGTTATGAACAAGTCCACAAAAGTTGAGATCAAAAGGAGAAAGTTTCCAATGTAGAGTTGTTCAAATTTGGTTGTGGACAAGAAGGGTTTTGGGGCACTTCGATCAATATAACATTTTCTCCAACTTGTTCCATTTGGTCTAGATTAATGATTAGACCATTTGAGCATGTTCACAAGGTTTGAGAACATTTGGACATGTTTGGCAATGTAAAGTTGTTCAAACTTCAAAATGGACAGAAATGGTTCTGAGGGGATTTCATGGGGTTATACTATTCTCCATGACATGATACTTGTCAAGATCATTAAACATCTCATATGTGACATGATAGAATTTTCTTGGAATTTTTGGAGAATATTTCCTTTGTAAACATTTCAAAAGCTTGAAATATCCAGAAAGGGTTTTTGAGGGATTTGACCAATATTTTGAACATGACCATGTGTTGAAACTCTTATATATGGACAATATATGTCCACTGAGTTTCCCTGATTTTTTTCAAATATTTTTTATAAAATAAAATAAATTTTCCCTATTAAAGACCATTTCTGGCCTTAAGAAATAGCTTTTAAATAAAATAGGAAAATAACTTTTAAAATTATATTTTTTTGGTTTAAGGGAGTCCTACATCTAATAGGATTCAAATATACCTTTTGAATGATTTTTCACACCCCAAGTCAAGTACTGGTAGTGCAAACCTCAACTCAGGGGTTTTTGAAAAACTAATTTTTGAAAATACTATTTGGCCAAATTATTTTTGTAAGAAAATGCTATGTTGTACTATACACATGGTATGATCATTGGGCAGAAGTTTTGGATCAAGGAAAGGAAGTATAGAAGGTGAAGCTATGTTGACTTTTAAGAGCACTTGAAAACACAAAGAGAAAACCAACTCAAAAAAAAGTCAAATAATGCAAAAGTTTTTGTCAAACCACATTTTATCATGATTTATCATCTTAAGTGTTGTGCCATGAAAATCAGGGTGTGACAGGTGAACAAGGCTTTCATTGTTGAAAGGGAACACAAGCTCATGTCAGATACTAAGTCCGCCCATGGCGATCACAAACGCAAATTTGAGCCCAACAAGGAAATGCAACCAGTGCAGAAGGTTCGTACCTGGCAGCCAACTCCGATGGAATACCAGCCCAGTTGTCAACAAAATGTTAACAAGACCACCACCCAAGTGAAGAATGATGTGCTCAACCCAGTTATGGAGAATCGTCTGCGCAACAATTCATGTTATAGTTGTGGACAGACCAGACATTATGCCAAACAGTGTCCCAAGAACACCCGGACCAATGCTACGTTCAAGCCTCAAATCCATTATTTGGAAGCCGGTCCAAGTCAGCACGATGTCACGGGATATGTTCATCACATTTCAACCGACGAAGCCCAAGAAAATCCCGAAGTCGTCATTGGTATGTTCCCTGTTAATAACATACCTGCAGTAATTTTACTTGACTCTGGGGCTTCCCACTCTTTTATTTCTCGGAGTTTTGTCGCCCAACACAAATTTCCTTGTTCTCTTTTGAGCAAGAATATGCTGGTACAAACCCCGGGATCTATTATTCAAAGCAATCTTGTCTACCACAATCTGGAAGTCAGGATCAACGAAATCAGTTTCCCGACGTCTTTGATACTGATTGAGTCTGAAAAATTAGATGTTATCTTGGGTATGAATTAGCTGACTCAGTACAAAGTATGCATAAATTGTGAGACCCGGGAAGTCAATTTGACCAGACAAGATGGACAAGCTACCAAGTTTATTGCTCGTAGAAGCATACCCTCCAAGGAAATGGTTTTTACAGCAATAGCAGAAATGGAATTAATTCCAGTGGTCAGTGAGTTCCCCGATGTATTCCCAGAAGAACTGCCAGGCATGCCACCTGACCGAGAGCTTGAGTTTGCAATAGACTTGTGCCTGGAACCACACCAATACACAAGAAATATTATCGAATGCCGTCATCCGAGTTGGTGGAGCTAAAGAAACAGCTTGATGAAATGCTCCAAAAATGATATATCCACCCCAGTTCCTCGCCATGGGGATCACCCACTATTTTTGTGGACAAGAAAGATGGCAGCCTTCGTATGTGTGTGCATTACCGACATGTGAATGATGTCACGATCAAGAACAAGTACCCTCTGCCAAGAATTGATGATTTGTTTGATCAACTCAGTGGAGCCAAGGTATTCTCAAAGATTGATTTGCGGACTGGATATTACCAGCTCAAAATTAAAAAGGAGATATTCCCAAAACCGCGTTCACCACTCGCTACGGTCTTTATGAATATACCATCATGTCCTTCGGCCTCACCAACGCCCCTTCCTTCTTCATGCACATGATGAACAAAGTGTTCATGGATTTCCTTGGTAAGTTCGTGGTCGTCTTCATCGATGATATACTTATTTACTCAAGAAATGAAGAAGAGCATAAAGGACACCTTCGTGCAGTGCTACCATGACTCCGTGAGCACCAGTTGTACGCCAAGTTCAGTAAATGCGAGTTTTGGATCAAGCAAGTTGGATTCCTCGGGCATATACTATCCGCTGAAGGAATAGCCGTGGACCCAAGCAAAGTAAAAGATGTGCTCGACTGGTTGCCACCCGCCACCGTGTCTGAGATCTGGAGTTTTCTTGGATTAGCCGGATATTACCGTCGATTTATTGAAGGGTTCTCCAAGATTGCTAAACCCATGACGTAGCTGCTTAAAAAGGATTAAGAAGTTTGAATGGACGTCACACTGTGAGAAAAGTTTCACTGAGTTAAAAAAGCGCTTCACAACTGCGCCGGTATTGACACTTCCAGATATCTACCGCAGCTTTGATGTATATTTCGACGCTTCCCAACAAGGATTTGGGTGCGTGCTTATGCAAGATGGCAAGGTAGTAGCCTACGCCTCACGGCAGCTACGACCCCATGAAGGCAATTACCCCACTCATGATTTGGAATTGGCCACGGTTGTTCTTGCTTTAAAAATTTGGAGACACTACCTCATTGGAAAGAGGTGCCAAATTTTTACCGACCACAAAAGTCTCAAATACATATTTACTCAGCCAAATTTAAACCTCTGTCGGCGAAGATGGCAGGAGTTGGTCAAGGATTATGATCTTGGAATAAATTACCATCCGGGTAAGGCCAACGTGGTTGCCAATGCACTCAGTCGAAAGCCTATCAGTTTAAACGTCATGCTGGAATCTCTGCCTTCCGAACTCAAAGAAGAAATTGCTCAGCTCAACCTGGTCATTGTTGAGGCTGGTCTTGCCAATATTCTGATGGTCACTCCTACCCTGGAGGAAGAAATCCGCAAGGCCCAGCCAGGCAATGCCAAACTGCAGAAACGCATCAAGTCATCTGATTTCTCGAAGGATTAGTACGGTACCCTCCGATTCAGGGGAAGGATTTGTGTACCTAATCAAGCTGACCTAAAGCAGAAAATTTTGTCAGAAGCCCACGAATCCTCTTATTCAATCCACCATGGAGGCACAAAAATGTATGAAGACCTTCGACAAATATTCTGGTCTGATGGAATGAAGAAAGGCATTGCTTATTTCGTGGCTTGTTGCGACATATGCCACAAAGTTAAGGAGGAATATTAGAAACCAGCCGGACTTCTCCAACCACTGCCCGTGTCACAATGGAAATGGGACGATGTCTGTATGGATTTCATCACAGGATTACCCAGGACCCGACGAGGCAATAATGCGATCTGGGTCATAGTGGATACATTGACCAAGGTGGCTCACTTCCTCCCAGTCAAAACCTCATACCGAGCAGATGAGCTTGCCCGACTGTATGTATCCAGGATTGTCAGTCTACATGGAGTTCCCAGGACCATCACTATTGATCGAGGTTCGCTTTTCACCTCTACTTTCTGGACCCGTCTCCATCAAGCCCTTGGGACGGAATTAAAATACAGCACCACATATCATCCTCAGACAGATGGGCAAATGGAAAGAGTAAATCAAATACTCGAAGATATGCTCCGAGCCTGTGCATTAGCCGAAGGACCACAATGGGAAGATTGCTTGCCGTACGCCGAGTTCTCGTATAACAATGGGTTCTAGACCAGTTTAACGATGTCACCTTATGAAGCTTTGTATGGCCGTAAGTGCCGCACTCCATTAAATTGGTCTCAAACCGGAGATAGCCGTATTTTCGGAACCGATCTCATGCTGGAAGCCGAAAAGCAAGTCAAGGAGATACCAGACAGATTATAACTGGCCAAATCGCGATAGAAAAATTATTATGATGTAAAGCACCGGCAGATCAGTTTTGAACCCGGAGAGCATGTCTACCTTCAAGTCACACCCATGAAGGGAGTAAGAAGGTTCCAAACCCATGGAAAATTGGCACCCAAGTTTATTGGACCATTTCCTGTCATGACCCGAGTGGGTGCTATGGCATATGAGTTAGAGCTGCCTCCGGAACTGTCCGACGTGCACAATGTGTTCCACGTTTCACAACTGCGACGGTGCATCTCACCACCCGAGAAAAAGAGCAATTTGGCAGAGATGGAGCTGGCAAAGGATTTTACCTACAAAGAGAGGACAGTGAAAATTTTGGATCAGATGGAAAGAGTCACTCGCAGTAAGTCACGAAATTTTTATAAGGTTCAATGGATGCATCATACAGAGTCAGAATCAACCTGGGAATCAGAAGAATTTCTAAGGGCATGTTATCCAGAATTGTTTACCCAAGCAACCGAATCTCGAGGAGGAGATTCATTCTAAGTGGGGGAGGTCTGTCACAGCCTGGTTTTTGCCCTCTTTTATTTGCCTGATTTTCATCTCAGTTGGTTTTGAATTTGGAATTGTAAATCATTCCATTTGGACTTGATCACTTGGGTATCCCTTGATTTTCACCCAAGTGCCCCCTCTCCTATTCTAATCCATCATTTCACTCCTGGCCAACCCAACAAAATTGTTTAGAATATTTTTCTTAAATGAAAAATATTCATTTTGCCTCTTAAACCCTAGTTAAACTCTTTGACCTCCAAAGCTACCCTCATTTCTGTTACCCTAATCCTGAGAAAAATCCCAAATATTTTTTGGACCCTAGGGCACATTTCTGAGCAAAAACATTTCACCACTTTTTGGAGCTTGCTACAGAAAATATTTTCACTTCTGGGCTGAAATGGTAGTTTCTACAACAACTACCTTTTTACTAGCTCCAATGTAGCTGGTTTTCCCTGTGCTTATTCACCTTACTAAGAGTCAGTAAAACCCCAAAGATCAGCCCTTGAAACCCTGTGGTTTGACCACAGTAACTGTTCAAAGTTTCTGTCCAGTAACTAAACATCTTAACCATTTCACTTCTACTGCACCTGGAAACAAACCGAGCCGTGGTAACACCTAAAGTTACTAAGGACTACATGCCAGACATCATGGTTAGTGCATATGTGGCCTGATGTCACGGTCCACGTGGTGACCGCATTCGTCCAAGGGTGCTGGCATGCCAAACGTGCGCTCTGCGCGTCGCCAGTGCCTCTGTGGTGCGCGTGCATGCTGCTCGGCCAGCCTGGGTATGTCCCCCGCGCAACCATCCTCGTATCCACCTCATTTACTCCTCCCTGCTGCTCGCCGATGCCGGAGCTCGCAGCAGCGATCACGGGCACGGTACTGCCAACGGCACAGTGCCCACGCACTGTGTTCGTCCCTTTCCTCCTTGCTCCTGTGCTCGTCCGCGTCCGTGCACAGCTCCCGTGTGACCTCGTAGCCTTCCCCCATCTCTCTTTGCACCATTCATCGCCGGGCGCCGGTCACAGCCGTCCTCCGGCGGAGCCCGAGCCCTCCTCGCCGCCCCGCCTATAAATAACCCCTGCGCAGCCTCCTGGAGCAGCGCACCTCACCACCACTCCCTCCTATAGCAACTAGAAGCCGCAGCCCAGCCGGGCAGGCCGCAGGCTGCCGTCCCCGAGCCGAGCTCACCGGCCATCCCCTCTAGATCGACCCCGCAGCTCCGGCCACTCCCAAGCCGAGGCGACCCCGCCAGGGCCTCCGCCTCTCCTCCGTGAAGCTAACGCGCTAAGCCCGAGCCTCTAGAACCGCCCCTAGCCGCCGTCTTCCTCATCTCCGACGACCACCGTGTTCTGCCTCCGCTTGCGAGGAAGAATCCGACGCCGTCCGGTCACCGTTTGCCACGCCACGGGTACGGGCAGGTGCGCAAGAGCCTTCTCCATCGATCCCTTCCTCTTATTTTCCTCCAAGATGCCTCAACGCCGTCGTGAGCTCCGGCGAAGCGCCGCGCCTCTCTGTTTTCTTTCCCCCTCCCACCGGCCTGACTAGCGGGGCCCGCTAGTCAGCCACTCATAACGCGCGTGGAGCGGTATGAGTGGTGGCGCCCCGGGAAAATACGCCATCGACGTCACCCCCCTCTTTGTTTTTCTTTTTCAAATTTATTTAAATTCCAGTAGCATTCAAACAGCCATAACTTTTATTCTACAAGTCCAAATGCAGTGATTCTTTTTGCATTGTGTTCTTTGTCCGAAAATCTAACAGCTCCCAAAAGATGGGATTTTCCTTGCTGTCTAGATTTTCTGGCAATTTTCAGAAGGTTTCTTGATATTTTTCAATTGTGGTTTTTAAATATTTTCAGAGGAACCAGCTTGTCTTGAGGATCACCAGGAGCCTTGTGAACCTCATCAGTACTAAGGCGAGCCACAATAACATTTTCATGGTGCCACTTCAATATTTATTATTTTCATACTTGAACTTATGATTATTGATGCATCTAAATTAGTTATATAATGAATATATTCTATTATATGCTTGTTATGTTAAAATGCTTGAACTTCAGTATGTTTGGAGTAACTATTGTTAGTAAGATAATGAGAACTTAGTTGCAAGAGTTAAATAAATAATATGGTCATAGAATTTGATGAGTAATTTAAATATTATTTTGCATGAGGTAAAATGATGATAATGGTAGAAATAATTCTAGTATAAGTAAAGAGAAGTTTTTACCAATATAGTAACACGAGTTTATGTTGGCTCCATGGGAGCGTGATTGGTGCAGTCTTTGCACGGTTATGTGATGCATATGTTAAGTGATGCATGGTATGGCAGTATGACATCGGTTATTTTATTTTCACATTAAGTTGAACCTGATTAATAATTCAACTTGAACATGTTGTTGACCGGGTTGTGGTGCCACTGAAACGAGTCTTTCCCAGTGTAACCACACTTGCCGGTATGGGACGGCCTTAATGCTTTTCATTGTCGTGCCTCTGGTCGGTACCTCAATTTAGGGATGGTTATGGGCATGCTGTACCCTGGCCCGGTAGGCAAGCATAACCTTGTGTGCCCGTTGTTAAGTTAATTTTGGTACCGGATCCCAGTGTGGATCATGGCTGCGGGATTCTTGGATTAGGGGCTATCCGGACGGCCGGACTGTGTACAAACGTCCGGACTATTGAAGTGTGAAGATACAACACTCAAGACTTCGGCCCGTGTCCGGATGAGACTTTCCTTGGCGTGGAAGGCAAGCTTGGCGATCCGGATATTATATTTCCTTCCTTGTAACCAACTCCATGTAAACCCTAGCCCTCTCCGGTGTGTATATAAACCGGAGAGGTTGGTCCTTAGAAGGCCGATCACAATTACAATCATACCATCATAGGCTAGCTCCTAGGGTTTAGCCTCTACGATCTCGTGGTAGATCTACTCTTGTACTACCCATATCATCGATATTTATCAAGCAGGAAGTAGGGTTTTACCTCCACCGAGAGGGCCTGAACCTAGGTAAACATCTTTGTCCCTTACTTCTTGTTACCATCAGCCTTGACGCACAGATCGGGACCCCCTACCCGAGATCCGCCGGTTTTGACACCGACATTGGTGCTTTCATTGAGAGTTCCTCTGTGACGTCGCCATAGGGCTCGATGGCTCCTTCAATCGTCATCAACGATGCTGTCCAGGGCGAGACTTTCCTTCCTGGACAGATCTTTGTGTTCGGCGGCTTCGTGCTGCGGGCCAATTCGCTTGGCCACCTGGAGCAGATTGATAGCTATGCCCCCGGCCATCGAATCAGGTTCGAAAAGCTGAACTACACAGCGGATATCCGCGGAGACTTGATCTTCGACGGATCCGGGCCAGCGCCAGAAGCGCCGAACAACCACGATGAGCACGGCTTAGACCTGTTGTAAGACGTTGCTCGGGATGTCACCCCGGCAGAAGCTTCAGATCCAAATCCGGGGCAGGTTACTTCACCTAAGGACGGAGGGCTGGACCCCGCCCCACAGGGCGCACCCTCATCGGTGATGGAGCCGAACACAGGTCTCATCTCTAAGGGAGCCTGTGTCTCAGGACCCCTGGATTCTTATCCGGATGTAGGTTCCAAACCACGCGTCCCCGAACCCGCTGATCCTGGTTGGGCTCCGGTGATGGAGTTCACCGCAGCGGACGTTTTTCAGCACTCGCCCTTCGGTGACATGCTAGACTTATTGAAGTCTCTCTCCTTGTCAGGAGACATCGGGGCGAACTATGTCCGGCTCATGTGGGAGGTAGACAATGACGGAATTCGTTGCCCACCCACCACCCACTTCATTGCCACGATCGACGATCTAACCGATGTGCTTGACTTCGACTCCGAAGACATTGATGGTATGGACGACGATGTAGGAGAACTACAGGAGCCACCGCTCACCGGGCGGTGGACGGCCACCTCCTCATATGATATATATATGGTGGACACTCCGAAGGAAACTAATGGCGAGGAGGCAACAGAGAACAACCCCTCGGGAAGAAAATCAAAGAATGGGCGTCGTCGGTCCTGCTCCAAGCCCCGCCATAGCAACACCGGCCCAGGAGACGAAAATTATCCGTATGGCGCCGAAGAAGAATACGACCCTGACCAGCCCGCCTTTGAGCAGGGTGAATAGGAAGATGAGCAGGTCAGCCCGAAAGAACAGGCGACAGACGCATACCCGGAGGAGGACAATCACATGCCCCCCCTCTAAAGATGAGATCAACCTCGGCGACGACGAATTCGGCGTGAAGGAGGATCCCGTGGAGCAGGAGCGCTTCAAGCGTAGGCTTATAGCCACTGCGAGGAGCCTCACAACCCTAATGACCCATTTTTGTGTGGGTGAGGATAGTTGGTTAGCTCGCAGCGGCACCACGCCACACTCCGACGCTTCAGACGGCCGTGATGCTAACGGAAAGCCATGGCGCAATAGACATAAGAGACGGAACAACGGCGACAGCACTGAAGACACGACAGTCAACGCCGGATTCAGCGGATCTAAGTCCAGACAGCGGAAAAAGCCATTCAAAAGAAATAATCAGGGACCGTCCAGTCTCGACCGCATACTAGAGTGCTCGTGTCAAATTTGTGGCACACCGGATAAACCAGCCAACGACACCAATAGAGACTGCTGGGTGTTCAAACAGGCCGGCAAGATAAATGCCGAAAACAAGGACAAGGGGCTGCACAGTGACGATGACGACGAGCCCCGGCGTCTGAATACGGGGGGACAAAAGAAATTCCCCCCAGGTGAAAACATTCAATATGATCTATGCCACTCACATCCCCAAACGGGAACGGAAGAGAGCACTACGGGACGTCTATGCGATGGAGCCAGTCGCCCCCAAATTCAACCTATGGTCAGCCTGTCCAATCACCTTTGATCGTAGGGATCATCCCACTAGCATCCGTCATGGCGGCTCAGCCGCACTGGTCTTAGACCCAATCATCGACGGATTGCACCTCACGCGTGTCCTTATGGATGGCGGTAGTAGCCTGAACCTGCTTTATCAGGACACAGTGCGCAAGATGGGCATTGATCCTTGAAGGATCAAGCCTACTAAA
Source organism: Triticum dicoccoides (assembly GCF_002162155.2). Classification (NCBI taxonomy): domain Eukaryota; kingdom Viridiplantae; phylum Streptophyta; class Magnoliopsida; order Poales; family Poaceae; genus Triticum; species Triticum dicoccoides. Next base: position 549,110,902 of record NC_041387.1, on the reverse strand, counting down.
ACTACCTTTAAAGATGTAATTCCTTGAGTAGAGGCCCGCTGTAAGGGCTCTATAACGTTGGAAGTGGTCTTCGGATCCCCGGATAACTTTCGGAGCGAAGAGTTAATCTTCGATATCGTCCCTTCCTGCAGTGGTTACCACGCACTACTCGGACGAACCGCATTCGCTAGATTCAATGCGGTACCACATTATGCATATCTCAAGCTCAAGATGCCAGGACCGCGCGGGGTCATCACTGTCAATGGAAATATGGATCACTGCCTTCGAACAGAAGAGCATACGGCAGCCCTCGCGGCAGAAGTACAATGTGGCCTACTCCGACACACCAATCCGGCGACAACTTCGAGCACTGTCAAGCGAGTCTGGAGCACCCCGCAGCAGGATCATCAGGAACATCAAGATCGCGATTAGCAGTCCGGCCTCCGCTCAAGCCCCTCCAAAGCAGCATTCGTGCCACGCGTACACAATTACACACTCAAGATACCATGGGCATAGGCGGAGGCGCATCAACGACTCAGTCGATAATGCGGGTAACCGCCAAATACCTTCATACTCTTTCCCTCTTACCTTTTAGGACACCGCGCTAGTGCAATATCCTCAGAAGAGCCGAATTGCCAGAATCATAGGGGAGAGACATCCAAGGAGGCAACAGACGTGCAGAATAGAAGAAAACCTAGGTGGAATCTATTTGCGATCATTATACCTGCTTTATCTACCTGTACACAACCTACCTTTGGATAGGACATGTCAAATAGTCCTATTTATATCCGCTTAATGCATCCGTTGTAAACATATTCTTCAACTTATTTTTCATCAATGGGAGACTATATATAGCGTCAGCTTATTATTCTTATTGGAGCAGTTTTCTCCTATAAATGTTTATTTGGTTTTGCATCCGTACACCTTGGTACGGTCAGTTTGCCAGGGGCTTCTCATGGCGCCCCGTAATATGGCAACTAAAAGTCCGAACACTTTCAATAGTGCGGCACCCTGAACTTATAACACTATATGCATCAGCTCCGAATCATGTCTTGGGTCTATAGTTGGGATAGCCTGGCTCCCTTTTTTGGTGCCTTACGTTCCATTATATCGGCTAAGGTAGCGCAGGGAGAACTACTGCGATTGCATCTTGGTTCTTCCGGACGAGCACCTCAGTAGAGAAAGCCGAAAACTGACCGGCATGATGTGGCGAGAGCTGGTCGCTGTTCGATGGGAACTAAAATCCTTAAAGATTTTCCGCTTTAGGCGATAAATCGGCTTTGTTCGATCAAGGCATATATCGTGCCCCAATTCGGCCTTCCGGATTCTAGGGGCTTCGCCGAAATTTAAAATTGTAGACTTCTATGGCTAAGTGAAAGTTATAAAGCCGCATAGTCTGATTGCCTCGTTCGCTGCGCCGGACACCTCCTTAAGGGACCAAACATTTGGGTAAAGAGTGTCCGGGTTTTCCACGAACACCCTAGTGCTAGTCACGTGGGGGAGGAACCGACGACTGGCCTACTTTCAGGATTTTATAAACAACCACACAAAAGGTAATATTTTAAATAACAAAAGCGCTACATAGCGCAAGTAACTTCGTCCTTAAAATACAAACATGACAGAAGTGAATTCATTCAAAAATGGTGTCCTTGGTACATTCCTCAGCGACGAGACGAGCACCCTTCATAACGCCATCATAGTACAGCTCGGGATGGCGATGTGCCTTGCCCTCCAGCGGCCCGTCCTTGACCCACTTTCTCCGCATCCAGCTTGCCCCAATGCAGCTTCACGCGGGCAAAGGTCCAGCGGGCACCCTCGATGCACATGCATCGCTTGATCACCTCAAGCCGCGGGCAGGCATCCACCATCCGCTTGATCAGGCCGAAGTAGCTACTGGGCATGAGCTCACCTGGCCACATCCGGAGTATGAAACCTTTCATAGCCAGTTCAGCCGCCCTGTGGAGTTTGACCAACTGCTTAAGTTGGTCACTCAGAGGCATCGGGTGTTCGGCCCCAGCATACTGGGACCAGAACAGCTTCTCCGTTGAGTTCCCCTCCTGGGCACGATAGAACTCCGCAGCATCTGATATGCTGCATGGCAGATCTGCGAATGCCCCTAGAGAGCTAAGAATTCGAGTAAGTAAAAGAAACGCCTCCTCCACATGTTTTCTTTGCATAAAGAACTTCTTACCCGCTGCTATCTTCTTGGCCTCCTGGATCTCCTGCTGTGCTTTCTCGGCCTCGGCCTTGGCGTCTTTTAAATTCGTAAGGGCCTTCGCAAGTTCGGCCTCTATCGCCTTCAGATCATGCTCCACGGACTCACATTTCTTGCCGAGGTCCTGGAGCTCTTGATGTACCTCACCTACCCTAGCACTATGATTTTCGCGCTCCTTACACTCCGAGGCTGCCTTGTCTTCGGCCTCGGACAGCGCCTTCTTCAGGGACGCCACTTTGGTGGTGGCCCCTGTTACACTGTCACGACACTTAGGTGTTAGACCCACCAATTCTGTCTATCCTTAAATATATAAGAGCGGGAATTACTTACCCTTGTTCTATTCGAGCTGCCTCTTCGCGAGGTCGAGCCCCCCCTGCGCCTGCTCCAGGTCCCGCTTCAGTTCGGCAACCTCGGTAGTACGGGCAGCAACAGCAAGAAGCACAGCCTGCTTATTCACAATAATACTTATGATTAGACTCCTGTGGATTATAATTGACCCTCTGCTCGACTTTTCTTTCCGAACACCAAACAGAGTATCAGGGGCTACTACCTATCGGGTGGTAATTTTGCACATATTCATTACGTACCTCGAAGCCTATTAGGAGGCTGGTGCAAGGTTCGGTTAGTCCGCTCTTGGCGGATGAAACCTTCCGAATCACCATACTCATAAGAGTACGATGCCCTTCATCCAGGGTAGCGCCGCGAAGCGCTTCCAGCAGACCGTCTGGCGCCTCATGCGCAAGGGACGTCCGCGACACAGACGGCTCGCCCTCGCTAGCGAGGGGTCGCCCGCCTGAGTCCGGAACCATTGAAGGTTCCGGAATTGTGTTCGGCTGAGAGCTTGGCTGACCAAGGCTCTCATCGACATGATCCGTGAGGATCTTGAACCCCGCGTGTCCGACGTCTGGGACCCTGCCTCGGGGCGTCTCCAGAGTCACCTCCCCCCGCTCTGGGAGCCTTCGGGACAACACCTCCGTGTCATCCGCGTGTTGAGGAGTAGTGGCTCTCGGAAGCGAATTGATCTCCGAATCACTCAGGGACCCGGAGGAGGACACTTCGGGGAGATCCCTGGCCGGACTGCACATATGTTCGGCATTATAAAACACAAAAACTATGAAGTGAAATCATGATAGAATGTGGACACTTACGATCGCACTAGGGGCTTCCCCCAGGGCAGCCACCCCTCCTCACTATGAGCGGCCGTGGCGGAATAGCCCGGAAGGGGCACCTTCCCCTTCTTGGACGCCCCAGCCTCCCCCTCCGGGGCGGCTTTTCTTTTCTTCCCCTCCCCAGTGCAGGGAGGTGGAATTTCTTCTTGATTCCCCCAGCCTCCGTGGGAGGAATCTGACTCATCGTCATCCGACGACAGGGGTATGACGGCCCTGCACCGGGGGCCTTTTCTGCCCCCTTGGTCCGCCTCCCCGGACCCCTCATCCTTTCCGGATGGGGCGTCTTCTTCTTCTTCCTCCTCCCCTTCGTGGGAGGAGTCCGCCTTGTCGTCTTCGGACGAGGCTTCCGGCACAACTTTACGCCGGAGACCCTTCTGGATCCCCGGGGCCTTCTTCTCGGCCTTCTTCTCCGGCACCTTGTACGGCCCAGGACCAGCATCTCCGTCAGGAGAGCATCTGCTGGGTCTTCTGGCAGTAGAGCCGGGCAGTAAACCTGCTCCACTGTCTCCACGTAATCCTGAAGCAAATATGCACAACTACTTAAGGCACTCCCACGAATATATCGGGAAGAACTGGGTTCGGTGTCAGTCTAAGAACTCACCGGCCTAGGAGCCCGCGCGACGTGAAGCCCGCGGTCCTCGGATGTAGGTGGAGGTACTTCGGAGGCCTTGAACAGCACCTTCCATGTGCCTTTGTGCGTCATGTTGTAGAGCCTCTGAAGCGTCCGGTGCTCGGTTGGGACGAACTCCCACAGATTGACTGCCCGCTTCTGGCAGGGCAAGATCCGGCGAACGAGATGACCTAGATCACGTTTACAAGCTTGATGTTCTTGTCCTTCATGCTTTTGACACATGTTTGGAGTCCGGCCAGCTCCGTGGAATCGCCCCAGGACAGGCCCTTCTTCTCCCAGGAGGTGAGCCGCATGGGGGCTCCGGATTGGAACTCGGGGGCCGCTGCCCAGTTGGCGCCGCGCGGCTTGGTGATGTAGAACCACCCCGATTGCCATCCTTTTATGGTCTCCGCAAAGGAGCCTTCGAGCCATGTGATGTTGGGCATTCTGCCCACCATGGCCCCTCCGCACTCTGCCTGTTGGACGCTTATCACCTTCGGCTTCACGCAGAAAGTTTGGAGCCATAGGCCGAAGTGAGGCCGGATGCGGAGGAAGGCCTCGCACACGACGATGAACGCAGAGATGTTGAGGATGAAATTCGGGGCTAGATCGTGGAACTCTAGCCCGTAGTAGAACATAAGCCTGCGGACGAAGGGATGGAGTGGAAATCCCAGTCCACGGACGAAGTGGGCGATGAATACGACCCTCTCGTGGGGTCCTGGGGTCGGAATGACCTGCCCGGCGTCTGGTAGATGGTGCGCTATGTCCGCGGCCAAGTATCCGGCCACCCGAAGATTTGTGATGTGCTTCTCCTTGATGGTGGAAGCCACCCACTTGCCTCCTGCACCGGACATGTTTAGCTGTGCGGGGAAGTCTTGGGCTTGGGCACTGGAGCTCGAGGGGGCAAGAGTGGGCGAAGGAGGAAGAAGGCGTGGGTGAAAATGGGGGAATCTTATCCCTTTATAGAGGCACCGGAAGCGGTGCGCCTCCCCACTTGTCCATTGGGAATCGCTTGTTTCCCAAGTGCCACCATAAGGGGACACGATCTCTGCTTTAACAAGATGTGTCACAGAATCTGCCTCGTAATATGCGCCGTAGCTGGTTGTGTGGAAACGGTTCGAATAATGGATCCGATCATAATAACGTGTCACGTCATCATAAAAGGCTGTCAATAGATGGCATTTGTGAAATATCATTCTCTCTACGGTGGTATGCGAAGATCATTTTTCAGATTCGGACACGATTTGAGTGTTCGATAATTGTTTTGGAGTATTCGAAGAAGCAACCCGCCTTGGAATGCCGAAGACAATACTGTGCGCCGGACTCATCGTCATTGAAGCCTGGTTCAGGGGCTACGGAGGGATTCCTTGATTAGGGGGTATCCGGACAGCCGGACTGTGTACAAACGTTCGGACTATTGAAGCGTGAAGATACAAGACTCAAGACTTCGGCCCGTGTCCAGATGGGACTTTCCTTGGCGTGGAAGGCAAGCTTGGCGATCCGGATATTATATTTCCTTCCTTGTAACCAACTCCATCTAAACCCTAGCCCTCTCTGGTGTCTATATAAACCGGAGAGGTTGGTCCTTAATAGGCCGATCACAATTACAATGATACCATCATAGGCTAGCTCCTAGGGTTTAGCCTCTACGATCTCATGGTAGATCTACTCTTGTACTACCCATATCATCAATATTAATCAAGCAGGAAGTAGGGTTTTACCTCCACCGAGAGGGCCCGAACCTGGGTAAACATCTTTGTCCCTTACTTCTTGTTACCATCAGCCTTGACGCACAGATCGGGACCCCCTACCCGAGATTTGCCAGTTTTGACACCGACAGGAACCTACTATAAAGATTAGAATTAAAGATTATGAGTGTTTTGCTTTGTGTGATTTGGGTGCCAGTGTTTCCACGATTCCGAAAACTTTATGTGATATTCTAGGTTTCCATGATCTTGATGATTGCTCTTTAAATTTGCACCTTGAGGATTCCACCATTAAAAAGCCAATGGGAAGAATCAATGATGTTCTTATTGTGCAAATAAAAATTTGGCGCCCGTAGATTTTATCGTTCTTGATATAGATTGCAATCTTTCTTGCCCTATTATTCTTGGTAGACCTTTCTTCTTGTTACCATCAGCCTTGACACACAGATCGGGACCCTACCCGAGATCTGCCGGTTTTGACACCGACAGTGGCCACGACGGTGGTCGAGGTGTCTGGAGGTAGACACGGGGCCACCCAGGACTAGCTCAATGGGGTCTGAGTCGGAGGGGCCGGGAGAGTGTCATGACAGTGAAATGGTTTCGTCATAACGTTGTTGGTCCACTTGGATGGGAGAGTGAGGTCATGGGTTCCGTAGTGTGGGTACAGTGTACTAACCTCTGCAGAGTGTTTTTAATCTATCGATAGCCGAGTCCACGGATATAGACACGCTCGAAAGTAAGGTACACCATGGGTCAACACTAAATAAATATGCACACTAGTTGCTCTAAGGATGACAGTGAGGTCATCATGTTGAGTTGGACATGAGTTGTCGGGTTGTGATCGCCGTAAGGATCACGGGCCAGGAGTTGGTCGGGTTGTGATCGTCGTAAGGATCACGGGCCACGAGATGGTTGGGTTGTGATCGCCGTAAGGATCACGAGTATGTGTTGGTAATATTATGTTTGTTGGTCACACCGGGTAAGCAATTCGAGAATGAGTATCTGTTGAGCACTATCACAACATGTTGGTAATATAGTTGCATTGTTGATTAAATTGGATAAATATCATCATATTGTCTGTCATCTTGTTTATGTTTATTGTGAGCTTGCAAGTACATTCAATGTACAGACCTGGCGTGTCATGCCAGATTTCAGGAAAGTCCCATTGGAAAGGAGTGTTGTCCGAGTCTAGACCGTGTCCACGTCGGTGTCCTAGTGCTATGGAGTCCCGCTATGACATTGTTCCGCTGCCGTGTAGTTGTCATGATCGAGGCCCCTTTATGTTCAGTAAATAATGTACATATTGTTCAGCCGCACCATGTGTGTCGCTTGGCCTCGCTAACTGTTGTAATATGAACTATGCTCCACTAGCATGAATAAAGCGGTTGTTTTCTGTACCATGTTGTTGTGTGTTGCCAGAAGACAAGGTCTCTGGGCTGGCAATGCAAAGTAAACCGGTCGCTCTGAGCCGGGGTGCCACAAAACCGTGGTAGAAGCGAGGGCGAGGAAAATTTCGAGGAGTTCCCGATTATGATGGGAGGTCGGGGGCCGAGCGATGCGCGTTTCTCTCGTACACGTACACGCGTGTGTGCGAGGCGTCGGCTCTAACTGAACCCGAGGGAGGCGTTGGGATCTAACTAAACCCGAGCGATTGCACTGCAGGCTACGCGTTACTGAACCCGAGCGATCGATCGATGGCTGTTAACTGAACCCGATCGAGCGATTCCTTTGCTACTGCTGCTAACTGAAGCCAATCGATTGGATGAACAGTGAGCGTTGCGGGGGGTTTGGATGAACAGTGAGCGGTGATGTTGCCTCTGGATGAACAGGACCCCGTGGTGTGGAGGGCTGGATGAACAGTAGATGGTGGAGGGGTGCCCGTGGAGGGGTGGTTGAACAGTAGTCGGTGGAGTAGCACGCGGTGGAGGCTGGATGAACAGGAGCCCGTGGAGGCTGGAGGAGGTCGACGGTAGCCCGTGGAGGATAGAGGAGGACGACGGTGGAGATGAACAGTATTCCGTGGAGTCTCATTTTGTGGTATGCCACACCCCTCCCGATGAACAGGACACCCATTTCGACCGTAGCGCTCCAACACAAGTCCGTTTCGTCCGTTTTGTGGTACGCCACACCCCTCCCGATCAACAAGATCCCCGTTTCGACCGTAGGAGGTCCGTTTCGTCCGTTTTGCGGTACGCCACACCCCTCCCGATCAATAGGACCCTCGTTTCGACTGTAGGAGGTCCGTTTCATTCGTTTTGCGGTACGCCACACCCCTCCCGATCAACAGGACCCTGTTTCGAACGTGGCCGGTCGAACACAAGGCCGTTTCCTCCGTTCTGCGGTACGCCAGACCTCGTTTCCATCGCCTGTTCTGTCCAAGCCGGCTGGCTCCCACGCGTTCCGTTGCCTCTCGATGAACATGACGCATTCCGTTGCCTCCCCATGAACACGACACATTCCGTTGCCTCCCCATGAACACAATGCGTTCCGTTGCCTCCCCATGAACACGAGCCCTCGCCGTACGTATGCGCGAGTAGGCGTTCGAGACCCCGCCCGTATGTACGTATGTGGCCGTATTTTATTTCTTGCACCCTGGCCGCTATACGTACGTGTACATGCTACGTGCACGCCTCTACTACGACACGTACGCGCCTCTACTACGACACGTGCGCGCCTCTACATCGACTAGTATATATGTACGTACACGTTTGCGACCAGAATGACAATGCTACGTATGCTTCGACCAGGTGGGTCCCTACTGTCAGGCACTTCCTTGCGTGCGAAGATGTAGCTGGTGGGTCCCAGCAGTCAGGGGGCGAATCATTTTTTTGCCCAGACACACTTCCTTGCGTGCGAAGATGTAGCTGGTGGGTCCCAGCAGTCAGGGGGGCGAATCGTTTTTTTCGGACACACTTCCTTGCGTGCGAAGATGTAGCTAGTGGGTCCCAGCAGACATGGGGAAATGTTTTGTTTGCAAAATACAGTGGCCCGTCCGGTGGGTCCCCGCTGTCAGGTGGAGGAATAGTTATTTTGCGCGTAATAAGGAGGCACTTCCTTGCTGCGGCCGTGGACCCAGCTGTCAGCCTCTCCACATACAGTCCACGTCTGATGGAAGTCATTCCTTGACCACATTGAGCACGCCGCGCTGAGAGGACCAGGGCGGTGGATGACGGTGAGGCCTAGGAAGGGGACGACACGTAGCCGGGGAAGACGCGACAGTGGATACCCACGCATAGAGGAGTATGAGGGTTCACTCGTTCGGCTGCGGTGTGAGGCTGCCGTCGCCACAGAATAACAGGGGGTGTGGGTGCGTAGAGGGATGGCCTGGCCAACAATGGGAGTAGTAGGGGGCGGTGAGGCCTCCGCGGCATCACAGCCGGCCATGAGCGGCAGGAGCAGGCGGCAAGAAGACGAGAGGTTGAAGAAGCACTACGGCCGTTGGATGGACATCGTACGGTCAATGGAGCGAGAATTGTTCATATATTGACTAAAGTTGACAAAGGCCTCCGTCCCAGTCAACTTAGTAGGCCCATAAGTCAGCCTCCCACCAAAGTGGGTCCCAGCTAGCAAGGGGTATTCATTTTTTTGTGCATAATAAGGAGGCACTTCCGGTGGGTCCGAGCTGACAGCGGGGGGAACTTTTTTTCGCGAAATACGGTGGCCCGTCCTGTGGGTCCCAGCTGTCAGGGGGAAATGTTTTTTTAGTGAAATACTGGTGGCCCGTCCGGTGGGTCCCTGCTGTCAGGTGGAGGAATAATTATTTTCCAAATAATAAGGAGGCACTTCCTTGCGGCTGCCGTGGACCCAGCTGTTAGCCTCTCCACGTACAGTACTCTTCCGATGGAAGTCGGTCATTGACCACATTGACCACGCCGCGCCGGGAGCACGACGACGGTGGACGACGGCGAGGCCTAAAAGGGGACGACACGGAGCCGGGGAAGACACGGCAGTGGAAGCCCGCGCGGAAAGGAGTATGAGGGTTCACCGGTTCAGCTGCGGTGTGAGGCTGTCGTCGCTGTAGAATAACCGGGGGTGTGGGTGAGTAGAGGGATGCCCTGGCCAGCGGTGGGAGTAGTAGGGGGCGCTGAGGCCTGCGCGGCAGCACAGCCGGCCACGGGAGGCGGGAGTAGGCGGTCCCGCTGGCGCTGCTTTGGCGGCTGGAGCAAGAAGATCAGAGATTGAAGAAACACGACGGCCGTTGGATTGACATCCAATGGTTACGTCTGCTAGAATTTGATGTATATAATAACTAAAAAAATCTTGCATGCATGTCAACTAAACAGGCCCACAAGTCAGACCACTCCCTCTTTTTTTTAATAATTTATATATAGCTCATGGCAACTTCTTATGCAATTTATTGCAGTCATTTTTTTGGTTGGCCAGGGACAATTTCACATATTTCTGTGGATTCCAAACTATTTTTAATACCGAAATGTCGAGCCAGATTTAAAGTACATTGAAGATATATTTAAATTAGGTTAATGCCCAGTGAAATAGGAATCTGAAAATGTGAAAAAAATCAGAAATTATAAAGTAATATCCAATTTGTCATCTGTTTTTATATTTACAACCCATTTCATATTACTTTCAAGATTCTGAGGCGTCTTGAAAGAGTTGCAACCCATCAGGGCGTAGAAAAATAAGTTGGCCTGGATTGGGTATTCTTCAGAAAAATAAACTGGGCTCATTTTCACAAAGAAAAAATAGCTGGGCTGGTCACACAGTGAACATAAAATATAAGCCTGGGCTAGATGGGCCACAGCCCAGTTCAAACCCTTCTCCGTCTCAACAATACCAAACAAAAAAAATACTGCTCGAGTAGCTACGTCCCAGGTGTCAGCCGATCTTGTGCTGTTCTCTTGTCTATTGACTATATACGCTCACAATGTCGTGGGTCCCAGATGTCAGGAAAACACTAGGAGGAAGCATTTTATTTTTCCATACACTGACGTGGTGGGCCCCTACTGTCATCCTCTCCACGTACTTCTGCCGATTCCTGTTGTTTGTTTACCATGTTGACAATGCGAGAGGGCGGCGCCGCGGCGAGCACACCAAAGCACGCGGAGGACGTCGGTGTTAACGATTTAGGAGACGGCGGGGCGGCGACGCGTGCGCTGAGGCGCAGCCAGCCGTGGGAGGCGGAAGAAGGCGGCCCTGCTGGCGCTGATTTGGTTTTGGCGGCTGGAGGAAGACAGGACTGAAGAAACACGATAGACTGTAAAAGCAGCAGGAGTACTTAACAACCTTAACTGAAACCAGCAGGGGCACTTAACAACCAAAGCTGAAAGCAGTATGAGTACTTATACAGGTTCAACCGTACAAAGCACGCCTCGAACAGTGCTACTTTGCCTACAGTTAACCAAGGGTGAGGCCTCCAAGCCCCAGGACAAGGCCCAGGCGCCACCCCGCGCATCCACAACCTTCTGAAAGCGGCTTCATCTCGCAACGTGGTCAATAAACAGGATATTCGCTTTAGATCCATGGAAAAGCATGAACATAATCTTTTGTCCTATTCTCCAAGATGGACGGGCCTTCATTATTTGAGACCACCCATGAATAAGTATCTTTTCACCTCCAAGGGGAATTGAGTAGGTCGACATAAACATCATGTTGTGACCAAGCGCAAGTCTAACCCAACCATGGTCAGGCATCTGTATAGGAACAATAGAACTCGGCAGTTCCTAATTCCAGAAGATAACAGCTGTAAAACTGTGTATAAGCAATAGTTTATGAACAACATATATAACAGAAAACAGCTCGTACCATAAGTTTCTCGACACAGTTGGACCTGTTCAACGAGTGCAGCAGTGGCACACATATCCCACGTGGCCTTCCACCATTGAAACGCCCCACAAGGACCTCAAGACGATCAATAAAGTGCAGGAACTTGTGGATGTCGATCTAGTCAACTTTAGTGCCATTAGTAACAGCCGAGTTATTACAGAGTAACAAACGAGCAGACTGCTTAACTCTGAAAAAACCTACACCTGCCACCAATTATAAGAAAATATTAGTTAGAAGTGAAGATGATACTAGGTTCTGCTATTTCCATCAACATACGTGCGCAAACTTTCAGTGTGTAACACTCGAGAAAGTTTATCCAAGTTCGGCCATAAAAAAGCAGCGATCTTCTTGGTTCATGAACCAAACTCGGAAGTAATATCCATGGCTTGTCTTCACTGTGACCATTAAACTAGTGTATTCAGTTATGGCAAGGCCGAGCATCTTGAGTACATGTGTTCTGGCAGAGCAAATAATACACTGCAGGAAAAATAATATGAGAACACAACATGTTCAAAAAACCCCACCCTCCCGGATAGAAAATAGGATTCTAGGAACATATTGTGCGCGTTTCAAAATGCTGTGTTAGGATGAGAAGGAACAAGTGTGGTGTCTTGCCAAGGGCGCACAAATCTGTAGGGTACTCGCACTTTGGGCACTGCAACTGAAACACACTAGATTCAGTAGGAAGAAAAATGCATCAACTGCGGCGGCTGCCATCCTAGGATTACCTGCGACCAAGGAACTTGGGTTTATTGGGGATGGATGAAGAATTCGTACCTGGTTCTCCATGAGAAAACCCTATGCAATCGCCGAGCGGGGGTTTTCTCTGAACAAGCAGACGAGGGAGAAGGGGATTCAGGCCCAGTGAAATATTGTCACTCTGTCCATCCAGCTTACTGCTAAAGCTAGAAAGGGGGGGTTGTGATTTGACGGCTCATTAGGCATTACTGCGGCGCTACGACCGAGGTGTGTCTACCGTGAAGTTGTGCACTCTAATTTGTGCATATGGCACGTGGACCCCGTTGCCGGTTGCCCCACATATCAGTGAAAGGAAGTAGAAAGACAGGAGTAACTAGTTACACATAAATATATATTTTGACAGAGAGATACCCCCTCTGTAAAGAAATATACAAATCTTTTATATCACAGGCTCACCTTGCCGAGAAATATACTCCCTCTGCAATGCACGGGCATTATGGGGGTTCAGCTGAGAATATAATACTCAGATAGGCTCACAGTTCTAGACTTTGGGCCGCAGGCCGACCCTGCATGTTTGGGGGCGCATGTGTTCTACCTCAGCGCTTTTCATATTGCAAGCGATTGGTATGGCGCTGGTTTTAGATGCTGTCGCATGGCGAATACACAAAATTGAATAAAGCACGATAGCTGTTGGAATGAAATCGAACCACAGTTCCTAACGAGCAATCAGAGTTGCAATTCTATCAACGATATACCATGTGATAAATAATACTGTCATACTACTTATACACACATGACACTTGTTTCACCATGCCAGATTATTACATCAAAATCTCTCCGAGGATAGATCAGTTCGGCAGTTGCGTGCTGCTACTGAAGAATTTCAAAGTTGATTTGGACCAACTCTCCTTGCCGAGAAAGTTCGATTTTGACATCATCCCCTACCACAAGATATGATTTAGATTTGAACCTTGACCATCATTTAGCATCAATCATCATGCGACCATCCTTTGTACTTACGGTATATTGTCAGGTTCATTCACACTAAGGCTGCGCATGGTAAGAGAAACTTGGCCGCGGTCGCCCGGATTGTTGAACGACTCCCTCGTTGCTCTAGGAGTTCTTTGTTTGCAAACAAGAAGACATACCCAAACAGTTAGATCAACACAGTGAATCATGTGAAACAACATGGAAAGAAAAAAGAATGAAGCACTTGGGTGGCCAATGCTTACCAAGAAGGTGGACATGTCGGTTTTTGTAAGGACTTTGGTTTATGAAGTGCGAACTGCAGCCTAGTCTATTGCCGATGCAACTGCACGGGCCGGAGCAGATGCAAGTGCAAGTGTTGGATGTGCCGAAGCCGCTGCTGCTGCCGGAGATGGTGCTCCTTGTAGAGCTGGTGCCGGTGTCAGAGCAGGTGCCGGTGTCGATGCCCGATCCTCCTGTAGATCAGACTGATCCGCTGACACGATCGGTGCCCAATCCTCAGCTAGATCAGACTGAGCTGCTACCGCTGTCAGTGCTAGAGCAACTGCCGGTGCTCGAGTTGTGCGAGACAGCGGCGATCGTGTCTGGTCTGCTATGATCAGCTTTCTAACTTGACTAGGATCCGTGACTGTGATCCAGTTTTTTTCTTCATTTCTTTTAAATGCGAGAAGGACTAATTGTGGTGTTTTTGTTAAACCAAACTGCAGTTCATCATAGGGATTCAGCTTGTACTCAGACAATACACTGATCCAATTTTTTCCAGTAATATAAGTGATGGACAGTGCCTTCATTACTGACACGACATAAGAAGTGAAACCTGCAAAAATAGCCATCGTAGAGCAAACCAAATGGTTTATTCTGTGATGAATGTCACTTGGCAAAACCTGCATCGTAAAGTTGCAAGAAAAGAAAGAAAACATGACATTAAATCAATAAGATTAGACGGTAAATCAATAAGATTTACTTGATGTGACACGAGTGAATCCTTACCAGGAAATCACTATGTTGAAGTACTAAACAGAAGATTGATCGTCCAACTACGCGTGGCATGTAGGGGCCCCGCCTACTCCCACAAGCAGGACAGTCCAAAGGTCGTGACAAATCGTATGGACCGAACATCCATGGGACTGGAAATCCTGGTGGGTGCGATAAACCCTGCAATGCATACAGATATTGGAGTGTAACCATAATTGTTAAATCGTCCTCACAAAAAATATGATCTGGATACTTCAAAATATACAGACTAAATTGAGTGGACAGACATTAACATAGACCGTTCTCAGGACTGACCACACACCAAAAGCGGCAGTACTAATAAACAATACAGGGTTCACAAACACAAATCAAGTACTGAACAATAGTACTTACTACAGATAATCAAAGTTGCACTAACTAAAATCTATAGACTATTTCTTGCCACCGACCTACGGGATGAACCCCACATAACTGACTAGGCCATGGACTTTGTGTGAGAAGTCTACATGCACCATCACCATCTTGTCAACCTTGGAGAACCTAACAGAGTGGTCTTTCCACTCATAAACATGATGATGAAGACAGGCCGCATCAGATTTGTGGGGAAGCTTTACAAGAACCACACCCTTCGTAATCGAAGGCATAGCCAGGAAATTGTTGTGGTCAAGTACAGCCTCGAGAACACGCCTGACAACAATGCTACAGGAAAACACTAGTTCAAGACACATGGCGACAAGGACACAATAGCTGGATAGTTCAGCAGTAGAACTCATCATCAGGTCTTCTAGTTCACACGGCATGACTTTGAGAACTTCATCTCCACCACGGACCTGGTTCTAATTCAAACAGAAACCATATTTTATTACTAGCCCCATTCAGAAATATAAGATGATTTTCGATATTATACTCCATATATGACTACATATACGCACAAAAATGAGTGAACAAAGACACTAGAACATGTCTTCAAAGGCATGAGAGCAAAGGGATTACATGCAATATCCATAACACAAGTTACTGAGGCAAATATACCCTCTTAAAAGGTAGCATTGATGTTCATAAAGTACTCCCTCCGTCCCAAAATTCTTGTCTTAGATTTGTCTAGATATGAATGTATCAATTCACATTTTAATATTAGATACATCTGTATCTAGACAAATCTAAGACAAGAAATTTGGGACAGAGGGAGTAGTTGAAAGTAATCTATAAGAAATCAGTGTCAACCTCTCGCATGTTTTGGTCAAAAGAGGAATTTAGAAACGTCATTTGGCACACTAAAATCACATGCAAGATCACCCAGAAAGTTGTACTACCAGTACTAGTACTGCGTGTTAGATGAAAAAACACGATCAAGATCGAGAAAAAGATTGTCAACAAGAGACATTACATGGACTTGCTTCATGAGGGATCCCGGTGAGGGGGACTTGGATAGGGTGATGGCTTTGAGCTTGTCTGCGGTAGTCTTGGCAGGGTGCTTGCGCTTCTTCGTACCATGAGCCTCGACGATTTTGTCCAGAGCCATAGACATCATGTCGGCCGGTGCTCCGACGTCCATCCAACAGAGGAAGCTGAGAGAGAAGAGTGAAAGGAGGAACGAGATGAGGGAGAGGCGAAGCGAGTGGGGGTTTTATTCAAGAGAGGAAGCTGAGAGAGAAGAGTGAAATGATGGTTGCTTTGTCCATCCAACTTACTGCTGGAAAGGAGGGGCTTTTGTGATTTGACAGCTCATTGGACATTAATGCGGCGGTTCGATCAGGGTAGTCTACCGTCACTCTACTATAGAATAATTTAGTGCACGGCTGGTGGACCCAGGTGCTGGCTGTCCCACACGTCGGCGAAAGTGAGTAATTTAGTCCATGGCTGGAGGAGGATCCGCATGGTAGAGCGTGTCTGCTGTTTTTCATTCTGAAGAAAAAATGATTAAAACAAGCGTTTCCACTCTTACGACGGAGGAGTGCGAAACACGGCAGCCACTTGAACATACACAGTGCTCCCACTACTAGGCATGTGCAGTGGTTCATACGTCAGTACTACACAATCTTGTTGCTAGTGTAGTAAGATATGACGATAACAAATGATGTTGTGCGCATGTCAACTACTCCTATATGTAACATAGTACCGCTTTTTGACTGTCCAGTCGAGAATGAACGGTGAGATCAATATTAACAGAACTACGTCCACATCGCACGGAGAGTATGGTGCTACAGTACTCCACAAAACATGAACCATATGAAGCACGAATAGTGTTAGATAGGGTGTATGAAGGTTGCACGGGATGGGAGAAAAAGTTCCCTTCTCGACCCACTTTTGGGTGTTTGGCAGAGTGCATGAAGGGTGCATGAGTCCACACTAGTAGGTTGACAAAAATACACGAAGAGGAAACAACTATATTGAGATGAGAATGCAACTAAACACACCCACACGCTTTGTGCTACAGTGACTGATCTGCACCATCTGAGTTTGATCCAACGGTCATGTTGCACCGAGACATGGACATGCCCATGCAGAGGGTGCCTAAACACCACCAAAGTCCCTCTTCTTCTCAAGGCGCACGACGTTGGTGATGCAGGGTGCAACCGCCCGCAGAGCCGGCTCCCGGTCGATGGGAGCCAGCTCGTCAAAGACGGTGTCCAATGGCATGAATGGATTCCGGTGACGGGGCCCTGAAAGGATTCGCCCGGCAACGGCGACGGCAGCCCACAACCCCTCCTTGTCCAGCTCAACCCCCACCATCGCACGGAGACGGCTCAGATCCTTGGAGATATAGGTGAAGAAGGAGACCAGGTCAGGAAGCCATAGCTAGTTGAAGTCGATCGGGTGGTCGAACGGGTTTAGCCCGACGGCCGGCATCGTCGCGCTGGCACGACGGTAGGCATCACGCAGCCGCAACACGTGTGTGGCAACTTGGTCCACCAAGTGGCTGAGGCAATCCTA
The DNA here is from genome assembly GCF_002162155.2 of Triticum dicoccoides. Classification (NCBI taxonomy): domain Eukaryota; kingdom Viridiplantae; phylum Streptophyta; class Magnoliopsida; order Poales; family Poaceae; genus Triticum; species Triticum dicoccoides. The sequence continues at coordinate 549,093,844 of NC_041387.1, read as the reverse complement.
GACCTCGTGACGATCGGCCCGCTCCCGCTCCAGCCGGCTCCCCTGACAGCCTATCATATCTCCCGCTTTCTGCAGCAATTCCGCTGACGCCTCAAGCATCTTTGTGGTGGACGCCTGCCGCTTTTGAAACTCCATGAACTCCCGCACATAACGGAAGAGCATGTCACTCCTCTCCTCCTTGAGCTCACGGAGCTCCACATCCTTGGCCCTGAGCTTCGCATCCTTGGCATGGAGTTCCTGTGTCAGGCGCCTCACCTCGGACTCCATGATCTGTTGTGCCACCATGGCACCAGGTAGAAGCAATGGGGAGAGGAAGCAAAGGGGGCGAAACGGCTGAAAGGCAATGCAATCCACGGGAAGGCGGAGGGAGCCATCCGAGGAGCGGGGAATCTTTTGGTTTTCACCACGATAAAACACTAGTCGATGACTTCTCACATCAGGGAGCAGTGGGTTTTTACAGGCGGAGTCATCGTGACTAATTGCTGCCGCGCCTGCTCCCGTCAATCAAAATATTAAAAATCTTGCCACGCCTGCTCCCGTCAATCAAAAAATTAAAAATCTTGCCACACCCAAACACTAGAGCAACGCCGCGGTGGATATTTAAATTTACCTGCCGGCAAGTAGATAAAAAAGGGGTGAAAAAACAAATGTGGCGGCGGCCTAGCTAATTGATCGAACTAGCCCAACTAGCTAGCCACCGTGCTTCACTGATGTACTTGGCGGGAAAGGTGGTCTTTCATGATTTGACGACTCATTTACTTGCTTCAGCGCTACTACCGAGGAGGACCCAGAAAACGCGCGGTAGGGCGTCCCACGTCAGGAAGAATATATGCGTGCACCACCCGGGAGGACCCTGAAACCGCGCGGTAGGGTGTGCCACGTCTCGGCACGGAGGAAAAATGTGCGTGTAAAAATATACTGTATCAGACGTAGTACCTATGGTTCGACCTCGGGACCCAGCCAGTCGGTCGAAAACACCCCACTAGCCACACAGCTTCATCATGCAAACATGGCATGGAGGATAGATGTGGTTAGCTCTGTCTCGACCAGCCACAACGTCTCTTGTTCTAGGCAATTCTTCTATTTTCCAAGCTTTTTTTAGTTGTAATAACACCACGGCAAGCTAGCGCCGCTCTTCGTGTGTGCCCGTGCAAAGGTTAGACGATGGAGAGAAGAGAGGTTGAGATCGCAGACCTGGGACCCACCAGTAAGTGATACAACAGTCATGCACATGTTGACGAGGCACTCGCTCTACTCTACTCAACACAAGTACTGTATAAAATCAAGTTATGGGACAAAGCCAACAACCGTTCGTTTTTTCAGGGTATCGACTTACGCTTTGTAGTCCAGGTTGCCAGTTCGAATCTCGTCTGTCAGATTTGTTAGTTTTAGGTCCAAATTTGATTAATGACAAGTGGGACCCCCGTGTGTTGTTCCGATATTTTAGTGTAGGATGGTTTTTTTGAACAAACACTTTGCACGGTTAGACAAGTAAAGGCACGAGTTACACGTATTTTGCAAGTTTACGAACAAAAATGATAGCGGCATAGAATATCACATCCACCCGGCAGCTTAGATACTATGGTGATACGAGTTTTTACAACGTTGGAAGTGAGATCCAATGGCTTGGGAGTAGTCTTTGTAATTATGCGCAATTTCCAAACTCTTGTGTGTGCCGCTGCATCTTCGATCCAACGGCTCCCCGGTGCTCATATTAGGTGCTCCCCGTAGCTTAATTACCCGCTACGGTGATATGAGCATCTAGGTCGTATGATCAGTGATCAGATGGCACATGCGTAATACTTGTACTTTTTGCGCATTTCCCAAACTCTATCAGCCGTATATTGCAAAAACATTCAAACCTCCTAGTATGGGCCGTTAGATCTCAGTGAACTCGTATCACCATAGAATCTACGGTGCAGGAGCACCTCATACTCTCCCGTGCGAGAAAACATAAGGTGCTATCGCAGCTTGGATGCTATGGTGATACGAGCTTGGAGGTCGTTTGATTTGAGATCCAATGGCATCTGAGTAGTCTTTGTGCTTGTAAGCAGTGGCCAAACTCTTTTAGGGCTTTTCTGCAAAAAACCATTCGAACCACCGAGGAGGTGTTGGGTCACAAATCCAACGCCTCCGAAGAGCTTGTATCACCAAAGCATCTAAGGTGTGGTAGCACATGATATTCTTACATACAGGAGAATATGATGTGCTCCTTCATCTTAGATGCTACGGTGATATGAGCTTCGAGGTTGTTGGATATGGGATCAAAGGGCATCTAAGTAGTTATCGTACAAATTGTGTGCAATTCTCAAACTCGTCAAGGTTTCCTGCAAAAAAAAGGACACATCATGTGAGCTGCTATATCTCAGATCTACAAGCTCCAAGCAACTTGTATCGGCATATAGCATCTAAGGTATGGGGGCACATGATATTCTCCCGGGGAGGAGGGGTGGGGGGGGGGTGCACAACCAATCGGTGGTTGGGAGGGTGGGGACAAATATAATCTAAACAACCCTAAACAGAGCTCCACAATTTTATCTAAGGTCGAGGGGTTGACCCCCAACAATCATAGCTCCGCCTAAACACAACATTTGCATGTATTGTAGTACTAGACTTAATATTCATGTTTCAGTTTCATGTTCATTTTAAATATTGAATTGAGGACCATGGATGTCTTACATTTTACTCCCTTCATTCCTAAGTATTAGTCTTTTTAGAGGCTTCAAATGGACTGGCACATACGGATGTATATAGACATTTTTTAGAGTCTAGATTCACTCATTATGCTCCGTATGTAGTCACTTGTTGAACTCTCTAAAAGACTAATATTTAGGAATAGAAGGAGTATTTTTGAATTCGTGTCATACATGCATGGTTTGGAAAAGTAGATGCACTATACTTATTGGATGGTTGTTGTGTTCATGCGTGTGTGTCTCTCTCTCTGTGTGTGTGTGGTCATATGCTTGATACATACAAAGTTTTCTCACCTCCATATTGTTCATCTTTTAAATTTGAATTTGCATTGGAAAACTTACTAGGGATACCATGAAATGTGAAATCCACGTTGAGATCACTATATCACAAACTCACTCTAATTCAACAACTCGTAATAAATCAATTACCACGTTGAGATTAGTATTTGCAAGAAAAATTCGAGTATTGTAATACACATAGATTCGTTCGGCAATCTAAAATGTTCCTTTTGTATTCTCTAATGGTAGGACCCAACGGCGTACCAACCAGACCTTGGCTCATGTTGATCCTAAAAAAACGGGCTCGTGTCCTTTGGTGGCATGCGTGGTACGCATATTAGGCAACCCCAACCAGTCGAGCCTCAGCGTTTCAAGTCGAAATATTTGGCGGCCAGAATTCCAGCCCTAGAAAACTCCCCTCATGTCCCCGGTCCATAATGACTACCAATGAACAACAGAGGGATGCTTTAGTAACTAGACAACATTACCTACCGTGCCGAGCACGGTTCAATTCCCTCGGTCGCCGCTCGTCAAGCTCACCCGTCAACTGCATTGCCTAGTACTACTACTACTACACCAGGATGAGCACAGAATTGAGCCCGTTTGTTCGTGCCTAGTACTTGAGTTAATATATCAGGAAATGCACTGGTACGGCGGGATTATCCTTTTACTCTTCATATATAACTTGTCTGAAGTCTAACTAAGCAAAATGTTTGACCAAATCCTTTCTTAAGAAATACAACAGGACAGATGTACGGCTTGAAAATTTATTGCATGCTGCAGGTTATGATATTGTTTCGAATCCTGGATCTTAAATTTCAGAAAATCTAAAAGTGAGCATAAATTCTTGAAACTGAGCATGGTCACGTGATATGGCACAAATATTACTTCATAAGTTTTTTCTTCAATTCGATACAAGCTGCTTATGACAATTTGCACAAATGAAGAGCCAAGGTATTTTGGAACAAAGACCTGACACGTTAAGGCGAACGCTTTCACTATTGAAACCGTGGGCATTTACGTGCCGCCACGAGTCCCCGCTTCTCATCGGCAGGTGCCGTCCCAGCAAGCATGTGAGTCGTCAGGAGGTGTGCGAGCAGACCGCTGCACCGGCTGTCAGGGAGGCGTGCGAGCAGACCGCTGTGCATACTCACCGGGAGGCGAGCCCTTTGACCAGGCTCCGCCGCCCACCGTTGTCCCAACTGCTCCCACTTTTAATGTCGCCGGCACCGCAGTTTAAAATCAACCCCGCACTACCCAGTATCGTTACAATCCTCTCTCTTCCTCTCCGATCCTCCTGTCGTCTACCTCTAACTAGCCAGACCTAAACGTACGCCATGCCGCATCATGATGGTCTGCCCTTAGTGTTCCAGTTTCATGAGGAAGACACCTAGCCGGAGTCTCAAGAACATAAGGCTCTTTTGGATGAGCTTGAACTGGCCTTGCGGGAAGATGCCGCGCCTGTCCCCGCTCCTGTTCCAGCTCGCGTCGCCCCGACTGCGCCAACGCCCATCCCTGTGGCATTGATGGGCTGGGAGCCGCACATTGTCTCTGAGCTTGATGCCACGGGGTTCCACGAGGTCCTCGCCGACTTTCACGCGTGCGTGCACCTGCCAGCGCATGCGCCTGCGCATGCACTGACGCGCATGTCCGTGCCGGTGCCCGTGCACCTGCCAGCGCATGCGCCTGCGCGTGCACTGATGTGCGTGCCCGTGCTTGTGCCCATGCACACGAATGTCTCCGCCGCGCCGTTGACAGCGCCTATCCCCATGCGGGTGCCAATGCCCCCCTCAACGACATGGATGGCCGCTATCGACCGCTTCCTTGCACCAACGCCAGTCGCCTCCTCCCGCCAGTTGACTCCGTAGGACCTTGAAGTATGTCTAGAGGGGGGTGATTAGACTACTTGACCAATTAAAAACTTAGCCTTTTCCCAATTTTAGAGTTTGGCAGATTTTAGCTATCTTAGGACAAGTCAAGCAATCATCCCACAATTCAAGCAAGCATGCAAAGAGCATATAGGCAGTGGAAATTAAAGCATGCAACTTGCAAGAAAGTAAAGGGAAGGGTTTGGAGGATTCAAACATAATTGGAGACACGTATGTTTTTGGCGTGGTTCCGATAGGTGGTGCTATCGTACATCCACGTTGATGGAGACTTCAACCCACGAAGGGTAACGGTTGCGCGAGTCCACGGAGGGATCCACCCACGAAGGGTCCACGAAGAGGCAACCTTGTCTATCCCACCATGGCCGTTGCCCACGAAGGACTTGCCTCACTAGCGGTAGATCTTCATGAAGTGGGCGATCTCCTTGCCCTTACAAACTCCTTGGTTCAACTCCGCAATCTTGTCGGAGGCTCCCAAGTGACACATAGCCAATCTAGGAGACACCACTCTCCGAGAAGTAACAAATGGTGCATTGATGATGAACTCCTTGCTCTTGTGCTTCAAATGATAGTCTCCCCAACACTCAACTCTCTCTCATAGGTTTTGGATCTGGTGGAAAGAAGATTTGAGTGGAAAGCAACTTGGGGAAGGCTAGAAATCAAGATTCATATGGTAGGAATGGAATATCTTGGCCTCAACACATGAGTATGTGGTTCTCTCTCAGAAATGGTAAGTTGGAAGTGTAGGTTTGTTCTGATGGCTCTCTCTATGAATGAAGAGGAGGTGGAGGGGTATATATAGCCTCCACACAAAATCTAACCGTCACACACAATTTACCAAACTCGGTGGGACCGAATCAACAAACTCGGTCGGACCGATTCAGTAAACCTAGTGACCGTTAGGATTTTCAGTGGGACTGAAATGCAACTCGGTAAGCCCGATATGGTTAGGGTTTGGGCATAACATAATCTCGGTGAGACCGATAACACAAACTCGGTGAGACCGATTTTGGTAATTTGCTAACCAGAGAGTTGGTCAGGTAAACTCGGTGGGACCGATTTTCTCTTTTCGGTGAGACCGAAATGTTACAAAAGGGAAACAGAGAGTTTACATTGCAATCTCGGTGGGACCGATCGCTCACTTCGGTTAGACCGAAATGTTACGAAGGGAAACAGAGAGATTAGAATCCCATCTCGGTGAGACCAAGATCCCTATCGGTAGGACCGATTTGCCTAGGGTTTGTGGTAGTGGCTATGACATTCGAACTCGGTGGCGCCGGATAAGAAGAATCGGTGTGACCAATTTTGGCTTTAGGTTTAAGTCATTTGTGGATGTGAGAAAGTAGTTGAGGGTTTTTGGAGCATATCACCAAGCACATGAAGCAAGAGGCTCATTTAGCAACACCTCATCCCTCCTTGATAGTATTGGCTTTTCCTATAGACTCAATGTGATCTTGGATCATTAAAATGTAAAATGAAGAGTCTTGAGCTTTTGAGCTTGAGCCAATCCTTTGTCATTAGTATTTTGAGGGATCCACTTTCATCATCCATGCCATGCCATTCATTGAGCTTTCCTGAAATAATAGTCTTGGAATAGCATTAGCCTAATGAGCTATATGTTGTTATGAATTACCAAAACCACCTAGGGATAGTTGCACTTTCAATCTCCCCCTTTTTGGTAATTTATGACAACATATAGATCAAAGCTTCGACAAATGAAAATAAAATTGAAAAACATCGTCGCTTTGAGAAGTATGTGATAAGCAAGAGCTCCCCCTAAATTTGTGCATAGTTTAAGATTTGCTTTGGACTGCAAATGCACAAGGAATTAGGCTCATGGGTTACTCTTCCATGTCACATACATCTTGGTGGAGCGCTAAAATGATAAAGATTGAATACATGCACTCATCACCAAGCAAAGTGAATGATCACATATGGATAGATAAGATAATATCATCAGACATGCATAAGTGTAGCTTATGATCAAACACATGATCATCAATGTCTCACAAAAACAGCATAGTATCTCTAGCAATCAAAAGCAAACACAGTTTAACCACCAAAGCAAGAGAGAACAAAAGCAACAGTCTCTCTCTTGAAGCCTATGATCTATACATTTTTCTCCCCCTTTGGCAACAAGTTACCAAAAAGTTCATAGAAAATGCATAGTGCTAGATCGACTCTCAGGCTTGATCTTTAGGTGGTTGTGTTCGGAGAACTCCAAGAATGAAGGCTTCAGTTGAAGTAGAGGGAGCTGGAGGAGTTGGTGCTGGAGCTGGTTGCACTGGAGCTGTAGGAGTTGTAGCTGGTGCAGATGATGTGGCTCTAGTGTCTGTCACAGGCACTGCAGCTGACCTCTGAGCTCTAGGTACTCTGGCAAATAAATTAGTGGTAGTCTTGCCCTTCATCTCCTGCATGTCATCCTGTAGCTGCTCCACAACTGACTGAATCTCAGTTACTTTGACATCTAGATCATAGAATTTTTGTTCCATGATTCTTTGCAAGCTTTGCTGATTTTGAGTGAGGGTGGCCAATCCCTTCTCAATCCTCAGTGTTGATGCTATCAAGTAACCAAGCTGCTCCTGCTTGTTCTTCAAAAAGTACTCAGATGCCTCCTCTTGAGTTGGCATCTTGGCAGCCTTCTCTTTCCTTGCCTTCTCCTTCTTCTCTTGAGCTTGTACTGATGATGGGTCATTCTCAGCCATGACAACCTGATTGTCCTCAAAGTCTGGATAAAGAGGAAAATGTTCCTTATCCAATAGATATTTTCCTGTGCCCATCTTTGAGTTAATCAACTCCTGAATCTGAGGGGCATATCCACAGCTTCTCTTTTGATCTGCTGCTGTCCTCTTAATGGTCTCAACCATAAAGCTCATGACCTTGAATTTCTGTGGCACATCAAACAAATGCAACATGTTGATTGCATGCCCTCTAATCATGTTGTGGTCACCAGACTTAGGCAACAGAGTGTGCCTTAGGATCCAGTTGATTGTAGGCAGCCCTGACAGAAGAAAGTGGACTGACCCAAACTTATGTGTCTCAATGGCTTTGTCTGGGATCTCCTTGTACATGTGTGCCATGGAATTGTGGTCCATCTTCTTCTTGGAATAGACATCTAAGTCATCTTCACTCTCCTTTGGGGCATTGATCAGTCATCCTCCATAGCCTCAACCCTGAGTCTCTTCTGATGTTCATGTCCTCAGCCACAGGATGGGCATCATTATGGTCTGGTATCTTGGGCTTGAGCTTCCTTAGGACTTGTCCTTCTTCATCTTCCTCATCAGCAACTTCAGGCACTTGGGCCTTGTTCTTCTCAGCAGATGGAATACTCCTGGTATTCCTCTTTGGTGCAAGCTTGGGCCTGGGGGCAGCTTTGGGTGCTTCCTTGGGCTTTGATGTTGCAGCCCCTGACTTAATTGCATCACCCATAAGCTTTTGTGCCTTGGGTGCTGGTGCAGCAACCTCTTCTTCCTCTTCCATCATGGAAGGTTGCCCAACAACTCTGGCTATGGTCTTTTTGACCCTTTCCTTCCTTTTCTTTCCTTCTGCAGCAGGCTCTTTGGATTGGGATTCCAAAGGAATTTGAGTGGAGACTCTGGCTTTGGACATTGGTTGTCTTCCTGCAGGCCTTTTAATCTTCATGCCTGGCTTTACTGCAGTTGAGTTGAACTTCTTCTTGAGCTCTACTTTCTTGGAAGTAGCCTCATCCTCTTCTGCTCTATAATCCTCATCCTTAGAATCTGAGGTTCTCTTCTTCCTTGTCCTGGTGGCAGCTCTAGGCAGGTTGCTTGGGGTGCTCCTGCTGCCTTCATCTGAAGTGCTAGAGGGACTAGTGCCCTCACTCATGTGCATCTGCTCTTCTGACCTGTTCTGACTATCACTTTGGTCTGACATGCTACAAATCTCGGACTGCTGACCCTATGAAGAGTTATAGATGAGATAGAGTGGATGAGCATCACAAAATGCAGAGATTTTTGCAAAAGAATGATTCAAAAATTCAGTTTTAGTTTTCCACAGAAAGCATTTCGGATCAACGATTTTCAAACTCAGTGATACCGAAGCAGTTTTGGAACCTAAACTCATGAACTCGGTTGGACCGAGTCACTGTTCAGTGGCACCGAGACTGCTAGGGTTTCACAAAGTCCTAAAATCGGTCTCACCGATTAGCAATTCTCGGTCAGACCGAGAGTTACTAGTGCAATGGCATTAGCCAAATTGGTGGGACCGAGTTTTTCAACTCGGTGGGTCGGGGATGGTTTCGGTGCAAACCTAACCCTAATTTTTCAAATCTCATCTAATTTAAGGATTGCATTGACTGGATAGGAGTGTTTCAATTGTGGCAAGAATCATTAAGAACACAATGTGCTAGGAATCGGACGAGGATAGCACTGTGATCAAGTCCATACCCTAGCTTGGCGATGAACTCGCTACGGCGGCAACGGCGGGGGTAAAATCCGTTGACGGCGGTGGAGACCAGCGATAGGAGGCGGCTGGTGACGAGGAGATGATCCGGAGACCCTGATGGCAGAGCAAGCTATTGCGCGGGCGAAGAGGTTCGGAGAAATTTCCAAATTTTTGCCCATGACTATATATAGCCCAACCCTGTCGGTGTGACCGAGTGGAATAACTCGGTGGCACCGAGATGCATAACTGTGTACAATTACAGCAACTCGGTGTGACCGAAAAGTTCAAATCGGTTGCACCAAGATTGGAAACCTAGATCGACTTGGAGGAATCAGTCAGACCGAGAATCACAAATAAGTTTTGGAAGTTTAAGTCTATGACGAATCAGGGACTCCGAGTGCTCCTCACACAGAGTGGTTCGAATCTGACTTGATCAAATTTTGTGATGTAGAATGAATAGAGTTTGAGACGAGAAAAGCATAGATAGCTAGAGAAGGTTCTTAGGCATTCTTGTCCATCCACTTGGCAAAAAGAGAAAGAACCAAACAATCAAAACAACAAGTGGATGTCCTCGATTGAGTAAAATATGCACCAATATGCTCACACAATAAGATGGCAAATGAAATATGTGGCAAAACATGCACAACCAATTCTAGCATCTATCAAAACAATTGGCGATGACTAGGTCATCTATATATGAGTAAATTGACTTAGGAGTCAAATGAGAACATTTGATCATAGGTCATACTCCTCGTTTAAGCTCAAGTGGGGTTACCACTTTTACATAATGCATTGATGTGTTCACACCATTAGTGTTGCTTTGACTCAATTCTTAGAGTCAAGCTCCCCCTAGATGTCAGATCCCCTTTTAGAGGGATGAACTAACCTTGGGTTTTGTCGATGATGACTTCATGTAGGTGTTGAAGATGTGGATGCTCAAGGTTGATGTAGACCATTTGGAGCAATCCTTTGGAGTGAGTTGCACTTTCAACATACCTACATGGGTTAGTCCCACAAGGAACAAACAAGAATATCCATAGACATAGAGTGATGCACACATAAGATAATGTCCATGAGATCATTAGGTTACCTTGTCCCTTGCCTTACCAACATGAGGGTTTGTGACTCCTTGAACTAGTGCAAGATGTGGAAGTTTATTGCACTTGTTGTTGCCAAAAAGATATGAGTGAAGAATGTTGGCGGAGTCACCCTCAAGAACTCTCTAGTTCTTCTTCTTCGGGATCCACATCATCTTGATGGGAATCCTTGGAGTTGTAGTTGTACTTGATGAAGTAGAACTTGATGTAGTCTTGGGAACCCACTTGACCAAGGCCTTAGGTGCTTCTTCAAATGCATCAATCTCTTCTCGAAGCTTGTCCTTGCCTTTGTTCTTGTGGTCTTGTGGTGGAAGATCATCATGTGCTTGTGTTCCTTTGAAGGAAGTAGGATCATACTTCTCTTGTTGAGGAACAAACTTCGTCTTGGGGTATTGATCTTCTTCCCACTCAACTCCATTGGCATTGAACTTTCGTTCAAAACCAACACCTTGATTCTTCCGGTGCCTTCCTTGCTTGCGTACAATTTCCTCGAATTGCTTACTCCCGGCAAGGCTCTTGTAAACACCCTTATCTATAATTCCCTTCAATAAGCTATTTTCTTGCTCAAGTGTAACTTGGCTAAGAGAATCATTAGTGGAATCAAGAGAACTACTAGAAGCGACAATATTGGATTTGTCGTTATTATTGTTACTACTAGAGGAAGTATCTTTCTTGTACTTGTTACTAGACTTGACTTGAGGCATGTAAGTAGGTAAGAGTAAACGCTTGGCAATGTAAGAAGAACTTTTCTTGCGGAGATCATCATTGATTGCTTTTAAGAACTCATGCTCTTGCTCAAGATTGAGCTTTTCAAAGCATAACTTCCCATGAGCCCTGAAAAGTTCTCGATGATCTTCGAAGATAGTTTCATGAGCCAACTTAAGAGTGTTTAGTTCTTTAGTTAGAAGCTCAATATTCTCCTTATCATTTTCATTCATTTTATCTTGATTAGCATGATCAATTGATGTTTCATCGTAGTATTCATCACTATAGTTGTCAACAAGTAAATCATCATCCACAAGCAAGTCATCTTCATCACTATTCAAATCAACATACTCGGGATGTGTTACCTTTGGACCTTTGGCCATGAAGCATCTCCCAATTCCTTCATTTGGTGAGTCAAATATGTCGTAGGAGTTGGTTGACACAAGTGCTAGACCGGCAACACCTTCATCTTGAGTATATTCGGAGTCGGAGTGATAGCTTCTCTCGGAGTGATGGTCGGAGTCGGAGCCGGATACCCATTCACCAACATGAGCTTGATGTCTTCATTTTGTGTAGCTCCTTGATGACTTGTCCTTCCTTTCCGAATCCTTGCTTCTCCGTGAGGGTCTTCGTTCATAACGATCATCTCTACTCCTCCTCTCTCTTGGTGGTGATTCTTCTCTTTTGCTTCTTCTTTTTGGAGAATCTTCTCTTCTTTTGTAGGGTGACGTACACTCATTGGAATAGTGTCCTGGTCTCCCACAATTGTAGCAATTCCGCTCTCGACTAGAAGATCTTTTGTCACTGTAAGACCTTGACTTGGAGCTTCTTTCTTTGCTTCTACTCTTGTAGAATTTGTTGAAGTTCCTCACCATTAGGCTCAATTCTTCATTGAAGGTTTGTTTCTCACTTGATGATGTGGGGGCTTCACATGAGGCTTTGTAAGCACCACTCGACTTGTTGTGAAGTTCCTCCTTATCCTTAAGTGACATCTCATGAGCAACAATTCTTCCAATGACTTCCGTTGGCTTGAGATCTTTGTAGTTTGGCATCATCTGGATCAATGTGCACACGGTATCATACTTTCCATCCAATGCTCTTAAGATCTTCTTGATGATGAATATGTCGGTCATCTCTTCACTCCCTAAGCCGGCAATCTCATTTGTGATAAGTGCAAGCCTAGAGTACATTTCAGCGACACCTTCACCATCCTTCATTTTGAACTTGTCAAGCTGACTTTGGAGCACATCCAACTTGGATTCCTTGACGGAGTCGGTACCTTCATGCATATCAATCAAAGTATCCCAAATTTCCTTTGCATTCTCAAGACGGCTGATTTTGTTGAATTCTTCGGGGCACAATCCGTTGAAGATGATATCACAAGCTTGAGCGTTGTACTGCAGCATCTTCAATTCTTCCGCATTAGCTTCACGGTTCGGCTCTCTCCCATCAAAGAATTCACCTTGCAAGCCAATACAAATAATTGCCCAAACAGCGGGGTTATGACCGAGAATATGCATTTTCATCTTATGCTTCCAACTAGCAAAATTAGTACCATCAGAGTAAGGACCTCTACGATGATAATTTTCCTCACTAGACGCCATACTCTCCTAGGTTGTGAAACCAAGGCTATGACCACCAAAAGCTATGGAAATCAAAGCAAATGGAGACCAAAGCTCTGATACCACTTGTAGGACCTTCAAGTATGTCTATAGGGGGGTGAGTAGACTACTTGACCAATTAAAAACTTAGCCTTTTCCCAATTTTAGAGTTTGGCAGATTTTAGCTATCTTAGGACAAGTCAAGCAATCATCACACAATTCAAGCAAGCATGCAAAGAGTATATAGGATGAGGAAATTAAAGCATGCAACTTGCAAGAAAGTAAAGGGAAGGGTTTGGAGGATTCAAACGCAATTGGAGACACGGATGTTTTTCGCGTGGTTCTAATAGGTGGTGCTATCGTACATCCACGTTGATGGAGACTTCAACCCACGAAGGGTAATAGTTGCGCGAGTCCACGGAGGGCTCCACCCACAAAGGGTCCACGAAGAAGCAACCTTGTCTATCCCACCATGGCCGTCGCCCACAAAGGACTTGCCTCACTAGCGGTAGATCTTCATGAAGTAGGCGATCTCCTTGCCCTTACAAACTCCTTGGTTCAACTCCACAATCTTGTCGGAGGCTCCCAAATGACACCTAGCCAATCTAGGAGACACCACTCTCCAAGAAGTAACAAATGGTGCGTTGATGATGAATTCCTTGCTCTTGTGCTTCAAATGATAGTCTCCCCAACACTCAACTCTCTCTCATAGGTTTTGGATCTGGTGGAAAGAAGATTTGAGTGGAAAGCAACTTGGGGAAGGCTAGAGATCAAGATTCATATGGTAGGAATGGAATATCTTGGCCTCAACACATGAGTAGGTGGTTCTCTCTTAGAAATGGTAAGTTAGAAGTGTAGGTTTGTTCTGATGGCTCTCTCTACGAATGAAGAGGAGGCGGAGGGGTATATATAGCCTCCACACAAAATCTAACCGTTACACACAATTTACCAAACTCGGTGGTACCGAATCAACAAACTCGGTCGGACCGATTCAGTAAACCTAGTGACCGTTAGGATTTTCGGTGGGACCGAAATGCAACTCGGTAAGACCGATATGGTTAGGGTTAGGGCATAACGTAATCTCGGTGAGACCGATTACACAAACTCGGTGAGACTGATTTTGGTAATTTGCTAACCAGAGAGTTGGTCAGGTAAACTCGGTGGGACCGATTTGCTCTTTTAGGTGAGACCGAAATGTTACAAAAGGGAAACAGAGAGTTTACATTGCAATCTCGGTGGGACCGATCGCTCACTTCAGTTAGACCGAAACGTTATGAAGGGAAACAGAGAGATTACAATCCCATTTCGGTGAGACCGAGATCCCTATCAGTAGGACCGATTTGCCTAGGGTTTGTGGCAGTGGCTATGACGTTCGAACTCGGTGGCGCCGGATAGGAAGAATCGGTGTGACCGATTTTGGCTTTAGGTTTAGGTCATTTGTGGATGTGAGAAAGTAGTTGAGGGTTTTTGGAGCATATCACCAAGCACATGAAGCAAGAGGCTCATTAAGCAACATCTCATCCCTCCTTGATAGTATTGGCTTTTCCTATAGACTCAATGTGATCTTGGATCACTAAAATGTAAAATGAAGAGTCTTGAGCTTTTGAGCTTGAGCCAATCCTTTGTCATTAGTATTTTGAGGTATCCACTTTCATCATCCATGCCATGCCATTCATTGAGCTTTCCTGAAATAATAGTCTGGGAATAGCATTAGCTCAACGAGCTATATGTTGTTATGAATTACAAAAAGCACCTAGGGATAGTTGCACTTTCAGACTCCCTCCGAAGTCCAGAACATTTTGGCCTTCCTTGAAGCTAGGCCAACATCCAGGAGTACGCCAACAACGGCGCAAGACGCCTCCGTCGCCGTCGGTCAGTGGCCCGACGACACACAGAGCACGGTAGAGGAGCTGCTTCCCACCGCGAGACCCCCCCCCCCCCGCCACCGCGTAATCTAAATTTCCCATGAAAAACATTTGGATTGCCATGCTTAAAATCCGGACGTTTATCATTTCTGTTTATTTTATATCGATCATCGTATAATTTAAAGTCGGAGTCAGACTGAATGAAATGTATGGTTTGATCGATTGAATGTTCTGCTAGAGCCGTATCAAATTAAATATAAAACGTCATCAAGCCACATGTATTCCTTGTCATCCAACGACCTAGACTGCTTCAATGTCGAGCGCTCAATACGTGTAGCGTGCAGTTAATTTCATGCCAAAAATAGTGCTAATCACATGGCAACACGCAAATAATATCCTAGTAGTTAATATCCTCATGCACTTAATATACTTCCAAATTAACGTGCATTGCACGTACACACTGACTAGTGTTGCTAGTACGTGAAATTGGTGCCGTGACTTGTGACCGCGTCCAGATATGGTCAATGGCAACATCGCCCGTGAGTTCTTCCTGTTTGCCCGTGCGTCTAAACGCAGAAGGGGAGGAGAGAGAGAGAGAGCAAACATGGAACCCACCAGTAAGTGAAGGCGAATAGTACTAAAAATAATATTACATGTTATCCATTAATTAGGTTGTGGTAATATAAAAACATTATGTGGGGGTACAACAAACATTGCTATTCTACGTATGTTGCCTATTGACATGCGGCTTGAAGGCCCGGTCACATGTTCGATCCTCGTCCTTTATTTTTTAATTTGTATATGGGTCCAAATTTGTTTCATGACATGTGGGCCCCTCGGTGTGTAGTTTGTAGCACTTTAATTTGTGGGTCGAAATTTGTTCCATTCCAAGTGGACTATCGGTGTGTAGTTTCGTAGCTTATTTATAATAATTAAAGAGAACAACATAGTTTTTTCAATAATACCATGGTGCGACGTTGAAGGCGAGAAAGGACGTGCGAGAGAGCGATGACCGAGCCAGAGGGAAATCAACTAGGGGAGTTGCGTGGGTTGTAACGGTGTTTGGAGTAGTTGTGGGCCAAATGCTATGAAAATATAATCTAAAGTGACCGGAATAAATGCCTACACAAATTAATCCAAGGTTGGTCTGCCCCTTGCAATGTAAATAGCCCCGGCTTTGAGAGGGATGGAGACTTAGTAGCTTCAATGCATGGAAGATACGGTGTGAGAAAGTGAGGTCAATCGAGAGACATATAGATAGAGATACAAAGTGAGTGTGGTCCGCCATTCATTGAACAAATATATATGCTCTGGAGAGATATTATCCGATTGAGCTTTTGGCAAGGGTGAGGGTTGTAAGATAGAGCTTGAGAGATGATCCAGTCACAGACGTGTAGATATATTTTGTGCGTGGGAGGAAGCAAGGTCAACCGATCACATAGGGTCGCCGTGCGATCGGAAGAGTGAGATGGGTTGGAGAGAGTGACCTAGATAGATGATGTGCGTGAGAGAGTATACAATGTGAATAGGTCGAATTAGGCTCAAACATGGTGATATATCGTTTTTGTCTAAGAAAGAGCGAGGTCAATCGAGACATACAAATATATATATATATATATATATATATATATATATATAGAGAGAGAGAGAGAGAGATTGAGTGAGCGTGGCCCACCATGAGGTAGAAAGAGTGGCGGCGGCTTGGATGGACTGACCTAGATAGACAATCTGCGTGAGAGAGTATAGAGTGTGTCGATCGAGGCCCGATCAGGGAGATATATCATTTGTGTGTGAAAGAAAACAAGGTTAAACAAGACTCAGATAATGAGAGAGAGATTGAGCGAGTGTGGACCGCCGTGCGGAAGAAGGAGTGAGACAGTCTCGAGGGAGTGACCTAGATATACAACGTGCGTGTGTGCGCACGAGAGGTTGGGGGGGCTAGATAGGCAATGCATGTATTTAGCATGAGAGGGTGAGAGGGAGAGGGGGAGAGAGAGAGAGCTCGGCATGGGGTGCAATGGCGGGTGTGTGAGGTAAATACATTTGGTAACAGGAGTGGAAAAGGGTTTGTGTAGTTGAGAGACTTAGAGATCGAAACATGGAGAGAAAGAATGAACGTGTGTTGGAAACCGATAGCTTCCTAAGGTGGTTATGAGAGGAAGATTGCGATATAGGAAGTATGTAGCGTTTGTGCGCGGGGGGGGGGGCTAAAAACAACATTTGAATGTACATAGTACGAGACTTAATATCGATGTTTCAATTTGGTGTACATTGTAAGATTTGAACCGAGGACCAGGCATACGGGTAATTATTTCGAATTCGTGCCATACTAAGTTTCGAGAAGTTGACATTGACTCAATTTGTTGTGCTATTTTGTTGGTCATATGTTTGAATCCATCCAAAAGTTTTCTCACTACCATGGTGTTCGTCATATACCTATGAATTTGTATTAAAAAAGTAGCATGGATACAGTGAAATGCGAAATCCACGTTAGAATTGGGGATCGCAACGTGACACACACTCTAATTCAAATAACTAACTACGTGACACACACTCTAATTCAAATAACTAATTATGTGACACACACTCTAATCCACGTTAGCGTGGGTACCATTTCGATTTTTTTTCAAATAACTCCTCATTAATTAATTTATAGTACTCCCTCAGTTCACTTTTATAAGACCTTGAAGACATTTCAGACAATGTGCAAAATAGTTCATTTTAAGTTGTCTGAAATGACTTACAAAAGTGAACGGATGGAGTATCTCGTTTTGAATGACTAATTATTGCAAGGAAAACATGGGCATGATAGTACATACAGATTCGTTTGCAAATGAAAGAAGATTCGTTTGCATTCTCAAATGTAGGCGCACCAGGCAGACCAGGGTCGTGTCGGGGTGGATACTGCTTTGGTGCCTTAAAGACAACTGCCCTTGGGTGACTGACATGTGGGCCAGCCACCTGTTGGGCCCACATGTCATGGACACAAAGGCAGGTGCCTTAAGGCACCGAAGCATAGTCCTGTCGGGGTGGTCGCGTGTGTCGGACAGACGCGTAGCACCCAGCCACCCACCCCCGCCCCCCAAAAAAGGACGACGACAATATAAGTTCGCGCTTCCATGTTTCAGATTGAAATATCTAGCGGCCCCAATTCCAGCCCTGCAAAATCTCTCTTCTCCACCGTCCCCTTCCGCGCCCAGATTGCTCAAATCCCTAATTCGCCGCCATCCCTCGAATCGCCCCTCGTCTCGTCTCTTTCCCCATGGTTCCCCACCTCTGTGCCGGACGACAATGACGAAGACGACGGTCGCGCTTCACCATCGCACCAGCGCTACCTCATCTACACCCTCGTCCAGCGCAGCGGGTGGTCCACCGGCAACATCGGCCGCTGCAACCGACGTGCCTCACAGACACCAAGTTCCACCGCATCAGGTGCGCTTCACCGATGCCGTCTCCCAGCTCACTGGGGCTACTTCACCGAGCACATCGTCGCACCTCCACCCCCCGAGGCCGTTGGGGCTTCACCAACGGTCTCGTCCACCGCATCGTAGTGCTCCGCTGCCACTCAAGATCTGCATTCGTGCACGGCCAGCCAACGCCAGCGCATCACCCTCAACAGCTCTGAAGTGACCCGCACTCTAGCTAGGCGAGCATGCCCAAACGCCGGCCCGAACTAGGTATCCACACACCACTCCCGTGTGCACTGTTCCGACAATGTTTGGATATCCTCTCACTGCTCTCTTAGCTTACACGCCTATGCAACTCTGACTTTAACTCTTATTTCTTCTGGAGATATCATCTGAAACAAGCAAATCCATTTTTTAGCGAAGCATGACGGCACTACGGGATCTGGTACACATCTTGCACACCCGTATAACCTTGTAAGTATCTGTCCTCCGGTACAACATCAAGGTCGATTCCTATTATTTGATCAACCATTCGCCGTGTCAAAAATGCAGAGGGGGATGCAAGGAGCACAAGGCCTGCACATCCAAGCAAGTGGTAACATGGACTTGTACATGGAACATCCCAAGTGCAAGCAGAGCTGCAGTGAGCCTATACAACGAGCTAGCGTAAGTCCCTGCATTTCATTTAATTCGTACTGGCATTCGTGTATGATTTTTGTGCAGTGGCTGATCCACGAATTCAAGTTACCAGGGGCGAACATTTAACTTAAAAAATACAAAGGCACTTGCACTCCGGAAATCAACATAACTTGAGAAATGTGAAGCTACATGCACTTTGAAAACTAGCTAATGATCCAAAGTTGTTCAGATTATAAACACTAAATGATGCAAGCACCAAAAAACACAAAATGCAACATGGTGTACAAGGACTACAAACATGGTCTGTACCTTCTTGAATTATTCGTTCTCTGGCTGAAAATATCGAAGTGTAATTGCACGTATAACCAGTGCGCAAACTGCATATCAATATATCTATCCTGCACAAGTATGCCAATAGTTTCAAACAACAGATTAGAAAAGTATTTATGCTATGTTGTCATGATACGTGGACTTTCTGGTAGATGTCCTCGACGTTTCCTCAAGCTATGAAAATGCACTATAATTTTCTTGTCATCAATGCCTGCAAATCTTTGTCTCTCTCAACATAGTAGATCACCATTAGACACTAAATCCTTCAATGAGCTTGCAAAATGCTTGTGTTAGATCCCTCATTAGACACTATATGTTCATCACCAGGAGCATGTAAAATGTTTGCATCAAATCCTTCATTAGCAGTCTGTTCATTAGACATTTCAGGCTCAAGAACAACATGAGCTTGTATGTTTGCACCGGAAACTTGATTAGATACATCAGATTCAGTCAGTTCAGTATTGATCGGGGGAGTTATAAAATAAGTAGAAATTGGTTTCATTTTCTCATAGATTCCCTACATACAAACAGTTTTACAACACCGTTAGGTTTAACTATTGGCCAGAAATTGAAGAGTTGAATTACATATAATCAGGGATGTGATGTACCTGCTCGTTGCGCATGCTACTCTTGCAAGCTGCGACTGTCCGTTTGCGCAAGCTCGATGCCATGCCCATGCTGCCGCCGCTGCCTCCCACGCAAGCTACACCCAGGGTTGGATCTTCATCTTCTTGTCCTTCCATTCGCTTGAAGCCCAGAGACCATCCTCCAACGATGGCGCGAGGAAGTGCTGTGTCGGTCTGTCCAGCGGCGGCTAGGTTAGGAGCGAACCAGACTGGAGGCTGGAGCGAATGAATTGGGATTTTTCCTGCTGTCGATCAATATGGGAGGCGCTCGTTCGGGCCGTGAGCCTGCTATAGGGCCTGCCTTGCACTTATGTTATTGGCCCATCAAAATTGAAACATTTTTCTTCATTTTTTACATTTCCTGCTCGTGCGTTGGGGCGAACAAAACTAGCGTGGGCCAACCTGGACGACTCAAACTAGGTGCACACTTTCCAGCCACCTGAGGCGGCCGCCCATACCAGCCCCTATGGTGGCATCGCCCCTTTTTGCGTGTATGATTGGATAGTGAAAAATATTCCAGTGGCGCTTTTGATTTACCCACAGAATGGTTGAATTGCTTGTTTCTATGAGCTGAGTTCGCCAATAATGTGAAGGATGCCAGTCTTTTCATCCTATTGTAGATTGCTTAGATCTCGATATGCCAAAAGTAATCGCATGAAATATACAGTAAAAGCCAGTGTGATGTGTTTGGCTACAACTAGTCTGACTACACATCCTCATATAACATATCAAGGACACACCATCTTACCAGATTAACCATTCGACTTACCCATGCAGTGTGGGAAGAAAGAAGTATTGGGACTGCGTATCCAAGCAATTGATGCCATGGACTCCTTCGTACAACCTTGTAAGCGAAAAAGAAGTTGCAGTGTGCCTGTACAAAGAACTAGCGTAAGTTCAGTTACCTGCTTCTCGGGATTTTAGTTAGCCACTTATTGCAAAATTGTTCAATTACATTGCTTGGCTTAATTTAGTTTGCTACTGATTACATAATGGCCCAGCCTGTTAATTATATTGTAGACTGCGCCTATCTATGTGTTTGATACTTACTGTTAAGAATTACCTGTTTGCCTTAACTTAAATATCTACTTGTTTGTTTAACTGCTTTGCTGCTGCAACAGCGGGTTACAATGATGTTAATAACTACTTTTCAGCATCCAATTGGAACTCTTTAATTCCTTGTTTGTTTAACTGGTTTGCTGTTATAACTCCCAGTTGAGATGTTTTGCTAACTTCAACTTTTCTGAATCCAATCGGAACTTTAATGGCAAAACAGGTTAGCCCAAGATCAAAGAGCGAGGTCCCCATGGACGTTGCATCATCCCACAGCAGTGGCACCGGCCCAATCGTGCATTATGAATTGCCAACTGCTGATGCTCTAGAGGCTAAACTAGTGGTAGAAAGAGATTCTGCTTCTGCACTTAGAGATAAAGTTGACATGTTGAGGAAGCAAACAACACAATCACAAGCAGTACTCAAGACAACCATTAAATATTTGGTGGATTTCAAAATGAAGCAAGTTGAGACTGACCAGATTGTTAAGGTCCTGAAGGAAAAAAGGAAATTAAATTTCTACTTGGTAAATCATAGGTGAAATGTTCTTTCCATAGTTGAATAACCTTTGTGCTGTTTGTTCATGTAGTCAATCAAACCATTTGTTTTAGAGATCATGTAATAATTTTTTTTGTTTCTTGGTTTGTAATTTTATTTGAGCACAAGTCTGTATTAATTGATGAGACTCAGAGACATTTCATTTGGATTGCTGTGCCAGACCTACAAATATGCCAATCGGGATGAATGTGCATTCAGCAATAGTAGTAGTATAGATGGACCATAAGTGTCATGCATCGGAAAGGGCCAAGATGCTGGCTAAAAAGGATGTTGTTGTAGCCAAAAAAAGTACAGCAGCCTGGCTTATGTATGTTAGTTGATATTATTGATTCATATACTATATAAGTGTTTATATGTCTATTAGTTCTGTACATTCTTGGTTGATTGACTCGGTATTTGAATCTTGATACATCGCTTGTGTACATATCTAAATGGGAGTACACATTATGCTGCGTGTGACATTTGAGTTGGACATGAAGTGTTCCAAATATTCGAATTCACCTTAAATTGGATTCTAGTTTCTGAATTTCAGTGTCGGCATTTGTAAACCATATTCATATATGACCGTGGAATACATCTTTGTCGTCCTTTTGAAGATATATAAAAACATACAGAATAATTTATAAAGATTCATATAGGAATACAAAATGGATTTGAATTTACTTGCCAGGGTAAATGTGGATGCTTATTGTCCCAAAATTCGAAAGAAGCAGCAAAATGTCCACTCCCACGTCGGCTGCCCAAAGCCAAGTGTTTGGGAGATGGAAATTACTGTCTACCCATTACACAGACAATCCATTGGCCCGATTTCCACTGCTCTAAATAGGGATAGGTTAGTAACTTCAATTAGACGTGACACGACCGCCTCTGAGCCCATTCCGACACGGTGGGCGTCAAATATGGGCGGCAAAACACATTTGATTCAAGCTTGTCCGAAAGACCTCTGTTTCTCCCTCCATTCCCCATTCATACACGGTGGGTGGCAAAACAAACTCGACTCGGCCGAAATCGATGTAGGCAAATATTTTCAATAGGGGAAGGTTTGTAACTTCACTCAGACGTGACACAACCGCCCTACCTACCAGCCCCATTCATACACCATGGGCGCCAACCATGGGCGCCAACCACCCTCTCCTTGCCCGAAATCGCTCTGGGCAAATATTGGTGAAATGCGAGATTACCGTCCTATCCCCAACCGACGAGACGTCCAAATTTTAAGCGGGGGCTAAGTTCGTAACTTTCCCATATTTCAGACAGGCGCGTCCCAAAAATATGGTTCCCTGTACATCTCCCTCCATTTTCCCATTCATACACCGTCCGCGCTAGAACACCCCATCCCCACACGAGCCTCCGTCCGCCACCCCATCCATCCCCGCCGTCCTCCACCACATCCATCGCCACCGTCCTCCACCATGCCGGAGCGCCTACCAAGACCGCGTTGTCCACTACTAGAGATGGACGTTTCTCATCCATGGCGATGGACCAATAGCCTTGCATCGCGTCCTCTCGCTTCATCGGCACCGTCGTCCTCTTTGCCGGGGCCGCTCACACGACCTTCTCTTCCACCGCAATGGGACTTATCCCCTGATGCACCCGTCTACCGTCGCAGATCTGCTTCAACGCCACCGACAGCCATCGCACCCCCGATGCCTACATGGCGCCGAAGAGAGGTGGTACTTCATATCTCCTCAACTTTTTGATCTCAACCAGAAAATAGATCTTAACTTGGTTACTCTACTTTCTTTTGAGCTCTTAGAATTTAGTTCTTAGTTCGAAGCAAACAATGGATGCTAAATATCATTTCTCCGGTTTGCAGCTTCAAATCTACCATGGCACAGCCATAATACAGTTTAATTGATCATGCTTAGGGTTTAATTGATCATGTTGGTTCCGTGGTGGTTTATTTAATAGAAATCGGAGGGGAAACCCTCTTTTGCTAAAAAAATATGCTTAGAGTTTCCCCCTTTAATAACACTACTCCACCCATCAAGCTAAACAAGCTTAGATGTTCAAATACGAATCTGATATTATTAAAACATAGTTGTTTAATTGGTCAGCTAAATGTTCCTAAATTAGTTTCGAAAATGCATGTTCGCCGCTCGGGTGTGTATCTCTACAGGGTGCCCATGATGGGCTGGCCCACCCTAGGATTTTGGGTCGTCCCAGGCCCCGATTCCCCTCTGTTCTGCTGCGCTGCCGATCTCTACTCGCCCCCAGCCGCCTGCCACCCCGGTGACTTGCCGTCCTCGAACGGCATGACTCTAGGAGGAGACACCGGACTAACAGGAGGCCAGGAGCCGCTCGCCCAACAGCATCACCACTGCCCGGGCGCATCGCCGTGCCTACCTTCCCGGTCCGTTCAGGGATCAGGCGTGCAGCACCCACCAAGCCAACCCGATTTATCCTGAGATACGTCCTCAACACTCAGCAGCCACTCCTCATCACCCATTTTCTAATTGATTCATTACTCATTAGGCAGGACTGTCATTAGGGTTTGTTGTGTGCTTAGTGCTACCTACACTTAACGGTTCAGATGTATTTCGGTAATCTTTAGTACCTCTAAAGTTCACAGGGTTTTAAAAATTCTGGCCCTCGAAACAGAAACTAGTCATTTTGGATTGTTGGTCGTAGTGACATTGACCTAGATTACTACTGCAAGCTAGGTTTGTTGACAATTTTACTTGTCTTTCTTACTCATTTGATATAATATCCAATTATTCACGTCGATTAGTTGCAAAAAATAAGTGCTAGACAAACTTCTTCATTCAGATTTTGGACGGTCTCTTACTGCAGTTACAATTCTGCATGCTTGTCTTAATAAGCTCACAAGTAAATGATTGATTCACTACATCTATGCTTGCCTTGTCATATTTGTTGTCAATATTCTTTTAGGGTGGACCACCCTATTTCTAAATAATGGAACCGTAGACATGAGTGAATAGTATTTCTCTATGTGATCTCTTCCATCATGTGTGGGTAACGAACACTGCATTGTATAGAAAGAAAGTGTCATTTCCAGCTTTTACATAGGTTTCGATCTTTTACATTGAATACGATCTTCCTACTTGCTTTGTGTCGCACTACCGACACTCCACCCTTGAAGCTAAACATTATGCCACTCATAATTGCTTAGTTTATTTGTTCAAATACGAATTTCATATGATTCTAATGTTCATACTTCAGTTTTGAAATGTGTGCCTGCCTGTTATAGAGACATAAGGGGTTTGTATTTCTGTGTGTGGTCTGGTCAGCACGGTTGGGGAGGTGGACTTTGCATATGCAGGGGTTTATAGGGAGACACTCTCCGAGTTGAATCCGCAATGCATTCCATAGATAATCTGACTACTTTTTATGTTTTCATGAATCTCAGATTCTGAACAGCATCATAATGATTATGAGCTTGCGCGCATGAAAAGAATAAAGTAGAACAATGCCATGGCTGTCAAACTTGGCATTAAGGGACTGAAATCAAGTCTGGATGCAATGCAATGCAAAAGCTCTCCACCTAAAGATTCATGCTCAGAATATGATCCTAACAGTGATTCTGAGCTAGAGGGAGACCTAAGTCAATGTAGCTCCCTAGTGGAGGAGTCAGAGGAAGATGCCCTATCTTATTCACCCATCAAGGTACTTGCTCTAACTTTCCAAGGTTACATTGCTCGCACATATCTTGCAACTGATGCTTTGCATTGCTTCTACTTTGTTGAACTCCCATTAGCTTAGTTTACACATCGTGTATGTGAATACGCCCTGCCTATACATTTTCAGTACATATTCCATCTGTCATCATACCATATTTATCCATTCAAATGTTGTTCTTGTGTATCAGACATTCAAAAGGAAGAGGGCGATTGCTGATCGTGGAGGAGCACAAGCAAAGTATTTGGAAAAGGTAGTGGCACCTGATAAATCAAATAGCCCATTAGGTGTAGTTGCAATATCACCTGACCCACAAAATACCCCAACTCTAGCAGACTCTAACCCTACTACACTGGTCATTTCTGATGCCCCAACTCAGCAGACCCCAATTGCAGCAAACTGTATGATTATGCCACTTGACATAGCACCAGCTGTACGACGCAAAACCCCCATTCCAGCAAAGAGTACACCAAATCCAGTTGCCAAATCCCTTTTCGAACCAGAGAGAGCCCCAATTGCAGCAAATAGGACCCCTGTTCCATTTCTTCCTAGTTTAGAAGATGAAGCTTATGTTGTTGTTAGGAACTTTGTGCGCATCTTTCCTTCATGGAAAGATTATACCGCAGACACCGAACAATTTCCTGTCTCCCTCCGCAACTTACGCGTAAGTAATATAGTAATGTTATTCATGGTCATTACTGCATATGTTTCTGCTGACAGAAGACACAAGATTTCATTCTTTTAAATAGGCGAGGAGCAAACTGGATTGTGATGACGAGCAAGGGTTGGTTGCGCTTTTCAAGCACTCGTTGATGAAGTACCGTTCCTACATGAGGCAAGCGCACTTCAATGGCAAGCCTCTGAACAAAATGTCTGTAAAGTCTCCGGTGCTACATTTATCCGACGGTGACTGGAATAATCTTGTTACACATTGGTCTCCACTGCAGCGTAAGGTACTATCTATGATATGACATCACAATTTGAACTACATTTCTGCATTTGCCTTAATGTCGCACTTGTACGAAAACTGTTAGCAGAAGAACATTCGTTCTCAAGGGACCACAGAATCTCGCAACTATACTGCACACTGCATTGCTCTTGTGAGTACCTCTTGCCCTGTATGACCATACTTACTTTCATAGTTGTTTGATTATGTAGCATCACTGCACATGTTAGCCTCGCAATCGTCCATTTGGTGGACATTATAAGATCCGTATGGACTCTTACACAAATTTAGAATCAACCCAATGCTTTTGAAGAGGTTTAGCTCTGCAGTCCTCTTGTAAGTACTAAACGTGGTCTATCACTGTACTTACATTAACAGCCACCCCCTCCGTCCCATAATATAAGAACGTTTTGTACAGTACACCAGTGTTCAAAACACTCTTCTATTATGGGAAGAGGGGTTGGTTCATTTTGTAGCATTCTGCATCTTATCTCCCTCGCCCACCATTTACTAAAAAAGATCAGATCTATATTTAATCTTACCAACAAGTAGAATACACAGACAATGCCAGTGCAGAAGTGTAGCCCATTGCTCTCGCCAGTACATTTTGTCCTGTAACGCCTGTACTTCCAGGGATTGGTGGTTGATTATGTAGCATCAATCTGCATCTTATCTTCATTATCCTCTATCCCTTCCAGTATTATCATATCTATAATTACTCTCTACAAAATGTAGAGTACAGGCAATGCTTATGAAGAAGATTTTGTGCTGAAATTCTTGAGTTATCCTTCCCTTGACATGGAGAAGGGCATTATAAAGCCGGTGTTAACTGTTAATGTAAGTCAGTCCTTCTAAAGCCTTTATCCTCAACTGCTGTTTAACTTGCTCATACTCCCTATCGTTTACTGCTGTTTAGTTTGCTGTTTCTACCAAAATGCATGTTTGTAAGAACCGTAAGATCTAAGTTTTACTTGTAAAACCAAATTCCTTATTCATACCATGCACATTACTTAATACTCCCTATATGTATGCTTGGTTTTGTGGATCTATAATCCAGTGAGTGGTGAAGCAGCCCACGTTTGCACCTTGTGATCTCCTGTTTTATCTTACTGATGTGGGTGATGATATGAACAACATGCCATGCACATTATCCAAAATAGCTACAATGATTTTCTTTGCCCTTCATCTATGCTTGTTATGTTCACATGGTAATCTAGTAGTGTGGTGAAGTTCCCCACGTTATGAACAATGCCAAATTATGCTATTAATATTTTGAACTTACTCTTTATTTTCTAATTTGAAATTGGATAGAATTGACCGAACAGTTATCATCTTTGTTTATACACGTGCAAAACCTGTCATTTCTCTGCTTTGTTTTAGGGTGATATGCGTGATGGCATGCACAAGTCTGCTGAAGGCTGTGAGACAAACCCAAAATATATTGCAGCAAAGAAGGAAAAACATCTTGAAGATAGCGAGACAACCCCAAAGTCTTGTCTTGATGCAGTGTTCAAGTTACTTGAGAATAAGAGTCATGCAAGCTCACAAAATTAGTTGTCTGAATCAGTTGACTTCTTCAGTCCCAAGTTCTAGCAGAAAGGCATTCTGTAACTCAACTTCGACTTGAAGTCCTATCTCTAAGAAAGATTGCAGAGAACACCAACGAGAACCTCATCGCTAAACAGCTACACCTAGAAGCTATGACCGACATGCTAGGCCGGTCTCATAGCCTTGCTCAGCAGCTTGCGCAGCAGTTAACCCCCAAGGCTAACCTTTCTTGAACTGTCTTGGAAGTGGTCTCGGTTCAGTATTATTTTGTTACGCTGCAATGGTGCCCAGTTTTTGTAATCTGCTTCTTCGTTGTGCTTTATGATCACTGGTGGCGAACTTCGATGCCCAGTGGATGTAATATACCTTAAATCCTTTATTGTATAGTGTGGGTTTATTCTTAGTTACTATGTCGTAATTTCTTTATTGTATAGAGTAGGTTTGTTCTTAATTCCTACTAGTTACTGCCATCATTCGCTATCTAAAAAAACAGATGTAGTCGACCGGGCCGAAACATTCGACTCTAACGGGCCAGGTTTTTAGCGGGCCACAATTGGGCCGGCCTGCGTCTTTCTTGGGCCCGAATGATTGGGGCCTTCACACATTGCGCCGGGCCCAAACTTACACCGGCCTATATTTTAGTTGGGCCTTTTGTCGACCCAACGCTTAGTTTGGCCCAGGTAGCGTTGGGCCATCAATAGGCTGAATATTGTACTCGCCTGTTACAGCCGAGATGAAACCACGGGCCTTTAGCAGGCCAAAATGCATGTTGGGCCTCAATTTTCACTAGTCGTCGACAGGCCTTTAGCAGGCCGAAATGTAGACCGGGCCGTTTTGGGCCCAAGTAGCTCACGGGCCATTACCAGGCCGAAACATATCTCGGGCCTTAGATGGCCCACTGATATCATGGGCCTTTAAGAGCCCGAAAGCTTAGTACACGCATCAACGGGCCAAATTACGCGATAGGCCTTTAACAGGCCCAAAGTCACGTTGGGCTTAGCTGTTGCCACCTTTAGCACGGGCCATTAGTGGGCCCAATGTCCCGTCGGACCATATATGGCCCATGGGCAGCACGAGCCATTCCGAGGCCGAAAGTCACACTGGGCTGAAATGGGCCCATGTCGACATCAGGCCTCTAACAGGCCGAAAGGGGGATGTAGTTGGGCCCAAATATTCGGCAAACAATTAACGGGCCAGATCTGGGTTCGGGCCGCAAATAGGCTGAAATATTGGGTGAACAATTAACGGGCCAGATCTGGCTTCGGGCCATAAATCGGCCTTTATTAAGCAGGCCGTTATTGGGCTGGCCCACTAGTACCTGATTAAGTTCTACGAGCCTTTGACTGGGCCGGCCTTTTTAACCTATATGGGCCTCTGTTGGGCCCAGCCACGTGTCGACGTATCATAGGCATGTCTCCTCCAATGGACGGGCGACATCTGGCCCACTGACAAGCTGACATGTTCCCTTCGGCCAATCAGAATTTTACACGTGGAAATTTCCCATTGGTCGAGGTTGTTAACGGGTTATTGGATCCAAAATCCGACCCGATAGCTTAACGGCGTTCCATTATGGTGGATGCCACGTGTCGGTCACCCTTGATGAAAGCACTTCTGTGACGCGCAATTTATCGTCATATAAGTGGACACTTCCGTGATGATAATTTTGGTAATGTCATGGAAAACTTCTATGACAGCACATGTATGACTATCTTGATTCTGTCATAAAATCGTCATGGATGTACATGCATGACAAAAAACGCGACCTACTGTGACAAACATGTATCATCACAGAAGTGTATTTTTTTTGTAGTGTTCGTGTTCCTACCGTACTTAATACGTTCGTGCTAGTAGTATAATTTGAGTCAGTCGATTTGTGAAAGAAGTTCGACGAAGCGAAGGAAGAAGACGGCAGAGAAGCTACCCCAGTATCTATATTAGGGTGACAGGGTGCCCATGATCTATTTATGAGTGTTCGGTTTGGAATGCAGTTCGCCGGAAAAAAATGGATCGTGCCCGGGGTTAAACGGATGGCGGGGGTGAGGGGAGCATGGCGGTGGCAGGCGGTTCAGGGGAGGGTGCGGTGGCGTCGGCAGGCGGTTAGGCGTGTGGCGGGCTGAGAAGATGAGCCGTGCATCAATTTTGGAGGTTGAAGAAGCCCTTCTAGCCATCCATGTTGCATCAAACGGCTCACAAGAGTCGACTGGCCCAAATTGCTCCTTCAGATTTCAGGATCCACGTGGCTTTCAAGGTCTCGAAGGTAGATTCCGCATCCGCAACCGGTTTGCGGGCTCGACGCGCGCGTGACCGGCTTCCGCCGCGAGAGCCACACCATGCGCACCTCCTCCGCGTGGGTGGAGACGACAATGACACACTACTTCCTCCTCGCCGTCTTGCTGGAGCATGCGCTCGTCCTCCTCTTCGTACGCTGTGTGCATAGACGCAGCTCCACCAGCTGCTCGCGTGCTTCGCAGCACGACTGCATCACAAGGAGGGATTGCTAACGACATGGGCGGGCGAGCCTTCGGCTTCATGGCAGAGGGATGGCAGCGACACGTCAGTGATGGGAGATAAATTGTTGGCTGGAGCAGGCAGGTGTCGGTATGCGCAACAGTGGCGGCGACATAATTGATGAGTGCACACATGGGAGATTAGTTTAGTTTTGTATAGGGTTGGTCAAACTTAAAAGAAAACCGTATTAGTACACGTAAGCATTAGACTTAGGCAGCGCTTTTATTAGTTACCACCGCCACGATACAGAATCCTGTGCAAGCGCGTGAACCGCGGCCGTGCGGTCGATCAAACAGTGCGTCACCATGTTGCGCTCGAAGGACATCCACCGAAGCTTTTTGTGTGTGTGAAAACAATCCCCGAATACTAGTCAACTTTTTTTCTTGGAAAAGTTCTTGACGCTACAATATTTCCATATATTTGAATTTAGCTCTAGTTCATGTTTATTTGGATGTGGATGTTTAGGTGCGCACTAGTTTTTTTAATACGGATTTTGTGTGTGTGACTGAGAGAGAATGTGTGTATGTGTCCATATGTGTGTTGTGGCGGAAGGGTATTGTGGAGACGGTGTGCATGTGATTGAGACATAAAGAGGTGTGAATGTGCAAATGATCATGCATGAGTGAGACATAGACAGATGCCGATACGTTGTGTATACATGAGAGAACAGTCTTCTATTTTACTTGTGTGTGTGTGTGTGTGTGTGAGAGAGAGAGAGAGAGGAGCATCCGTAACACAACAACCATCTCTCTCGATTCGTCCGTCCCTCACACAATCGCATGTAACACATGCATCAACACGCACATTTTGACACCCTCACCCGGCCCCTGCCCACCTCAAGGCCCGCACATCGCTCTCTATCTCGCACGCACAATCTCTTTGTGAATACCCTGTTTGGCATGTAGCTTTCCGTCACATACACACACAGTTCTCTCCTTAGGTTTGTTTTCTCTTAATATCTGACACACACACACACACACACACAAACACAACACACACACCCTCCCCCGAGCACACAATTCATCCCCATCCAAGGTTATATGGTGATCACTCTTGCTTGTGCTTCTCTGCACCCCAGCATGCACAACGCCTCAATCTTCAAAGAGGGCATCGAGGAGATCGAAGACGGCGACCACACTGCGCTAGAGAATGCGGGGCCATTTGTAAGCAGGATGATGTGATGATGGCTGACCAACTCCTCCCCCACCCTCTCTCTCTCGCATAAAATTACCAATCCCTCTCTCCCCCGCACAAAATTATCAATCCCTCAACCCACGAGATCCTTCCCCTCTCATCCATGTTTTTCCAGCTCTCTCATCAAACCTGTTGTCTCTTCTCCTTCCATGTGTACAGAATTTGGATGCACACACATCTCATGTATTTTACATGTCTCCATCTTTCTCACAGACCTAACTTCTTCCTCTCTCTTTCTCTCTGTATCTCTCTCTCTCTATGTTTCATTAGGTTTGTCTCCTACTCTCTCGTCCACATACATACAATCTTTCCCACCCTATCTGCTCCATCTTCGCAAGCTCTCTTTGCATGTTTCATTCACACATTCAGATATGTTCAAAATGTTGCTTTTATAATGGCTGATGTAGAGTTATTGTTGGTTTTGTTGCATCCTACAAAGTAATAACTATGAAATGCATTTTGATTGTCCTTTGAATGGGTTTATGTGAGTTTGAGCATGTTGTGAAGTACTATAGACCTCGTATACATCTTGGAATTTGTCAATGATTGTAACTATTGAATTGTATAGACCATCACATTCGAAGTCAGTAGCCTAATATATTTATTTCAAAATTTCAACAAATGATTAATTCACTACATACTAACAAAACAATTGTGTACTCCCTCCATTTTTATTTAAGTCCACATATTAGCATTGATCAAAGTCAAGTTTTGTAAAATCTCAGAAAGTTTATAACAAAAACTGTTGACATATACAATAACATATAAATACCATTAGATTCATTATTGAATGTACTTTCACATCATACATATTTGCTATGGTAAATGTTTATATTTTTCTATAAACTTGGTTAAACTTTAGAAAGTTTGACTTTGGTCAAACCTAATATGCTGACTTTACTAGTACTACTTGCTAGTTGCTTAGCCGAATCACCCAACACGCCACACGGGGAGTTGTGTCACAAAATTTCGAGGTCGGCGGAAAAATCTCCCGTGACCCTAATTCGAGCAGTGGGAAGTTACCATCATAGCCTTCAGAACAGGCCTACGGATGATGGTTGGTAGGGGGCTGTTTTTATAACTTCAAGTTCACCCTACCCAGCCAACCCCACCCCGCCACCTAGAGTAGTCCACCTGAATACTCCCCATTTTCTATCCCCGCCGAAAAATAGACTTCTCCACGGCACCGCAACCTTCGTGCTCCTCCCCTTCTACATCAGCGCACTCGTCCACCGCAGCGCATCTGCCTCATCGACGACCTTGTACGTCGCACTGGAGCCGGTCCACCGTCATCATGGTACATGGAGCCTCTTCCCCGGCACCGTCTTCCATGGTCTCGGATCTACTTCCCGGAAGCCGACGCCAAGCGCAGAAGCACCACCGCATGGACAATGAACCGACTCCCGTTGCCGACCATGACTCACAGAGGCCGCCGCGACCATCGTTCTCCTCCTCGATTGGTAACGTCTGTATTGAATCACTTAGCAGTACATGTGCAGTTCCAATTTTGTTCATACCTACCCTTTAAATTTCCTGGGTGCTATTGTTCCCATAAAAGTAATTGGTTATAGCCTCCATTGTCCAACAGAATATCAGCTTGTAATTGTGCGTCGCTCCTGTATCGCGCTGTGCTTGGGTAGGTTTTTCGTCTGCAACCAGTAGTGTGGCAAATGATGGAAAGTTTTTTACAATTAGCAAGATGCCCATGCGTTGCACGCATCAAGATGCATTTGTATGAGTAGTTTATCTTGTGAGAGAAAACGATGAATGAGGGAAGGCGTTATTTGCAAATCTGGAGAGGGGTGTGGGTATCTTTTTGCAAAATTGTCATTGTTTCCTTCCTATCTGTCAGATATAAATCGGATAGCCTATATTGCAGGATGGCAGGCACACCATCATCACCAACTCTGTTTTTTTATAAGAAAAAAAGTAGAGAAAAAAAGTAGAGAGTAGAGTACAGATTAATATTAAATATAAATAGATATAACAGTAGAGAAGAGAGTAGAGATAGCAGAGACGTCGGGAAAGGATTGCAGGCGCGGGAAAAAGCGGCCGGGCGTGCGCTAATTTTGGCACGCGGCGTCCAGCGTGCTTTATAAAATCCAACGCCCTCCCACCGCTTTGTGCCTTGCCACCGCTCTCTCCCCGCTCTGTGCCTCGCCACTGCTCTCTCCCCGTTCTTTCTCGCCTTGTCATCGCCGTGCCACCATGCCGCCGCGTTGTCGGGAAACTTGGGGATACCGCGGCATTCACGTGCGCCCCTCTAGCCGCTTCTCCGCTGAGATCTGTTTCTGCAGGATGCGCCTCGACCTCGGAAATTTCGACACGGCTAACGAGGCCGCCCGCACATACGACGCGGCGGCGTGGCGCCTCTGGTGGCCTCATAGAACATTGAACTTCCCCAACGTGCCGACGTGGGAGCGGGCACAAGATCTCGCGCCTCTGCTACGGCTTATCACCGACGAGGATCGTCATGACAACCGGAGGCGGGAGGACCATCTTGGCATCGCCCGAGATGGACGAGGCAGCCATGGTGCTGTGGCGCCAACGCTTCCCGCAGGACATCATCAATGAGCGTGAGTTCTACGCACAAAGGAGGGCGGAGAGGGATAAGAGGAGGGCGGAGCGTGCCGCCTATCGCGAGGACAAGCGTAGGTAAAAAGCGGACGCTCAATTCAACATGAGGCTAGGAGCAGCGTCGCCCTAGGAATCTGACAACGATCGGTATCTACACGCCTACAGTCAGATGTCGGAGGAGGACATCAACGAGAAGGAGTCGGACGACGAGGAGTAGTTGAATAATCTACTTTTATCTATCTATGCTGAGAACTATCCTGTACTCTCTAGTTTCTAATCTCTATCTCTACTTCTCGATCTCAGCACCGTAAATGCTTTTTTAAAGCGCCACACGTTGCGATTCTGTTGGAGATGCTCTACAATGGCAGACGAGTGCTTTAATGTTGCCCACAAGATGCGCGAGTATTACTAGTAGTATATTTTTCTTGCCATGTTGAGATTTTAAAACCATGAGTGCGAACATGCAGAGGAGCAATGAAGACCAAACACGGGATATTGGGGACATCTTCAAGGAGCGTGGAAAGTTAAAGAGGAGCTGCACCGAACCTGTAAAACGAGCTTTGGTAAGTAACACCCTTTCAATTACTTTCGTTTAGCCTCATGTTCTTCGATGTGTATATGTTGTAGTTTCTGTTTCTCTTAAGCCTCGTGTTCTTCGATGTGTAATTAGAAGAGTCTTAATCGTCCTTATGTTTTTGTTTTTAGCTTGATGTAGGAAGTGGGTGTTCTCACCTTGTAGCCTGTTTATATATATTTTTAATGTTGAATTCACTTCTCTGAGTTCTGTTTATCTGGCTTCTACTAAATGTATCTGGGTTGCTCTATGTATTGATCTAAAAAAGAAGTAACTTCGTGTCAGGATGCAGTTCCTGCGAGGCGGGAAGTATGGTCGACCTTGAGATCATGTTTCCAAAATGAGGCTGGATTACACACAAGGTGCCAGTTTCCTAATGATGTTGGATTAGACACAAGGTGCAAATTCCCAAATGATGCTAGATTACAAACAAGACAGGTGGAGTCGTCAGTTGTTCGTGTCCTCGTGGCTCTAGTAAAGGCTGAAAGAAAGCATGTAGCATCCTTTGAGAATGTAGCTGAGTTCCCGAAGAAGCGGAAAGAGCAATCAGATGCTCTCTTCACCCATGCCAAAGAAGAGATTGAAGAAGCCAGAAATAAGCTAGCAGAGGCAGAGCAGGCTAGGCGTCTCCTGCTATCTAAAACTATTGTCAATACAAAATTTCCTTCATAATAGCTAGGTTCAAATGTTTATCCAGTCAGCATGCCTGTTGTGATGTCCGTGCATCTACTGATGTGGCACAAAATATATTTTTTCAGGTCATGTAATAACAGCAATTACATTCCAAACAATAACAGACGAAGCATTGGACATGGTATAGTTCACGCGCAAGCCCGATATTCCAAGTTCAACTTCCACATCAAACTCATGTTCACAGATATCTGCACATTCATACAATGTTCACAACCATGATTCACTTCAAAGCCAAAAAATTGAGGAGAGTTATAAATAAATAAAAACCTCTAGTTCCTGCTACCAGTGCGAGCACAACAAGTCAAGACCATGCGTAATTAATTATATTTTGGTCATTTGTGTTCTAAAATGTCGGCCGGCTCGCGGAAGGACGTGTTGCCGGCACACGCGTGGATTCAATGAAGGTAGGCGGGGCAGTCTAAAGCCGGTTGCATGCGGCAAGGAGGCGTGTTCAGCCGGGCCTGGAGCGAGTGGGGCCCTCTTGGCCGGCACATCGGTTCAATGCCTGCGCTATGAGAGGTCGCGTCCGTGTCAGAGCAATCACTCTCTCTAGTCCTTTTTTGTTTGGGTATAACAAAATCTCGTTTTCCATTCACATTTTACAAGTAAAATTCGTGGATAAACTTTGACCCAAAATACGATGGGGACTAGTAAACCAGAACGGAGGTAGTAGTTTGTTTTAATCAAAGAAGGGTTTCCCCCCTCCGATTTTCATTACTGAAAACCGACATCTAAATCTAAACCAGAGTATTTGCCCTAGAACTACCAGGTTCAACATCTCGCAACATAAACCCATACAACCATACGCCAAGGAGGTACGTAGTACTATGAATTCCATTCTCGCTCCATACCAATCGTTCTAAAAACTACTTAGTACTTATAACGCGCCATTGAAAATCAGAACTCTTAACCCTGCTAAAAAATGATATTTTAAACGTGGCTACTCGATTTGTGGCAACTGGCGAGCCACCGCCTCCAAGTCGTTCACCTATGGTCCCGACCATCAACTCCTACGGATCAAATTATCACGCGAGCTGACTATTCCTACAAAGGTGCGCTCCACCACGTACCCGATACTCGGGAATGCGGCAATTGTGCACCTAGTGTTTTAGGGTTTATTTGTTAACATTGCCTTTACGTAACACTCATGTTTGCGAGACAGCGAGAGACCGACTGCGTGCGTGCGCCTCTTCTCTTCATATATGTACTCCACCGTTTGTGTGGTGTCCAAAATACTATAATAACTACTAGCAATGTGCCAATGCGTTGCCACATGATCAGAGTAGATTAATACGTATTCACCGATGTGAACGAAAAAAATCTAGTTTTGAAATACGTATATCACTAAAAATATGTTATGTTTCACTCAAAATATATTCCTTTGGCTGTTTTGATGATATAAGGGAGGAATGTTGTTGGTTTAAAGATTCGAGAAGTGGTATATGTTTAATTTCTACTCTTACTAGCAAGATGCCTCTGCGTTGCATGGAACATCAAGATCTTGTGGGAGAAAAGGATGAATGAGGGAAGGCCTTATCTTCAAATGTGGATAGGAGTGCGGGTAAATTGCCATAGTTTCCTTCCTATCCGTCAGATATAACTCGGATGGCCTATATTGCAGAATGGCAGGCCCACCATCATCACCAACTTTGTTTTTTATCCCTACTCTTATAAAAAGCATAGTCGATGATGATCCTATGCCTGCCATCCTGCAATATAGGCCGTCCTATCTATATCTGGCAGATAGGAAGGAAACTATGTCAATTTTTCAAAAAGATACCCACATCCCTCCCCACACTTTCAAATAAGGTCTTCCCTCATTCATCCTTTTCTCTCACAAGATTAACTACTCACACAAATGCATCTTGATGTTTCGTGCAACGCATGGGCATCTTGCTAGTTGTTGTAAAAAGCCCATGTGTGTGAGAGAGAGAGAGGGAGAGAGGAGGAGGACGGAGTGCACGTTTGACAAAGACACAAAGAGTGTGTGTGCGAGAGGTATCAGCTTAAAATGAGGCGATAGTGTGTGTGTGCATGATCGAGAGGGCGTGTCTCAAGAAGGGAAGAAAAATCTACATAGATACAAGGAGCGGGAGAGAGATGTGTAATCGATAGTGGAAGCACGAGTGTGTGGGTGTATAAACCTATCTAGAGGCTAGTCAATAAATGTTTGTGAGAGAAATACGAGTCGGGGGTGCGAAAGCAAGAGTTTTGTGTGTGTGAGAGAGACGGTAGACGGGAAGGGGAGTGGAAGCAGGAGTTGTGTGTGTGTGTGAGAGAGAGAGGGGGGGGGAGTTTGTCTGATCGGTAAACAAATGAATAATGTCAGTCTGGGACGGAGACGAAAAGGAGACCGCAACAAATGTTGTGTCTACAGGAGAGAGAGAGAGAGTAATTTTAGTGGTACGAGTCATATCTGGAAACATATAAGGTATGTGAGAGCATCCCATAGAGAGAAAGACAAAGTGAAAGACGAGTGGAGACTGTGTGTGTGGCGGTGAAAAAGAAAGCTTAGGTACCTAGTGATACCAGAGAACGGTAGAGACGTGAGAGATAATGAAAACCGTGGAATGTATAATGATAGGGAGAGTGTGACACTTCTCAAGGGAGACGTCGAGAGACCATGTTTGCGAGGATAGGAGAAACATGAAGTGAGTGTGTGGGTGAGCTGCAGAAAAGAGAGTGATAGCTACATGAAGGAGCATGCATGCGAGAGAGATGGGCGTAAAAGGAGTGAACATAAAAGGGATTCAAATATTTGAATTCGAGATGATGATACATGTAATCCATACTCGAACCAAAATTGATCTATCAAACATGCATACTCATATGAATTCACGTGCATCTATGTTATTTAATATGTAGATATTACTAATGCATGCATTTTAGTAGAACATAATTTGGTTTATTTTTTTTGAATTCAACCTTATGATTTTGAGATCATTGTATTTGTAAATCATATTATACATATAAAGGAGCAGAATTCTTTGTTGTGCTTTTGAAAGTATATATAAAAAATGTTGTATATAGAATTTTATTCCAATCGAAAATGGATCTCGCCGAAAAAATAGAATACAAACGGGATTCGTATTGGGTTGGGATGGTAAACATGCACTCTGCAAAATTTGAATGAAGTGGGGAAAGTCGCAGTAACCGCCTGAAACCAAAATCTGCGAGATAGAGATTACTACTGCCTATCCCTACCACGCAAAGCCTATCTGCTCTATTTCTATAGGTTTCGATAGGGGTAGGTTTTTAATTTCACTTAAACGTGACATAAACGCCTCTCACCCGGATTCATACATGGTGGGCGCCAAAACATAGTGTGTTCTCGGCCAAAATCGACTGCTTCCCCGATTCATACACGATGGGCGCCAAAAACAAACTCTCGTCGGCAAATATTTGGTGTATGCGAGATTACCATCCTATCCCCAACCGACTAATATTACTGTGATGTAGGAAATTTGGAACGGGGGCTAAGTTTGTAAATTTCCTCGCATTTGAGACAAGCGCTCCCTTAAGACATGGTTCCCCCCTTCCTGTCTACCTCCATTTCCCCATTCGTACTCAGTGGGCGCCAAAACATCCTCTCCACCCCAGCCTCCTCCGTCCGCCACCCCATCCACCGCTGTCCTCCTCCACCATGCCGGAGCTGATACCCCGACGCCCCCGTCCACTACAAGAGATCGACCTCTCTCATCCACGGCATCGGACCGGGATCCTTGCATCCCATCCTCTCGCTTCATCCCCGCCGTCGTCCACCTTGTCGGCGCCGCTCCTACAACCATCTCGTCCACCGCGCCCTACCGCCACCGTCTACCCTCCTAAATCTGCTTCCACACTGCCGATAGCCATCGCTACCGCAGCACCGTCAAATTCTCAGTAGATGCATACACAGCTCCGCACCAGAGGCGGTACTCTTTCGTATCTGCTCAACTTATTTATCGCAGCAAGAAAATAGATCGCCACTGCTTTACTCTGATTTCTTGTCCATCACTTACTTGCTAGTTGAAAGCAAACATTGGTTGCGAAGTTGCCTTTGTCCGGTTTGCACCTTCAGATTTGCCATGGCATGCTCAACACTATACTCCCAATGCTTATGGTTTTCCCCCTTTATATTCCACACTAGTTAAATCACAGTAGACTACATTTCAAAATTGGGTCAGTCAATTTTTTAGATCTCGTCGGACATCGC
>NC_041387.1:549051937-549054604 GCF_002162155.2 Triticum dicoccoides | reverse complement strand
CTCGACGCGGGTGGGGCGGGGTGGGGGTGGCGGAGGAACACAGGCGATGGGGTCCGGTTGTCCTGCCGGCGGCCCGTGCGGTGTTCTGTATGGGAAGAATCAGAGATGAGGCTGATATTACTAAAATAGAGAACATTTAATTGGTCAGCTAATGTTCCTACTTTACTTTCGAAAAGCACGTGCACCACATATAGAGAGACAACATGGAGTTGCTTTCTTAATGCGCTCTGGTTCATCATGTGTGCGCACTGCGCAACGAACATTTTATTATCCAAAATCTGCTTGCTCTTCTTTAGCATGTTCCTCTTTCGTTCTTCTTTAATAAGTACTCTCTCTATTCCTAAATACAAGTCTTTGTATAGATTCCACCATGGACTACATATGGAGCAAAATGAGTGAATCTACACTCTAAAATGTATTTGGATACATCTATATGTGAACCATAGTGGAAATCTCTACCAAGACTTATATTTTGGAATAGAGGGAGTATGATAGTAGTACAATATGTTCCTTGTAGTGAAGATGAGCAGGGACATTTGCAGTATAGAGGTCTATACGGTCGGTTGTGATGGACACTTTGAACCCTTCGGGCCTCTTTGATTCGTAGGATTTTGTAAACATGGGAATAGGATTTGTAGTGGCCTGCCCACTTGAATCCTACAAGAATAGCAAGGAAACGCGGGGAGTTGTGTCGCCTTTGAGAGTTACACAAATATTAACAGTGCCGCACCTTCAGTTGAAGAGAGCTGGTATCCGAAGCCTTTCTAGCCATACCAGCAATACTAGCACATATATTCTAGCAAGTTCCACTTTGCTGATTTTACTCTGATGCTTACGGTTTTCCCGTTATACCTACACTAGGATCTGTGTAGCTACTTTGTGTCGCACTAGCAGCAGTCCACTCTTGAAGCTAAACACTGCAATGACTTACAAAATTGGCACCAAGGCATTGAGTGCCATTCTGGATGCAATGAAACTCATACGCTCCCCACCTATTGATTCTTGTTCAGAATATGATCCTAATGACTATTCTAACCTCGAGGAGTCAAAGGTAGATGGCGTGTCCTGTTCACCCATCAAGGTGCCTGTTCTAATTTGGCAAGGTTTTATTGATTGCGTGTATCTTGCATATGTTGTCTTGCATTTCTTCTACTCCGCAATCTGCTTAGTTTACTCATCATATATGTCGAGATGCCATGCCCATCCTTTATCAATACATATTCCATCTGTCATCATACTATGTTTCTCCACTCAAATGATGTTCTTGTGCATCAGACATCAAAAAGGAAGAGGGTGATTGCCAAACCTGAAGGAGCACCGGCAAAGTCCTTGAAAAACGTGGTGGTGCCGAAGAAATCAGACAGCACCCCTGGCTGTACAACTAGTGACACAAAACGTAGGACCGACTCCAGCAGACTGTACCCATACTTCACTGGCCACACTACTAGCCACACCACACAGGACCTGCACTCCAGCAAAAGGTATACCGATTTCAGTTGCCATAGCACCAGTTGTACCACAGAAAAATCCCACTCCAGCAAAAAGTACATTAAGTCCACCAGCCGAAGACCTATCCCAACTACAGAGACGGCCAATTCCTGTAGATTGGAACCCCATTCTAGTTATTCCCAGTTTAAAAGACAATGCTTTCAATGTTGTTAGGGAGTACATGCATATATTCCCATCATGGGAAGATTATAGTGAAGGCAAACACCATTTTCACATCTTCCTGTCCAACTTACGTGCAAGTGCTATTATTCATGGTTATTATTTTCCTGTTTTCTGCTTATTGAACACATCAATGATTTACATTACATTGTTGTAAGTGGGCGAGGGTCAATCTGGATAGTCATGACGAGCAAAGCTTGCTTGTGCTTTTCAAGGAAGCATTGCAGTAGTATTGGTGTTACCTGAGGAAATCGCACTTTGATGGCAAGTCTATAAATGAATTTCCGGTGAAGTCTCCTGTGCTAAATTTAGAAGACATTGAATGGAAAAACCTTGTTATGCATTGGCCTCGTTCCCAAGATGA
Organism: Triticum dicoccoides; assembly: GCF_002162155.2. Taxonomy (NCBI): domain Eukaryota; kingdom Viridiplantae; phylum Streptophyta; class Magnoliopsida; order Poales; family Poaceae; genus Triticum; species Triticum dicoccoides. Next base: position 549,052,572 of record NC_041387.1, on the reverse strand, counting down.
GGTATTGTCTATGAAATCACATGAAAATTTGAACTTCTACTTTTCCGCATGTGCCTTACAGATCTTTTTTGCTGGAAATCTACTCAAAGAAGAATTCCGGTTTGAAAAGAATGACAAGATATCGCAAATATGCTGCCCGCTGCTTTGCTCTTGTTAGTACCTCTTGTCCTGTATCACTGTACTTGCGTACATACCTGGTTCATTATGTGACAACAGTATGCATGATAGCTTGCTTATCAATTGTTTGCTCCAAATTATCCGATCTGTATAAATGGTTACATTAGTGTAGAATATATCCAATGCCAATGAATTTTTTTAGCTCTGCAATGTTCTTGTATGTACTTGCTGTCCTTTATCAGTGTACTTATGTTCACAGGTAGTTGTTCATGTACCATCACTCTGCAGCTTATTTTCCTTTGCCCTCCATTTTCTACACATCAGATCTATATTTACTCTTACCATAAGGTTGGATAACACCGATGGTACTCAAGAAGTTTAGCTGTGCATTGCTCTTGGTTGTAACTTTTGCCTATATCGCTGTACTTATATTTATAGCTACTTGGTTATGTAGCATCACTCTTCATCTTATTTTTATGTATTCTCCATTTTTCTTATATTATCACATCTATATTTAC
>NC_041387.1:549025744-549051745 GCF_002162155.2 Triticum dicoccoides | reverse complement strand
TCAGCATGGACAAGGGGTTTATAGAGCCTGTCTTCACCAGTAATGTAAGTTTGTCCTTCTCAAGCCTTCAAACTTTGTTGTGTATATTTGGTTAGGCATGACTGCAACAACTGTTTATTTTTGGTGTTTACATCAAATTGCATGTTTAAAGTTTATTATGTAGTTCATAAACAAAATTTTGTCCTTCTCAATTTAAGTTTTCAGTTATACAACCAAATTCCTTCTTCATACCATGTAAATTGATCTATACAGAGCAAGTGATCTTCTTTTGCACTGCATGTATGCTTCTGTTCTTGATCCGTAATCCAGTGGTGTGGTGAACCTACCCACTACAGCACAATGTCATATTCTGCAATGTATTAACTATGAACAATGTCATATCATTCTACTATTATTTAAACCGTCTCTTTTTATTTGCCAATATGAAATGTGATAAATTGACAACACACTAACAATTGATACTTATGAGTTCTTGATCTGTAATCCAGTGGTGTCGTGAAGCTTCCAACTCCTTCACAATGTCATTTCCTGCCATGTCTTGACCTGAACAATACCATATTGTGTTAATGCAATTTTAAACGGTGTCACTTTATTCGTCAATAAGAAATGTGATGAATTGTTAGCACTGTACTTTTATGTGCAAAACATGTCATCTGTGTGCTTGTTTATCTTTCAGATTGAGGAGGATATAAGTGTTAAACAAGCGCAGTCTCATTAGGTTGCTCAGCTGCTTGCGCGGCAGCTCCCCAGCAGGGCTAACCTTTCTTGAACTCTATTGAAGTGCTGTCGGTTTTGTATATTATTTTGTCGGCGTGTTTATTTGCACTGGTGGCGATCTTTGATGTCCAGTGTATGTAATCTGCTGTCTACTTGTGCTTTATTATCATAGTGGCGAACTTTGATGCCCAGTGCATGTACTATGCCGTAATTTCTTTATTGTATAGCCTAGGTTTTTTCTTATTCACGATGTTGTAGTTATTTTACAGTATATATATCCTGTCTTCACAGTAAACCGGCCAGACCGTAAAATTACGGTACATAATCGGGCCGTCATGCAATCACGATGTATGATTCGCATCATGGGCCCCGTCATCTTGGTCCGTTAGAAGGCCTAAATGTAAACTGGCCCACTAGTAGATTCGAGCCTTTAATAGGCCAAGTAAACCGCCGGGCCTCTTTTCGCAAGAAAACTCAATGGGATTTTAGGAGGCTGAGAAGTTGGTTGGGCCTGAAATGGGCCGAACAGCTCACAGGACAACAACAGCCCGAAATGGACCCCAGCCCATGCTTATGCCAATCAAATCACGGGCTTTTAACAGGCCAAAATTGTCTCGGTCCTTGTTTGGCCCAATCAGATTATCGGCTGCAAGCAGGCCGGATGCAAACCGGGTCGTAGTTAGGCCCAACTATATGATGGGCTTTTAGCATGCCGAAAGTAATATAGGGCCGAAATGTTAAATGACCCCTTAACAGGCCGAAACTAATATCAGGCCGAATTACTAAATGGGCCTTTAGCAAGTGGGCCCAAAAGCATAACATCCAATTGACGGGTCGAACCTGATACGGGCCATAATTTAGCCCAAAGCCTCTTATAGGGCCGGACCTGATCTGTGCCGTAATTTGGCCCAGAACGTGGTAGGCTTTTAACGGGTCGGATCTCATATGGACCATTATTAGGCCCGGAACGTGGCAGGCCATTAATGGACCGGATCAAATATGGGCCGGCATTTGGTGCAAAACAAGGAAGCCAGTTAATTGGCGAGCCTACTAGGGTCCTCAAAATCTTGTGGGCCTACAGCTGGGTCGGCCCATTAATGTCGGCGAAATCTCATGGGCCTTTAGCTGGGCCGGCCCATTATGGTCCACAAAAATCTTGTGGGCCTTCACCTAGGCCGACCCATTATGGCCTGCAAAAATCTTGTGGGCCTTTACCTGGGCCAGCCCATTATGGCCTACAAAATCTTGTGGGCCTTTAGCTTTTTTAGGGCTTTGTGGGCCTTTAGCTGGGCCGGCCCATTATGGCTCGCAAAATCTTGTGGGCCTTTAGTTGGGCCGGCCCATTTAAACATTATGGGCCACTTTTGGGCCGGTCCACGTGTCAACATATCATAGGCGCATCTCCATTGGTCCGGGCTGACACCTGTGCCAATGCGGAGTTGACACGTGTTTCCTCCAGCCAATGATGATTTTACACGTGGAAAATCCCCATTGGTCCGGGCTGTTAACGGGTTATCGGATCCAAAACCAGACCCGATAGCTTAATGGTGTTCCGTTACGGTGGATGCCTCATGTCGGTCACCCTTGACGAGAGCACTTCTGTGATGCGCGATTTATCGTCATGGAAGCATACACTTCCGTGATGATAATTTTGGTAATGTCATGGAACACTTCTATGACAGCACAGGTATGACTATCTTGATTCTGTCATAAAATCGTCATGGATGTACATGCATGACAGAAACCGCGACCTACTGTGACAAACACGTATCATCACAGAAGTGTATTTTTTTGTAGTGCTCTTTCCTGGCCATTCTCGGTCTGGAGGCTCGACATACTAGGCCCCTTTCCCCGTGCTGTCGGGGGCTTTGAGTACTTGTACATTGCAATCGACAAGTTCACAAAGTGGCCGGAGGTGGAGGCAGTGAGAAAGGTGACAGCGCAATCAGCCGTCAAATTCTTCAAAGGGCTAGTCTGCCGTTTTGGTGTGCCCAACAGAGTCATCACCGACAACGGCACACAGTTCACGAGTCATGCCTTCATGCAGTACATCCAGGACCTCGGCAGCAAGGTCTGTTTTGCTTCTGTTGGACATCCATGAAGCAACGGCCAAGCTGAGAGGGCAAATGCTGAAGTGTTGCGAGGCCTCCGGACAAGAACTTTTGTCAGGCTACGCAGGTGCAGACGACGGTGGATTGATGAATTGTCGGTAGTTCTTTGGTCAATCAAAACAACACCAAATCGAGCCACCGACCAGACACCTTTCTCCCTCGTTTACGGGGCAGAAGCAGTTCTCCCCATGGAACTCACATATGGGTCACCTCGAGTGCTCGCTTATGATGAGCTTGGGCAAGAGCAGTTGCGGCAAGATGACGCAACGCTCCTTGAGGAAGATCATCTTCGGGCGGCTGTGCGAGCAGCATGCTACCAGCAAGCCTTGCGCCGCTACCATAGCCGCAAGGTTCATGCCCGAAGCTTTGAGGAAGGCGACCTTGTTCTTCGGCACGTTTAGTCGGCCAAGAATTCCAACAAGTTGTCACCGAAGTGGGAAGGCCCTTATCGAGTAATACGAGTCACCCGGCCCGATGTAGTCCGCCTGGAGACCGAAGATGGTGTTCCAGTGAGAAACTCCTGGAACATCAAACATCTTCGCAAGTTTTACCCATAAGGCGCGGTTGCCGGGCACCCCGGCAAACCACATTTTGTACAAGCCTTGGCGGCAAGGCATATAACCCTTGGTACAAAGCCAGGTGCAGACCCTGAGCATAAATAAATGAAGCGCTCCCTAAGTTTTAGCATGCATGCTAGGTTGAGTCTCTCTCTGTGTTAGGGTTCATAGTGCTTGGCGGCGACTAACCCTTAGCATCGAGGTCGAGTATGCATGTCTCTGTTCCTTCTCGTCCTTTTTGGTTCGCAGGGTGCATCGACATTTCTGTTGAGCTACTTTGGAAGAAAGAGAACAGGCCAACGCCTCGACCCTGGCAAGCCAAGGTTGCCAGGGGCTACGATGTCAGATAAGCCTTTTTCCCCACTCTGTGCCTCCGTATGAAACTTAGACATACAAGACTTCGCTCGCCTCTCATACCATCCTGCTCCCTCTGTCCCATGTCCGAAAACTTACTTTGGGCCAGAACTTGGTTGTAGTACGATGGGAAGGGGACGAACGAAGGGCCTAATCCTACTCGACCCCTACCCCCGCCAAGGGCATGAGTGTAGCCGGGCTACAGAGCAGGAAGACGGCAAGGCCTGTTGCCGGGGTACAATGCTTATCTTAAGATAGCGAGGACTCGGTCCTTGGTGTGGCACTTGCCCACGCGCAAACAGAACCCGGCAAACACCCTTCTCTTCATTAATACGTTGCTAAAAGGTACAATTTGTACGGAATGCATAGATGAGCAAAGGGGTTACGAGATTTAAATCTTACAAAGACCCGTAGGCTTACAAGCTAAAAAAGTAAGATGCCCGTAATCCCTTTCTTGTCCCTCTTGTCAGGAAACAGAATAAGATGGTGGAGGGCAAAAGGAGTGCCCAGGCGAGGTACGAGCAGCAGAAGACGCCAAGAGAACATATCCGCGGCCGCCCAGAGGACGGCTGGTGATGATGGTGCCGGGAGAAGAGCCGGAAGATGAGGCAGTGGGCTGGCAATACACGATGAAGGTGTCGGCGCCCACGTACTCCGAATTGACGGCCCGCCACCCGCCTTCTTCATCTTCCCCGTACCTCCAACGCGAGCCGCCCAAGGCAACGATCCTGAGAAGTTCAAGGAGCTGGTGATGCAGATGATGGTGCTACCGGCGTCGCCTAGGGGCGGTGTGCCCGACGCCTAGTCGGACCCGTCATCCCCCCGCCCGCTACCCTCGTCATCGTTATCGCTCTCCTCCTCGTCGCTCCCGCTTGAGGAAGAATCTTCATCGTTGGAGGAGCTCTCCACGCAGCACTTTAGGCGAGTTCCAAAGTCTCCAAAGACCTTGACGGAGCACATGCCGTTCTCCATTAATTTGAAATAGAGAACGAGCCTGCCGTTAGGCTGTGGATACGGGCGAAGGTCTTCCATCCGCGATGAAGATACATGACGTGAGAGGCGGGGAAATCGACGTCAACCTGCGTGCCACCATTCCCATAGCCCCTCATATGAAACCTCAGGGTCTGTGGCGGGTCGAGCTCCATCTCCCGAGCAAATGGAGTAGGGAGACGAAGATGACGACACGCTGACCGATGCAGCCTGATGAAGAACTCGCAGGGCTGGTCCCCGACGTGGCCCTTGATACGTCTCCAATGTATCTATAATTTATGAAGCATTCATGCTATTTTATTATCTGTTTTGAATGGTTACGGGCTTTATTATACACTTTAATATTACTTTTAGGACTAAGCTATTAACCGGAGGTCCACCCCATATTGTTGTTTTATTACCTATTTCAGTGTTTCAAAGAAAAGGAATATCAAATGGAGTCCAAACGGAATGAAACCTTTGGGAGCGTGATTTTTGGAACGAACATGATCCGGGAGACTTGGAGTACAAGCCAGGGAAGCTTCGAGGAGGCCAGGAGAAAGGAGGGCGCGCCCACCCCCCTGGGCACGCCCCCCTGTCTCGTGGGCCCCTCGAGCCACCCCCGACCGACTTCTTTCGCCTATCTATTCCCATATACCCCAAAACCATCGAATACGAAGATAGATCAGGAGTTCCGCCGCCGCAAGCCTCTGTAGCCACCAAAAACCTCTCAGGAGCCCATTCTGGCACCCTGCCAGAGGGGGGATCCCTCACCGGTGGCCATCTTCATCATCCCAGCGCTCTCCATGATGAGGAGGGAGTAGTTAACCCTCGGGGCTGAGGGTATGTACCAGTAGCTATGTGTTTGATCTCTCTCTCTTGTGTTCTCTCTATGGCACGATCTTGATGTATAGCGAGCTTTGCTATTATAGTTGGATCTTATGATGTTTCTCCCCCTCTACTCTCTTGTGATTAATTGAGTTTTCCTATTGAAGTTATCTTTTTGGATTGAGTCTTTAAGGATTTGAGAACACTTGATGTATGTCTTGCAGTGCTTATCTGTGGTGACAATGGGATATCACGTGATCCATTTGATGTATGCTTTGGTGATCCACTTGCAGGTTCCGCCCATAAACCTATGCATAGGGGTTGGCACACGTTTTTGTCTTGACTCTCCGGTTGAAACTTTGGGGCACTCTTTGAAGTACTTTGTGTTCGTTGAATAGATGAATCTGAGTTTGTGTGATGCATATCGTATAATCATGCCCACGGATACTTGAGGTGACAATGGAGTATCTACGTGACATTAGGGTTTTGGTTGATTTGTGTCTTAAGGTGTTATTTTAGTATGAACTCTTGAATAGATTGATCCGAAAGAATAACTTTGAGGTGGTTTCATATGTCGCCGTTCTCGGAACGGGATCCCCAGACTTGCCTGCCTGCGGCCTATGGCGTGGATCGAGTGGTGGCCCAATACGGCCCATCTTCATCAATGCAAGGCTCAAGACCCTCGCGAGGGGCCAAGCCTCGCGGGGCGGATGACACAGGACTGCCTCAGGAGCGGCCTTGCCAGGCAGGCTCGCGAGGAGGCGGAGAGATCAAGGCAAGGGTACCTCGCGAGGCGCTCATGATCCAAACCGTGACGATCGAGATCAAGCGGGCGCCAGGTGGGCGCCGGCCCGCTCAGCATCCTTGTTTCCTCTTTGGTGCAAAGGGGGCAACCGCAGGCGTGGAGTACCAAGGCATCAGGCAAAGGTTGGCATTTCGGTGCAACGAGACCAAGACCAGCAGAGCGGTAGGACGGAGGTCACCGTGGAGCCCAAGACGACGTCAACCCCAGTACCTTTGGTAGCCGAAGACCAACTTTAGTCAGGATAACTTGTACTAGATGTTCCCCTTCAAAATGGTCGTTGTTGGCGCCCTTCCTGCTCAATATTTGGGAAGAGGGCCAGGGCCTCTATAAATAGGGCTAGCCACCACGGAAGGGGGCATCTCATCGAATCCTCATCAGATACATAGGTGATTGGGCTCATCCAAGTAGTTCATCGCACAAGCTCAATAACACCTCTCACGAGGCTGTTCATCCTTGTACTGTTCACCATCAGCCCCTGAGGCAATCCACGACACCACACACTGGAGTAGGGTATTACACCATAACGGTGGCCCGAACCAGTATAAATCTTGTGTCCCTCGTGTTGTTCATCATTTTAGCTTAGATTCTCGCGAGGTGGTCGGACGTGGATTGGTAGGGGGAAGATCTTCGTACGCACCGCAGAGTTCGGACCTTAAGGGTCTGCCGGAACCCAACATCCGACATTTGGCGCGCCAGGTAGGGGTGCGCCGGAATCTTTCTTCCGATGTTCCGTGTTCGGTCACCCATCGTGTCCATGGCTGACGCTCGCCGGGCTCGCGCCAAGCGTCGGGCTGCTCTCGCCGCCCGCATCGCTCAGATGGCTCCCGTCGGCGGGTATCCCCGTTGTTCAACGGTGCTTGCCGCCAACACCGCCATCGGCCCGGCGGGGAACGAGCAGCAGGCCTCGTTGCTGCATCCTTCGGTGCGGCGGGAAGGCCGCACCGCCACCCTGTCGCTGACTCCGGACGGTTCATCATCCCACGCTCGTCGTGCCCCCACGGACGCGCACGCCCCGCTGCTCCTGGCGCGTGATCTCCTGCACTACCGTCCCGTCGATGACCTCTACGAGGAGTGGCTCGCTCGCGTCACCGAGCTCGTCAGCGCCGCAGGGGGCTCCCCTGCGTCGTCCCTCTTGCTGCCTCACCCTCCGTCCTGCGCGGGTGGTGAAGCCCAGGAGGTGCCTCCGCCACCTCCTCCCCAAGAAGGCACTCTGGCTCCAAGGCACGCGGCCCCAGGACGAGATCCACTGCGTCTGGCGCCCGCACGACAAGAAAGGAGCTGCCAAGAAATCCCTCATCCCCAAGAAGGTGCTCGCGTGCTCCCGGCACTGGTGCGCCATGACCGCATCCCTGCGCTAGGACGTCAAGACCCCGCTCTGCTCTAGGCAGCGGCGCGCAGGAATCCCCAGGAGCAAGCCCCGCATCAGCAGAGAGCTCCGGTGGCTACCGCAGGCTGTCGCGCCTTCACCACCGAGCTATGCAGCGTCGCCTGGCCGGGCAAGTTCAAACCTGACCTGCCCCTTCGCTATGACGGCACAGCCGACCCCGCGGAGTTCCTACAGTTCTACGATCTGGGCATCGAAGCCGCCAACGGGGACGAAAAGGTCATGGCAAACCGGTTTCCCATGGCACTCAAGGACGATGCCCGCACCTGGCTCCTGAACCTACCCCCTACCACGATCTCCTCCTGGGACGAGATGCGCACTCGCTTCATCGCCAACTTCCAGGGCACTCGCGACCGTTCGCCGGCCATGGGTGACCTGCGCCGCATCAAGCAGCAACCCAGAGAGACCTTGCAGAAGTACATCCAGCACTTCAACAGCGCTCGCCTCAAGATTCCCAAGGTGACCGAGGAGGTCGTCATCTCGGCGTTCTCTGATGGCGTCCGCGACGTCAAGATGAAGGAGGAGCTGGTGATCCATGAAGATCTGTGTACGTCCATGGAGTTGTTCAACCTGGCGACCAAGTGCGCAAGGGCTAAGGAGGGGCGCCTTTCCCTTCTCGAGCTCCCAGCTGCAGATCCAGAAGAGAAGAAAGCCAAGGCCAAGGATGTGAAGCGCAAGGGAGCAGTTGTGCTCGCAGCAGAGCCGGACATGAAGCGTGGCAGGGATCAGCTGGAGTCGTCCAAGGGCAGCTGGTACTGCGTGTACCACGATCTCCATACCCATAACACCAACGAATGCCAAGAGCTCAGGGCCGTGCGAGAATGCCGCGTCAGTCGATGTCCCGAGGCGGAGCAACAGGTGGAGGACGATGGGACGACCGTGGCCCTCGCCAAGGGTGGCGTGACCAGCCTCGCGAGGACTGCTGGCAGGACTAGCCTCGCGAGGGGGCTTGGAGGGATTAACCTCGTGAGGACCGCCCGCAAGGCAACGCAGGACTTCCTCCTCTGCCACCACCACCAAGAAGGAATGACGACCATCATCAGGACGACGGGGCTGGGGGCTTCCCGGAGCCGCGTGCAATCGCTTGCATCTTGGGCGATGCCCATGCTTCAGCCTCTCAGCGCATCTTCAAGTAGTTTTCTCGCGACGTGAATGCAATCCTTCCCAAGCTTGAGGCCACGCGCCCTCTCAGGTGGTCTGCGTGCGCCATCACGTTCAGCTCAGCGGATTAGCTCAAGTGCGCGACAACAGCCGGTGTCCTCCAGATGCTCTGTTCCCCATTCATCAGCAATGTGCAAGTTACCAGGACCCTCATCGACGGTGGGGCAGGGCTGAACGTCCTGTCCGTCGAGACATTCAACAACCTCCAAGTGCCATATGATCAGCTTCAACCAACCAAGCCTTTCTCAAAGGTCATCGATGCTTCCACTGTCCCGATAGGGCAGGTCCGCCTCCCTATCACCTTCGGGCAGCGCAAGAACTACCGTACCGAGCTCATTGACTTTGACGTCGCCCACATTCGCTTGCCATACAATGCCATCCTCAGGTATCCCGCCCTGGCCAAGTTTATGGCAGTGACTCACCATGGCTACAACGTCCTCAAGATGCCAGGAAGTGGCGGAGTCATCACGGTCCCCTGTGAAAAGAAGGATGCAGTGTGCTCTCTCGAGCGCGCCTTCCAAGCCGCGTCAATCGAGGACCCAGACAGCAAGAGTAGAAACCTTCCTGAAGTAGCTCCCAAGAAGAAGACATCACCTGACTAAAGGACTCAGGAGGCAGGTATCCCCGGAGGTGCCACGTCGGGATCTACGCCCGTCCAAGGGGCGCCACCCTCCGTCGCATAGGGAGGTGCGCCAGGCGCCCTCCTCGGGCAAGGCTCGGGGGCTCTCTCCTGGGGAGCCACTGACTTTGCCAAGATCACAAGGGAGGCGCTCGGGCACCACTTGGAGGCGTGCTTCGCGGCACGTTTCCCTCAGGAAGGCATAAGGCAAGGAGGGCCCAACCCTCAGGAGTTCATCACCAAGGTTGCTCAGGAGCTGCAGGAATCGAGAGTCATGCAAGCTAACCGCCGCCTGCCCAGCGTAGCTCCCCATCCAAGCGAGGATGGCGGGCTGCGCGTCTGCATTGAGTACCCAGGGCTCAATCGATTTGCGTCTCAGGAGTGCTTCTGGCCTTTGCGTGTGGGGCGTCGTGAGGGTCCACCACACAGCTATGTTCGCATGCCCTTCGGTCTGCCGAACGTGGCTACTGCCCACCAGCGCCTGATGAGAAGCATTCTGGAAGCTCAGGTGGCCAAGCACCGCGCGCTTCTGGAGGAAATGGGCGTGGACCTCGCTGAGCCGCCCGGACCTCTAGAGCCTCCCGAGGCTCGGAGCCTCGAGGGCTCGTGAGGATTGGCTTCTTCACCACGCACCGTCAGCTACTCCGACACTCGCTCTGCAATGGTATCAGGTGACTTCTCTCAAGTTTCGTTTTAGCTGGGAGGGCCCTCAGGGATGCATCATTCCCAGGTCGCGTGGGCCTGACCCGGTGGCGTGTGCCTTTCTCCGCATCTATCTAAGTTGATTTGCATATTCATGCTTAACCTGCTTGAGATAATCGCCTGCTCGATTGACACCTACCTTTGGAGCCGCTCGCTCTGGCACGACGCTTGCGCACGGGTCCATCCTTGCAATGTCAACAAATCTGAGTGGTCGAGCTCTGGCCGTGGCAGCCCCGCATAGCGCTACCTCACCAGGACCTCAGTGCCTCAATCACCCTCTCGGAGCAACCAATGGTTGGCTGGCAACCGTAATGGCAGTCCTTGTTTTCCTCGTGATGGTGTACAGGATCTGCCTAAGGAATAGCGTGGGGGGCGTCGTGATCTCTCTCTCTCTCTCGCGTGCGATCCGCTCGCGTGTTAAAAGGGGGGCGCCTGAGCATCGCGACTCAGGGGCTCTTACTGGCTCTCCAGCCCTCACCCCTTGGCCTTGACCCACGGCATCACGACCTGTCATACTAGCGGTGGCTGAGCTCGCTCGAGGGCCGGGACCTGAGGACGTAGAGCATGAAGGAAAGTGCGGGGAAGAGGTGAGAAGCTCACGAGGACCCAACCCAGCGACACCCCAGCTGCCGGCGCGCAGGCCTGGCACCTCGCCGAAGGACTACTCCAAGCTCATGAGATAAGTCATGCCCTGGAAAAGCTAAATCAACGCGACGCTAAACCCTCTCCTAGTGCGGCTCTGTCGCGGCGACGTTGCCTTCCTTTCTTGCCCAGTGGAGGCTGCTTGAGCGCTAAAGGGGACCTCCCGAGCATCGCGCCTCGGGGGCTCTTACTGGACCTTGGGCCGCTCACCTCCTGGCCTTGACCACGGCATCGCGACCTGGCATACCAGCGACGACTCAAGCCTGCCTGGGGACCGGGACCTGTCAGCGTAGAGCACCAAGCCTTCGTGAGGACAGAAAGGGGGAGCCGAGCTGATATAGGACAAGCATCTCGCATCGTTCCATAACAAAGATAATATTCACAAAAGACATGGCAGGCCCTTACATACCCCCATGGGGTGTTTCTTCGATTCCTCGCAGGGAACAAAAGGTGCCAATCGTAAGGAACGCTAACTACACGCGCCTCCATAGGAGACGCCATCATCAACAATGGGCCACCCAGCACTGGCGCCAACCCCATCCAGATCAGTGGCATCGGCAGCCAGATGCAGCTGCCCTGCTCCGAGCACGATGCGAGCTTGGGGGCTCGTAGATGTCGTCGCTCGTCTCCGGAGTCACGAGAAGCTCGGGGGAGTCGCTGGATTCTCTGGCTCCTCCGCTGCTACCAGAGGAGCTGCTGAGGAAGCGGTTGGCAGGCTTGGTCCTTACCACTTCAATGGCCCGGTCTCCTTTTTTGGGACAACACTCCAGTCGGCGTCCTTCCACGTCGAAGACCTTGAAGAACATCAAGGAGGCGCCATCATATTCAAGATGAATTACGAGGGCACCCCCTGTTCGGCAGACCCGGGCGATCTCGCCCCAGCCCTGGGTCATGTAGACCTTGCCCGGTGCGACGACCGCGACCTCCGCTCCGGTCGTGAGGGTGCTGCAGTCAGCATGCTGCAGCCAGAGCTCCAGAGGCCCCCTCGGCGGCATCTCGAAGGCGAAGGAGGGAGGAAGGCGAATCCAAGAGCGTGGAGGCATAGCGGCGTGAAGCACACGCTCGCGAGAAGAGCCCTCGGCATGGACCCCGGGGGCGATGACGCGCACCACCGTGACTCGACGGCGTCGCGGGCGGCGCCGGTAGTGCCGCTCGGTGTCTTCTTCTCCAGGGCCATCGGCCTGGGCGTACAAGGGCAGCGGAAACCCAGGTGGCGGCCGTTCGTACCAGGGCCTCTACGTCTCCTGCCATGCGACCACGTCGCAGCGGCCGGGGACCGGCCGCTTCTTTGGCGGAAGCGGGTTGGGACCCTCTCTGGGGGCCTTCCCCTTCTCTTCCGCTGAAAACCGGCGAATCGGTGCCATTGGCATGAAGTGAAGCAAGGGCGAGGAAGAAAGAGAGAAGCAGGAAGAGATGGACTATGGGGGCTCTTGCCCGTCCGTACTTATAGTCCGGAGGAGGCCAACCGTTGGCCTGCATGATCACAGGTAATCATGACTCATTTTTGCATGCAGGGACTTGTCAAGTCAAGCAGTTGCCGAGGCAGCATGGGGAAGCGGAGGCGCCCACGTCCAACAACCGCCACGCGGCGCCCAAGGACGCGGGCCGATGGGGCCCGCGGGCGCACTTGACCCTTCGCTTCTCTTCTAAGCCAAGTCCGAGCGCGCCTTGGGCCCGGGGGCTACTGTCGACATTCTGGGAATGGGGGTCCCCAGACTTGCCTGCCTGCGGCCTGCGGCGTAGCTCGAGTGCTGGCCCGGTACGGCCCATCTTCATCAACACAAGGCTCAAGACCCTCGCGAGGGGCCAAGCCTTGCGGGGCGGATGACACAGGACTTCCTCAGGAGCGGCCTCGCCAGGCAGGCTCGCAAGGAGGCGGAGAGATCAAAGCAAGGGTACCTCGCGAGGAGCTCATGACGCAAGCCATGACGATCGAGACCAGGCGGGCGCCGGCCCACGCAGCATCCTTGTTTCCTCTTTGGTGCAAAGGGGGCAAGCGCAGGCGTGGAGTACTGAGGCATCAGGCAAAGGTTGCTATTCCGGTGCAATGAGACCAAGACTAGTAGAGCGGCAGGATGAGGGTCACCGTGGAGCCCAAGAAGGCGTCATCCCAGTACCTTTGGCAGACGAAGAACAACTTTAGTCAGGATAACTTGTACTAGATGTGCCCCTTAAAAATGGTCGTTGTTGGCGCCCTTCCCGCTTAATATTTGGGAAGAGGGCGAGGGTCTCTATATACAGGGCTAGCCACTGATACGTCTCCGTCGTATCTATAATTTTTGATTGTTCCATGCCAACATTCTTCAACTTTTATATACTTTTGGCAACTTTTTATATTATTTTTGGGACTAACATATTGATCCAGTGCCCAGTGCCAGTTCCTGTCTGTTGCATAATTTTTGTTTCGCAGAAACCCAATATCAAACGGAGTCCAAACGGGATAAAAACGGACGGAGAGTTTTTTTTGGAATATTTATGATTTTTGGGAAGTAAAATCAACGTGAAACGGTGTCTGGGGTGACCACGAGACTGGGGGCGCGCCCTCCCCCCTGGGCGCGGCCTGGGCTCTCGTGGGCCACCTGTAAGGAGGTTGACGCTCTTCTTTTGACGCAAGAAAGATAATTTTATGAGAAAGATCTGGGACAAAGATTCACCCCAATCGGAGTTACGGATCTCCGGATATTTAAGAAACGGTGAAGGGGTAGAATCTGAGAACGCAGAAACAGAGAGATAGATCCAATCTCGGAGGGGCTCTCGCCCCTTCCACACCATGGGAGCCAAGGACCAGAGTGGAAACCCTTCTCCCATCTAGGGAGGAGGTCAAGTAAGAAGAATAAGAAGGGGGGCCCTCTCCCCCTTGCTTCCGGAGGCGCCGGAGCGCTGCCGGGGGCCATCATCATCACCGCGATCTTCACCAACAACTTCACCGCCTTCATCACCAACTCTTCCTCCCTCTATTCCGCGGTGTAACCTCTCTCTTACCCGTTGTAATCTCTACTTAAACATGGTGCTCAACGCTATATATTATTTCCCAATGATGTATGGCTATCTTATGATGTTTGAGTAGATCCGTTTTGTCCTATGGGTCAATTGATGATCGTGATTGGTTTGAGTTGCATGTTTTATTACTGGTTCTGTCCTATGGTGCTCTCATGTCGCGCAAGCGTGAGGGATTCCCGCTGTAGGGTTTGCAATATGTTTAGATTTGCTTATGGTGGGTGGCATGAGTGAACAGAAGCACAGACCCGAGTAAGTAGGTTGTTTGCGTATGGGATAAAAGGGGACTTGATACTTTAATGCTATGGTTGGGTTTTACCTTAATGAATCTTTAGTAGTTGCGGACGCTTGCTAGAGTTCCAATCATAAGTGCATATGATCAAAGTAGAGAAAGTATGTTAGCTTATGCCTCTCCCTCAAATAAAATTGCAATAGTGATTACCGGTCTAGTTATCGATTGCCTTGGACAAATAACTTTCTCGTAACAAAAAGCTCTCTACTAATACTTACTTTATTGCCTCTTTATCTAAACAGCCCCTACTTTATATTTACGTGTTCTTTATTATCTTGCAAACCTTTCCAACAACACCTACAAAGTACTTCTAGTTTCATACTTATTCTAGGTAAAGCGAACGTCAAGCGTGCGTGGAGTCGTATCAGTGGCCGATAGGACTTGAGAGAGTATTTGTTCTACCTTTAGCTCCTCGTTGGATTGGACACTCTTACTTATCGAAAGAGGCTACAACCTTTTTCTGGTGCTGTTGCCGGGGAGTCATAGCATGGGGTGAATATTCTCGTGTGTGCTTGTTTGCTTTATCACTAAGTAATTTTATTTGTTGTCCTTAGTTGTTCTCTATCTTTAGTTATGGATATGGAACACAAAAAACAAAAAAAATTAGATGTACTTGCTGCTCATGTAGATGGGGTAACTCCTAAAACCCTCGATTCTCATTATGTGAAAGATATTAAGTACTAATTTGATAATCCTGAGAAAACCACATTCAACTTTATAATGGGAGACACGTTGGATCAACGTGAATACTTTAGGGATTATCGCTCGACACAAAAAGGGAAACTATTATGGGATCAATTTATTATTTTGCGTTGGTATGCTCATCAACTATGTGTGATGCATGATTATACTTGTTGCTTTAGGGTGAAGGATCCACACCTTCCCTTTTCATGCAAATTCAATGATAATGAAACCTTGGCTTCTTATGCTAATGGTAGATATGATTACTATGATGTGGAACAAATAGAAGAATTTGTTGCTTTCGTGGGTGCTTATGAGATTGAATCTATGTTTAAAGCGTTTGATGATTTTGATGATGCAGTTTGTAGGCCTGAAAATCTTGCTATACTTAGATATTGCTATGAAAATTATGAATACAATTACTATATTAATGCTTTTATGAAGGAAGTCTCCATTGTCCAAGAAGAGACTAATATTTTGCAGGAAGCTATGGAAGAGAAATTGATGAAACTGTGAGCTCATTGGATTAAAAAGATGATGAGGAGAGCGAAGAACAAAAGGAGGAAGAGCGGATTAGCTACCCGTGCCCACCTTCTAATGAGAGTAACTCTTCAACTCATACATTGTTTAATTCCCCTTCGTGCTTACCGAAGGATGATTGCTATGATCTCGTTGATTCTCTTGAAATATCCCTTTTTGATGATGCTTGCTATGCTTGTGGCCAAGATGCCAATATGAATTATGCTTATGGAGATGAACTTGCTATAGTTCCTTATGTTAAACATTAAAATTGTTGCTATTGCACCCACGCATGATAGTCCTATTATCTTTTTGAATCCTCCC
The DNA here is from genome assembly GCF_002162155.2 of Triticum dicoccoides. NCBI lineage: Eukaryota > Viridiplantae > Streptophyta > Magnoliopsida > Poales > Poaceae > Triticum > Triticum dicoccoides. The sequence goes on along the minus strand of NC_041387.1, from coordinate 549,036,083 downwards.
TACCACACTATATCGAAGAAGTTTGTGCTTATTAAGGATTACATTGATGGGTTGCCTTCTACCGTTGCACGTGATGATTTTGATAGATATAATATGCATGTGCTTGCTGCTCCTACTTGCAATTATTATGAGAGAGGAACTATGTCTCCACCTCTCTATGTTTCCAATATGATAAAATTGGAAGAAACTGTTTACACTATGCGTTGGCCTTTACTTGGTGTGCATGAATTGTTCTTTTATGACATGCCGATGCATAGGAAGAGAGTTAGACTTCGTTGTTGCATGATATACGTTACTTTGTGCTCACTACTAAATTACAAATCATTGTTAATTAAAATTGGCTTTGATATACCTTGGGATCCGGGTGGATCCACTACTTGAGCACTAAATGCCTAGCTTAATGGCTTTAAAGAAAGCGCTGCGAGGGAGACAACCCAGAAGTTTTAGAGAGTCATTTATTTCTGTTGAGTGCTTTCTTATAGTTCAAAAAAAAGAGGGGAACTCAAAAACTTTTCAAAAAGGAAAGTGAAAGTGAGAGAGACAAGCATTGTTGAAGTGGGAGCTAGCCTTGAACTTTGTTCATGCTCATGGAAACTTTGTGAATCTTGATTACAGAAACATTTCAATAAAAATAATTATCCCCTTGTATAATTCCATTGTAGTATAAAAATAATGTGCTAAGGTTTCCCTTTAGGATGTTTACAATGCTTGTTGGTTTGTACGGTGCAGGATAGAAACCTTGGCTGTGGTGCACGATTTTACATTTTTAACTGGAACGTCAATTGGTTACGACTCCTTTTTCACTGTCTTTCTAAGCAACTTTTTTATTTTTCCTAATTTTGGTAGAATTTTTGGGGTACCAGAAATATGGTGGATGTTCAGATTGCTACAGACTGTTCTGTTTTTGACAGATTCTGTTTTTGATGCATAGTTTGCTTGTTTTGATGAAACTATCAATTTATATTAGTGGATTAAGCCATGGAAAAGTTATATTACATTAGACACAATGCAAATACAAAATATGAATTGGTTTTCAACAGCACTTAGAGTGGTGATTTGCTTTATTATACTAACAGATCTTACCGAGTTTTCTGTTGAAGTTTTGTGTGGATGTAGTGTCTAATCGAGGATGTCTCGATATGAGGAAAAGGAAGAGAGGCAAGAGCTCAAGCTTGGGGATGCCCGAGGCAACCCAAGTAAATATTAAAGGAGACTCAAGCATCTAAGCTTGGGGATGCCCTGGAAGGCATCCCCTCTTTCTTCAACAAGTATCGGTGTGTTTTCGTATTCGTTTCGTTCATGCATTATGTGCAAGTCTTGGAGCGTCTTTTGCATTTATTTATTTTTCTTTTATGCACCATGCTGGTATGAGATAGTCCTTGGTTGATTTATAGAATGCTCATTTCACTTCACTTAAATCTTTTGAGTGTGGCTTTATAGAATGCCTCATGTGCTTCACTTATATCATTTGAAGTTTGGATTGCCTATTTCTCTTCACATAGAAAACCGCCATTTGTAGAATGCTCTTTTGCTTCACTTATAATTTTTAGAGAATGGGCATATCTTTTGTAGAAAGAATTAAACTCTCTTGCTTCACTTATATCTATTTAGAGAGATGACAGGAATTGGTCATTCACATGGTTAATCATAAAATCCTACATAAACTTGTGGATCATTGAATATGACATGTTTGATTCCTTGCAATAGTTTTGCAATATAAAGATGGTGATATTAGAGTTATGCTAGTGGGTGACTGTGGATTAGTAGAAACACTTGTGTTGAGGTTCGTGATTCCCGTAGCATGCACATATGGTGAACCGCTTTGTGATGAAGTTGGAGCACAATTTTATTTATTGATGGTCTTCCTTATGAGTGGCGGTCGGGGATGAGCGATGGTCTTTTCCTACCAATCTATCCCCCTAGGAGCATGCGCGTAGTACTTTGTTTTCAATGGATTGTAGATTTTTGCAATAAGTATATGAGTTCTTTATGACTAATCTTGAGTCCATGGATTATACACACTCTCACTCTTCCATCATTGCTAGCCTCTTCGATACCGTGCATTGCCCTTTCTCACCTCGAGAGTTAGTGCAAACTTCGTCGGTGCATCCAAACCCTCTGATATGATACGCTCTGTCACACATAAGCCTCCTTATATCTTCCTCAAAACAGCCACCATACCTACCTATCATGGCATTTCCATAGCCATTCCGAGATATATTGTCATGCAACTTCCATCATCATCATATACATGACTTGAGCATTCATTGTCATATTGCTTTGCATGATCGTAAGATAGCTAGCGTGATGTTTTCATGGCTTGTCCATTTTTGATGTCATTGCTATGCTAGATCATTGCACATCCCGGTACACCGCCGGAAGCATTCATATAGAGTCATATCTTTGTTCTAGATATTGAGTTGTAAGTAAATAAAAGTGTGATGATCATCATCATTAGAGCATTGCCCCAGTGAGGAAAGATGATGGAGACTATGATTCCCCCACAAGTCGGGATGAGACTCCGGACTTTATGAAAAATAAAATAGGCCAAAGAAGCCCAAATGAAAAAAGGAGGCCAAAGAAGCCCACCAAAAGAAAAAAATGAAAAAAAAAAGAGAAAATAAAAAAATGAGAGAAAAAGAGAGAAGGGGCAATGCTACTATCCTTTTACCACAATTGTGCTTCAGAGTAGCACCATGTTTTTCATAGAGAGAGTCTCCTATGCTTTCACTTTCATATACTAGTGGGAATTTTCATTATAGAACTTGGCTTGTATATTCCGATGATGGGCTTCCTCAAATGCCCGAGGTCCTCATGAGCAAGCAAGTTGGATGCACACCCACTTAGTTTCAGTTTGAGCTTTCATACACTTATAGCTCTAGTGCATCCGTTGTATGGCAATCCCTACTCACTCACATTGATATCTATTGATGGGCATCTCCATAGCCTGTTGATACGTGTAGTTGATGTGAGACTTTCTCCCTTTTTGTCTTCTCCACATAACCTCCACCATCATATTCTATTCCACCTATAGTGCTATGTCCATGGCTCATGCTCATGTATTGCGTGAAAATTGAAAAAGTTTGAGATTATTAAAGTATGAAACAATTGCTTGGCTTGTCATCGGGGTTGATCATGATTAAATACTTTGTGTGATGAAGATAGAGCAACAGCCAGACTATATGATTTTGTAGGGATAACTTTCTTTGGCCATGTTGTTTTGAAAAGACATGATTGCTTTATTGGTACGCTCGAAGTATTATTGTTTTTATGTCAAATGATAGACTATTTCTTTGAATCAGTCGTGTCTTAATATTCATGCCATGATTAGACATATGATCAAGGTTATGCTAGGTAGCATTCCACATCAAAAATTATCCTTTTTATCATTTACCTACTCGAGGACGAGTAGGAATTAAGCTTGGAGATGCTGATACGTCTCCGTCATATCTATAATTTTTGATTGTTCCATGCCAATATTCTTCAACTTTTATATACTTTTGGCAACTTTTTATATTTTTTTTGGGACTAACATATGGATCCAGCGCCCAGTGCCAGTTCCTGTCTGTTGCATATTTTTTGTTTTCCAGAAACCCAATATGAAACAGAGTCCAAACGCGATAAAAATGGACGGAGATTTTTTTGGAATATTTATGATTTTTGGAAAGTAAAATCAACGTGAAACGGTGTCCGGGGTGGCCACGAGACAGGGGTGCCCCCTCCCCCCTTGGGCGCGGCCTGGGCTCTCGTGGGCCACCTGTAAGGCGGTTGACGCTATTCTTTTGGCGCAAGAAAGATAATTTTATGAGAAAGATTTGGGCGAAAGATTCACCCCAATCGGAGTTACGGATCTCCAGATATTTAAGAAACGGTGAAGGTGTAGAATCTGAGAACGCAGAAATAGAGAGATATATCCAATCTCGGAGGGGCTCTCGCCCCTCCCACACTATGGGAGTCAAGGACCAGAGGGGAAACCCTTCTCCCATCTAGGTAGGAGGTCAAGGAAGAAGAAGAAGAAGGGGGTCCCTCTCCCCCTTGCTTCTGGTGGCGCCGGAGCGCTGCCAGGGGCCATCATCATCACCGCGATCTTCACCAACAACTTCACCGCCTTCATCACCAACTCTTCCTCCCTCTATGCAGCGGTGTAACCTCTCTCTTACCCGCTGTAATCTCTACTTAAACATGGTGCTCAACACTATATATTATTTCCCAATGATGTATGGCTATCTAACGATGTTTGAGTAGATCCGTTTTGTCCTATGGGTTAATTGATGATCGTGATTGGTTTGAGTTGCATGTTTTATTATTGGTGCTGTCCTATGGTGCTCTCCGTGTCGTGCAAGCATGAGGGATTCCTACTGTAGTGTTTGCAATATATTTATGATTTGCTTATGGTGGGTGGCGTGAGTGAACAGAAGCACAGACCCGAGTAAGTAGGTTGTTTGCGTATGGGATAAAAGGGGACTTGATACTTTAATGCTATGGTTGGGTTTTACCTTAATGAATCTTTAGTAGTTGCGGATGCTTGCTAGAGTTCCAATCATAAGTGCATATGATCAAAGTAGAGAAAGTATGTTAGCTTATGCCTCTCCCTCAAATAAAATTGCAATAGTGATTACCGGTCTAGTTATCGATTGCCTTGGACAAATAACTTTCTCGTAACAAAAAGCTCTCTACTAATACTTACTTTATTGTCTCTTTATCTAAACAGCCCCTACTATATATTTACATGTTCTTTATTATCTTGCAAACCTTTCCAACAACACCTACAAAGTACTTCTAGTTTCATACTTGTTCTAGGTAAAGCGAACATCAAGCGTGCGTAGAGTCGTATCAGTGGCCGATAGGACTTGAGAGAGTATTTGTTCTACCTTTAGCTCCTTGTTGGGTTCGACACTCTTACTTATCGAAAGAGGCTACAACTATCCTGTATACTTGCGGGTAATCAGCCACCACAGAAGGGGGCATCTCATCGAGTCCTCATTAGATCCATAGGCGATCGGGCTCATCCAAGTAGTTCATCACACCAGCTCAAGAACACCTCTTGCGAGGCTATCATCCTTGTACTGTTCATCATCAGCCCCTAAGGCAATCCACCACACCACACAATCGAGTAGGGTATTACACCACAACAGTGGCCCGAACCAGTATAAATCTTGTGTCCCTCGTGTTGTTCATCGTTTTAGCTTAGATTCTCGCGAGGCGATCGGACGTGGATTGGTAGGGGGAAGATCTTCGCACGCATCCCAGAGTTCAAACCTTAAGGGTCTGCCGGAACCCAACATCCGACATCGTACCCTACCATAATCTCTTCGTTTGTTCTCCGCTATTAGTGGCTTTGGAGTGACTCTTTGTTGCATGCTGAGGGATAGTTATATGATCCAAGTATGTTATTATTATTGAGAGAACTTGCACTAGTGAAAGTATGAACCCCATGCCTTGTTTCCTAGCATTGCAATACCGTTTGTGCTCACTTTTATCATTAGTTACCTTGCTGTTTTTATATTTTCAGATTACAAAAACCTATATATACCATCCATATTGCACTTGTATCACCATCTCTTCACCGAACTAGTGCACCTATACAACTTACCATTGTATTGGGTGTGTTGGGGACACAAGAGACTCTTTGTTATTTGGTTGCAGGGTTGCTTGAGAGAGACCATCTTCATCCTACGCCTCCCACAGACTGATAAACCTTAGGTCATCCACTTGAGGGAAATTTGCTACTGTCCTACAAACCTCTACACTTGGAGGCCCAACAACGTCTACAAGGAGAAGGTTTTGTAGTAGAGATCAAGCTCTTTTCTGGCGCCGTTGCCGGGGAGGTGATTTCGTGAAGGTATATCTTTAGATCTTGCAATCAAATCTTTTTGTTTCTTGTTTTATCACTAGTTTAGTCTTTAAAAGAAAATTACAAAAAATGGAGTTAAGTTTGTCTCATACGCTTCATCTTTTTAATATCTTTTGTGAGTATGATGGAAAGGAAAATTGTGCTCAAGTGCTAGAAGAAGAAGTCTATAAAATGCTTGATACTAAATCTTTGAATGATGAGCATGATTGCAATATTGTTAGTATGAACTCTTTGAATATCCTTAGTACTAATGATGATTGCACTAGTTATGATGAAAATATATCTTATAAGCATGCCGATTTTTGTGGAGTTGATTGGGTTTGCAAGTACGCGCCAAATAGGGAAAATAGATATTGCAAGAGGCATAAGTATTTAGAAACTAAAGGGTTGCAAGAAAGGCTTAACGCTAGTGCTGAAAATTTAAGATATCTTTACCGTTGTGAACTTTGCAATGAACGTGGTCATTTAAATCTCTGATGCAAATTGTTTCATGATCGAATCCTGTCCAAAATTGTGATGACTTGATTTCCCTTGCACAACATAATGAACTTAGTTTGCTTTTGGGTTATGAAGAATTGAAACGTGCAACTAAGCTTTACAAAATTTAATCTTGCACATTTCCTTGATATTGATTTAGAGGAAATTTATATGTATTGTGCGGTGAATTGCATTGAAAATCCTTATATTGCCAATTACATAAATAAAAGAAAGAAAATAGAAGATGATGAGAATACTAATGAAAGGGAAGATACTTCCCAATCTCCTTCTATTATTTCTTATGATGAATCAGGTAACGAGGAGGAGCTTTCTATTCAAACAATCTCATCAATTAGGAGCTCAAAGAAGAGGGTTGAACCCACACATAATGTGAAGAAGAAAAAGAAAAGAAGGAGCAACAAAGGTAAAAAGGTATCCCTCCCAAATGATGTTGCTCCTACTACTCATTGTGATGATGATAATTGCTATACTATTGGTGCTATCCATACTATTAATGATGAGAGTGATTATGCCTATGATATGAAAAGGCCCAAGATTGGGGAAGCTATGTTTGATTAGGATGAAATATTTGAGAATATATTTGCTGTAATTAATGTTTGTCCCAAGCTTGGGGTGCTATGTTTAATGAAGATGATATTTTTAGCATCCCAAGTTTTGATACGCAAAGTTGTTATGATGATAGCATGCCTCTTACCTATGATGATTATATTGATGAAAGTGGGTTTGGAAGAGTGTCAACTTTCGGAATTAGTGATCCCACTATTTTGGAGGATGTTGAATCTTATTGTGATGAATATGAAAGTGGATTTGGAAGAGTGTCAACTTTATTTAGTGATGATTCCACTATCTTGGAAGAGGTTTCACTCGATTATGATGAGAACGAAGTTGCTACTTATGATGATTATTGTGATGAAACTTACGCTATATGAAGTAGTGATGATTATATTTATAAAACTTGTCATGACTGCAATTACCCTTTTTATGAACATTACCCTTTTAATGTGGAAACAATTTATAGTATTCAAGTCATTTATGATACTCCCACTATTCCGAATGAGAAGAAATTTGCTTATGTGGAGAGTAGTAAATTTTCTATGCTTGTAGATCATGAAAAGAATGCTTTAGGTGCTGGTTATATTGTTGAATTCATTCATGATGCTACTGAAAATTATTATGAGGGAGGAACATATGCTTGTAGGAATTGCAATAATGTCAAGTTTCCTCTCTATGTGTTGAAAATCTTGAAGCTATGCTTGTTTTACCTTCCTATGCTAGTTGATTATTGTTCCCATTAGTTATTTGCTCACAAAATCCCTATGCATAGGAAGTGTGTTAGACTTAAATGTGCTAGTCATATGCTTCATGATGCTCATGTTATGTTTCAATTCTTATCTTTTATGTGAGCATCATTGTCATCATCATGCCTAGCTAGAAAGGCATTAAAGAAAAGCGTTTGTTGGGAGACAAACCCACATTTACCTTTACTGTTTTTGTGTGTCCACATGATTATGCTACTGTATTAATCATGTTTTATAGCTTTTATTTCAATAAAGTGCCAAGTAAGACCTTTAGGATACCTTACGGTGATAGTTGTGTTGATCCCGCTGAAAATCAGAAACTTTTGCACCTAGTAAATTAGTTTTGTTAATTCACGTGCTTCTGATATGATTCTTTTTGTTCTGGATTGGTACACAAATTTCTTAGGACTTCCTAATTTGGTAGGATTTTTGGAGTTCCATAAGTATACGTTTGATACATATTACTACAGACTGTTCTGTTTTTAACAGATTCTATTTTCTATGTGTTGTTTGCTTATTTTGATGAATCTATGAGTAGTATCGGAGGGTATGAACCATAGATAAGTTGGAGTACAGTAGATATTACACCAATATGAATTTATAATGAGTTCATTACAGTACCTAAGTGGTGGTTTTATTTTCTTATACTAACGGAGCTTACGAGTTTTCTGTTGAGTTTTGTGTTGTGGAGTTTTCAAGTTTTGGGTAAAGATTCGATGGACTATGGAATAAGGAGTGGCAAGATCCTAAGCTTGGGGATGCCCAAGGCACCCCAAGGTAATATTCAAGGACAACCAAGAGCATTAGCTTGGGGATGCCCCGGATGGCATCCCCTCTTTCGTCTTCGTCTATCGGTAACTTTACTTGGAGCTATATTTTTATTCACCACATGATATGTGTTTTACTTGGAGCCTCATTTTATTTTTTAGTTTTTGCTTGATGTTATTTATAATAATGTTTTGCATCTATATTTTGAATAAAAATGTCAAGGATAGCCTTTACCATGCTTATTTTGCTAGTATACATGTTGCTGTTTGAAAACAGAAAGTTTACCGCTGTTGCAAAAATTCCCTAGAAAAGTCAGAGAATGGTATAATGTTGAAACTTTTTGCATATTGAGCTCTGATAAATCTTCTACAGTTTAGTATTTTTCTCATAATTTTTGGAGTTAGGTAAGTATGATGAATCTTGCATTCTTTACAGACTATACTGTTTCGGCAGATTGCTGTTATGGTTGCATTGTTTGCATATGTTTGCTTGCTTAATGATTCTATTTGAGGATAGGAGTATTAAATATGAAGAGACATTTAGTATGCAATGTTCAATAATAATTTTAGTGATTTGTTACAGTATAAATGATAAGGTTTTGCATTGGTTTATACTAACTTATCTCACGAGTTCTTTTTGAGTTTTGCGTGGATGAAGTTTTTGAGAAATAGAGAAACCATGATATGAGAGGAATTAAGGAGACACAAAAGCTCAAGCTTGGGGATGCCCAAGGCACCCCAAGATAATATTCCAAGAAGTCTAAAGAATCTAAGCTTTGGGATGCCCCATTAGGCATCCCACCTTTCTTCTTCAACAACTATCGGTTAGTATCGGTTGAGCCTAAGTTTTTGCTTCTTTACATGAGTTGTGCTATCCTTGCAATGTAATTTTATTTTGTTTGCTTGCTGTTTGAATACAATAACAAGATCTGAAATTCTTCAATGAGAGAGAGTCTTCACATAGTTACATAACTATTTAGCTACTCATTGATCTTCACTTATATCTTTTTGGAGTAGTTTGTCATTTACTCATGTGCTTCACTTATATCCTATGAGTAAATGGTTGATTGAGTTGAATGTCATAAATCTGAAATTATATATGTCTCATTTTCTTATCCCATGGGGAGTAATCACTTCACATCTAAAAAGTAGAGGTTGTAAATTTATTGAAGGGTAGCAAGCATTGTATTGGTCATTTGAACAATTCATGGAAGAATATTGAAGGAAGAGAGATTTCACATATAAATATACTATCCTAGACATCTTTTATAATTGTGAGCACTCATTAAGTATGACATGCTAAAGAGTTGATGTTGGACAAGGAAGACAACGTAATGGGTTATGTTTTCTCACATCTCAATTAAAGTATATTGTCATGGATCATTCAAACATGTTGAGCTTGCCTTTCCCCCTCTTGCTAGCCAAATTCCTTGCACCAAGTAGAGATACTACTTGTGCTTCCAAATACCCTTAAACCCAGTTTTGCCATGAGAGTCCACTATGCCTACCTATGGATTGAGTAAGATCCTTCAAGTAAGTTGTCATCGGTGCAAGCAATAAAAATTGCTCTCTAAATATGTATGACCTATTAGTACGGAGAAAATAAACTTTATACGATCTTGTTATGGAAGCAACTAAAGCGACAGACTGCATAATAAAGGTCCATATAGAAGTGGCAATTTAAAGTGACGTTCTTTTGCATTAAGATTTTGTGCATCCAACCATAAAAGCACATGACAACCTCTGCTTCCCTCTGCAAAGGGCCTATCTTTTACTTTATGCAAGAGTCAAGGTGATCTTCACCTTTCCCTTTTTTCATTTTATCCTTTGGCAAGCACCTCGTGTTGGAAAGATCCTGATATATATATATATATATATATATATATATATATATATATATATATATATATATATATATATAT
>NC_041387.1:549024675-549025446 GCF_002162155.2 Triticum dicoccoides | reverse complement strand
TCACCCAAAGGTGAATACGTTGGGAGGCAACACTATAAGCCCCTATCTTTCTCAGTGTCCGATTAAAACTCCATAACCATAAGTATTGCGTGAGTGTTAGCAATTGTAGAAGACTATATGATAGTTGAGTATGTGGAGTTTGCTAAATCAAAGCTCTGACATAGACCTTTCCTGAAAATAATATGAATTGCAATTGTTTGATGACTGAGAACATAGTTACTAGTTTTCAAGAAAGTTTATGGTCTATGCTTTAACATGTGAATAGCTTGTTACTTGTTCGTGAGAAGTTTTATGAGACGAACTATTGTTATGACTTATAATCATGCTAGAAAAGGTGACTGAAATTGTCATTGATCAAACTTGTGCACCTGCTAGCATTCACACTTCATAAATTCTTTCTTTTATCATTTACCTACTCGAGGACGAGCAGGAATTAAGCTTGGGGATGCTGATACGTCTCCAACGTATCTATAATTTATGAAGCGTTCATGCTATTTTATTATCTGTTTTGAATGATTACGGGCTTTATTATACACTTTTATATTACTTTTGGGACTAACCTATTAACCGGAGGCCCAGCCCATATTGCTGTTTTATTGCCTATTTTAGTGTTTTGAAGAAAAGGAATATCAAACGGAGTCCAAACGGAATGAAACCTTCGGGAGCGTGATTTTTGGAACGAACATGATTCGGGAGACTTGGAGTACAAGCCAGTGAAGCTTCGAGGAGGCCAGGAGATAGGAGGGCATGCCCACCCCCTGGGCACGCCCC
>NC_041387.1:548983629-549024470 GCF_002162155.2 Triticum dicoccoides | reverse complement strand
GGCCCCTCGAGCCTCCCCCAACCGACTTCTTTCGCCTATATATTCCCATATACCCCAAAACCATCGAATACGAAGATAGATCGGGAGTTCCACCGCCGCAAGCCTCTATAGCCACCAAAAATCTCTCGGGAGCCCGTTCCGGCACCCTGCCGGAGCGGGGATCCCTCACCGGTGGCCATCTTCATCATCCCGGCGCTCTCCATGACGAGGAGGGAGTAGTTCACCCTCGGGGCTGAGGGTATATAGCAGTAGCTATGTGTTTGATCTCTCTCTCTCTCTCTCTTTCTCTCTCTCTCTCTCTCTCTCTCGTGTTCTCTCTATGGCACGATCTTGATGTATCGCGAGCTTTGCTATTATAGTTGGATCTTATGATGTTTCTCCCCCTCTACTCTCTTGTGATGAATTGAGTTTTCCTCTTGAAGTTATCTTATCGGATTGAGTCTTTAAGGATTTGAGAACACTTGATGTATGTCTTGTCGTGCTTATCTATGGTGACATTGGGATATCATGTGATCCACTTGATGTATGTTTTAGTGATCAACTTGCGGGTTCCGCCCATGAATCTATGCATAGGGGTTGGCACACGTTTTCGTCTTGACTCTCCGGTAGAAACTATGGGGCACTCTTTGAAGTACTTTGTGTTGGTTGAATAGATGAATCTGAGATTGTGTGATACATACCGTATAATCATGCCCACGGATACTTGAGGTGACACTAGAGTATCTAGGTGACATTAGGGTTTTGGTTGATTTGTGTCTTAAGGTGTTATTCTAGTACGAACTCTTGAATAGATTGATTCGAAAGAATAACTTTGAGGTGGTTTCGTACCCTAGCATAATATCTTCGTTTGTTCTCCGGTATTAGTGGCTTTGGAGTGACTCTTTGTTGCATGTTGAGGGATAGTTATATGATCCAAATATGTTATTACTGTTGAGAGAACTTGCACTGGTGAAAGTATGAACCCTATGCCTTGTTTCCTAGCATTGCAATACCGTTTGTGCTCACTTTTATCATTAGTTACCTTGCTGTTTTTATATTTTCATATTACAAAAACCTATATCTACCATCCATATTGCACTTGTATCACCATCTCTTCGCCGAACTAGTGCACCTATACAACTTACCATTGTATTGGGTGTGTTGGGGACACAAGAGACTCTTTGTTATTTGGTTGCAGGGTTGCTTGAGAGAGACCATCTTCATCCTACGCCTCCCACGGATTGATAAACCTTAGGTCATCCACTTGAGGGAAATTTGCTACTGTCCTACAAACCTCTGCACTTGGAGGCCCAACAACGTCTACAAGGAGAACGTTGTGTAGTAGACATCAGCCCTCCATTGGGGGAGGGACCGCCAGCGGAGGTCAGGCTGATGCGCCGCCCCGTCCTCCTCTACCCCGAGCGCCACGGCAATCTCGGCCTTTCGCCCTCCCCTCCCCGTCGTGGCCGGCTCCTCCGCCACGAGCTCTTGGGAAGGGGGGCGCATTGTCGAGCGGAGACCTTCGTCGCCACCGTCGAAGCACCGGCGCGCCCTCTTGCTAGAGCGGAAGAGAAAAAGAAGCCAAGGTGGAAGGAGACAGATGGTGAAAGATTGAGGGGTGCCATCCCCCCTCCCATTCTTATAAAGGGCGGGGTCGGGGCTCGTCCGCCCCGCTCAACCAATCCGGCCGTCAAGGGTGCAGGGAATCGAGACCGACCCGCTGCTCCAATCAGCGGCGGACCAGTTTACCGCCTCATCATTCAAGACCCGCACCCACCGCCTACCATCTTCAAGGCATGGGGGACACGTGGCAAGCAAGCAAAAATCAAGGGGACGAGTGGGGCGACCGTTTTCCACCCTGTGATCATAGGGCACGGGCGCCTCAAAGGCCACGACCCGAGTCCACTCAGTAAATGAGCCGCACCCCTACGTTTTCCTATTTTCATGGGGAAGGCACGGGCCGCCTCTTTACCGTGATGTGGCGCATGAGGGTGGAAATAGCCCGACGCATGCGCCCCACGTCACGCATGACCCCCACGTCGCGCATTCAACGCGGGTCGTGGGGAAGCGCAGTGAGCGAAGGAATTACTGCGGTAAAAATCCGCCCCGCCTGCCCGCGCATCCTTATGGGCCCGGCCCAACATCTCGTTATGATTATGTGTGGCCCAGGCCTGGGGGCTCCTGTCGGTGTACAAAAGTAGGGGCTCTCCTTTTTACCCCTCTACTTGTGCACGGGCAGTCAGAGCCGCACCTATGGCCACACTTAGCAGGGCGAGGGGAGGGAGAGGAAGCACAATAATACCAGAGCAACGCCCAGACCAAAGACACAAAGAGCAAGAGGGCGAGGCGGACTCCCCTGGCAAGACCCTTGCTGGGGTGGCCTCCGCGGCCCCGACAAGAGCCTTGCCGGGGCAACTTGCCCAACGCCAGCAGAGAGGGCCACCCTTGAGCCCAAGGGTTCTAGACGCCAACAACCACATTGGAACCAAGGCGCGGGAGGCACCTCCATGGTGGCATGCAGATCTTCGTCAAGATCATAAACACACAAGATCAGATGAGGACCAGAAGACGACGATTCTCGGCGAGATCCTTCCTGAGGAGATCCACGAGACCCTCGACAAGATCCTTGCCGGGGACGACCGCGACGTCACGGCAATACCACTTGCTGGGGCCCCGGCAACACCCTTGCCGAGGAAACCTGCGGGGCCACAGCCAGACCCACGTCTGCCAAACCTCCACCACCATTCCCATACAGCTGCCAGCCCAACCAGCTAGGCAGGCACCTGCGTGGCAACGTGCGGCTTCCAGGTCAAATCAGCAAGCACCTGCATGGTGTCATGCAGATCTTCATGAAGACCCTACCACCACGCCATCTCAGCAGCCAGCCAGCCTACATGGCGCTGCATGCATTGTTGGCCTGGACGCTGTCGGAGCAAGGCAAAGCGGCGACGGACGGGACGGGCGTCGTTGTCGTCCCCAATAAAGCAATGGGACACCTAAGGAGCGCATTTAATGCGTCTTGCCCCATAATGACAGGCGATAAGCTTGTACACTATACACCTTTTCACCTCCTGTGTGCCACTGTGGCAACCCCTTTTTGACTATAAAAGGAGGCCCGAGGCGTCCAAGAGAAGGATTCGGATCTTTTGGACTACACACGCACCATAGCTAGTTCAAGAGCTCAAGAACACTCAAATATACACCAAAGCAGGACTAGGGTTTTACGCATCCTCGCGGCCCGAACCTGGGTAAACGATCTTTGTGCTGGCTCCTAGACCTGCTCTTTGCACAACCCCGTGCCTGCCAACCGTAGAAGGGATCCCTGTGATCCCATAGGTGTCGTTCCCACCGACAAAGAGGCAGCAGCCAGGAGGTGGTGCCCCCTCCCCCGGCCCAGTCCGAATTGGACAAGGGGTTTGGGGAGCGGCCCCCCTCTCCCTTCCTCCCCCTTATCTTTTAGGGGGAAACCTACTAGGACTTGGAGTCCTAGTAGGATTCCCCTTCTCCCGGTGCGCCTAGCTTGACCGGCCGGCCTTGATGACCCACAAATATAGGGGATCTATCGTAGTCCTTTCAATAAGTAAGAGTGTCAAACCCAACGAGGAGCAGACGGAAATGACAAGTAGTTTTCAGTAAGGTATTCTCTGCAAGCACTGAAATTATCGGTAACAGATAGTTTTATGATAAGTTAATTCGTAACGGGTAACACGTAACAAAAGTAAATAAGGTGCAGAATGGTGGCCCAATCCTTTTTGTACCAAAGTACAAGCCTGGACAAACTCTTATATAAAGGAAAGCGCTCCCGAGGACACATGGGAATTATCGTCAAGCTAGTTTTCATCATGCTCATATGACTCGCGTTCGTTACTTTGATAATTTGATATGTCGGTGGACCGGTGCTTGGGTACTGCCCTTCCTTGGAAAAGCATCCCCCTTATGATTAACCCCCCTCGCAAGTATCCGCAACTACGAAAGAAGAATTAAGGTAGACCTAACCATAGCATGAAACATATGGATCCAAATCAGCCCCTTACGAAGCAAAGCATAAACTAGGGTTTAAGCTTCTGTCACTCTAGCAACCCATCATCTACTTATTACTTCCCAATGCCTTCCCCTAGGCCCAAAAAATGGTGACGTGTCATGTAGTCGACGTTCACGTAACACCACTAGAGGAAAGACAACATACATCTCATCAAAATATTGAACGAATACCAAATTCACATGACTACTTATAACAAGACTTCTCCCATGTCCTCAGGAACAAACGTAACTACTCACAAATCATATTCATGTTCATAATCATAGGGGTACTAATATGCATAAAGGATCTGAACATATAATCTTCCATTGAATAAACCAACTAGCATCAACTACAAGGAGTAATCAACACTACTAGCAACCCATAGGTACCAATCTGAGGTTTTGAGACAAAGATTGGATACTAGAGATGAACTAGGGTTTGAGAGGATATGGTGCGGGTGAAGATGTTGATGTAGATTCACCCCCTCCCGATGAGAGGATTGATGGTGATGATCATGGTGACGATTTCCCCCTCTCGGAGGGATGTTTCCCTGGCAGAACAGCTCCGCCGGAGCCCTAGATTAGTTTCGCTAGGTTCCGCCTCGAGACGGCGGTGCTTCATCCTGAAAGCTTCCTTCTTATTGTTTTCATGGCAGAAGACACCTTATATGATAATATGGACATCGGGGGGCTTCCAGGTGGCCCACGAGGCAGGGGGCGCGCCCAGGGGGGTAGGGCGCGCCCCCACCCTCGTGGACGGTGGGTGGCCCCCCTCTGGAGCTTTCTTCGCCCAATATTTTTAATATATTCCAAAACTGACTTTCGTGGAGTTTCAGGACTTTTGGATTTATGCAGAATAGGTCTCTAATATTTGCTCCTTTTCCAGCCCAGAATTCTAGCTGCCGGCATTCTCCCTCTTCATGTAAACCTTGTAAAATAAGAGAGAAAAGGCATAATTATTGTGACATAATGTGTAATAACAGCCCATAATCCAATAAATATCAATATAAAAGCATGATACAAAATGGACGTATCAACTCCCCCAAGCTTAGACCTCGCTTGTCCTCAAGCGGAAGCCGATATGGAAAAAGATGTCCACATGTTTAGAGATAGAGGTGTCGAAAAAATAAAATACGGAAATGAGGGCATCATGATCATTCTTAGAATAGCAACATATATATATATATATATTGTCATATGATTTCTTATGCTAAAGTAACAATCTATTCACAATGTAAAGTATGAATCAAAAACTTCATTGAAAAACTAGCAAACTATAATCTCGGTCATTGAAGCAATTGAAATTTATCATAACATCGGAAAGAATCAATATAAGATCTTTTCAGCAAGTCCACATACTCAACTATCATTTAGTCTTTCACAATTGCTAACACTCGTGCAATACTTATGGGTATGTAGTTTTAATTGGACACACAAAAAGATAGGGGCTTATCATTTTGCTTCCCAACCTTTTACCTCAAGGGTAACGTCAACAATAATGCTTTTATGAAAACCCACATCCAATTGGATATATATATATATATATATATATATATATATATATATATATATATATATCAGGATCTTTCCAACACATAGTGCTTGCCAAAGGATAAGGTGTAAAAAAGGAAAGGTGAAGATCACCATGACTCTTGTATAAGGTATAAGAGAAAAATAAAAGATAGGCCCTTCGCAGAGGGAAGCAGAGGTTGTCATGTGCTTTTATGGTTGGATGCACAAAATCTTAATGCAAAAGAACGTCACTTTACATTGCCACTTGTGATAGGGACCTTTATTATGCAGTCTGTCGCTTTTATTTCTTCCATATCACAAGCTCGTATAAATCTTATTTTCTCCACACTAATAGATCATACATATTTAGAGAGCAATTTTTATTGCTTGCAACAATGACAACTTACTTGAAGGATCTTACGCAATCCATAGGTATATATGGTGGACTCTCATGGCAAAACGGGTTTAAGGTTATTTGGAAGCACAAGTAGTATCTCTACTTGGTGCAAAGAATTTGGCTAGCATAAGGGGGAAAGGCAAGCTCAACATGTTGGATGATCCATGACAATGTAATTTATTTCGGATTTAAGAAGACATAACCCATTATGTTGTCTTCCTTGTCCAACATCAACTTTTTAGCATATCATATTTTAATGAGTGCTCACAATCATAAAATATGTCCAAGATAGTATATTTATATGTGAAAACCTCTCTTTCTTTATTACTTCCTATTAATTGCAACGATGACCAAAACTATGTTTGTCAACTCTCAACAACTTTTATTCATCATACTCTTTATATGTGAAGTCATTACTCTCCATAAGATCAATATGATCTCTTTATTTCTTTTTATTTTTTTTCTTTCTTTTCTTTCTTTTTATTTTTTATTCCCTCAAGATCATAGCCAGATAACCAAGCCCTCAACTCAAGACTAATCTTTATTATATATAGCTCACGGACTCGATTACATAGATAAGGATCAACACAAAAACTCAGAGCTAGATCATACTAGACTTTATTCTACTAGATCAAGATATAACCAAAAGGATCGAACTAAGAAAACGGTAAAGATAGAAGTGTGATGGTGATACGATACCGGGACACCTCCCCCAAGCTTGGCAGTTGCCAAGGGGAGTGCCCATACCCATGTATTTATGTCTATTTCTTTGTAGGTGGTGATGATGGAGTTGTTGATGATGTAGGCTTATCATCCATCTTCCAAGGCATAAGCTCACCATCATAGAAGGATGATCGAGTCTCCGGGATCCTCAAATCTGCAGCCAAACTCATCCTCTTGAATCTATATTCATACTCACAGTTTTGGTTTTGCAGTTCATAGATCTGGGCTTGGAGGTACTCGATTTTCTCGTGAAGCTTGAAGATGGTCTCCCCAATGTTCTTGGCGTCCAGCTTGTGGTTGTTGATGAACTCCGCGATCATCATGTGGTTGGCGTTGAGTCTGCATTCCACCATCCCCTAGCACTTGAAAACTTATTGCTCCATTGCTTCGAGTCTTGTCTCCACGCTTCCGGTCCTCCTTGGTCCCTCAACATCGCGGATGTGCAGCACCCCCTCACGCATCTCAATGGTTTGAGGGTGTTGCAGCACCTCCGCAAGGTAGGGGTTGATGACCTTATTGAAAAACTTGTCCTTCGGGGTGCTTGAAGACGTCATATTGATCTAGATCTGTCAGAAAAATAGCTCAAAACAAAAGCAAAAGATATTTGCGTGGTATGGTGGTCAAAACCTTCGGGAGATTATATAATGAATTTTTACCGACCAAAAGAAGTATCGTGCAAGAAAACGGAGTTCGGAGGGCACACGAGGTGCCCACGAGGCAGGGGGTACGCCCAGGGGGGTAGGGTGCACCCTCCACCCTCGTGGATGCCTCGTGTCCCTTTCAGACTACTTCTTATTTTCCTATTTTCTTAAATATTCCAAAACGGAGAAAAATTGCTATTAGAACAGTTTTGGAGTCGGTTTACTTACCATACCACATACCAATTCCTTTTCGGAGTCTGAAACATTCTGCAAAGTGCCCCTTATGTACTCCTCTTTGGTTACGGTTTCAATAACATTGGTTTCAACGTTTATGGGATTACCTCATATATAATGTTTGATTCTTTGACCGTTCACCACCTTCGGGTTTGTGCCTCCGAAGTTGTTGATTTTATGGCACCGGAACGATAGACCTCCTCGATAATGTAAGGACCTTCCCATTTAGAGAGGAGTTTTCCTGCAAAAAATCTTAAACAAGAGTTCCATAACAGAACATAATCACCTACATTAAACTCACGCTTTTGTATCCTTTTGTCATGCCATCTTTAAACTTTTTCTTTAAACAGTTTGGCATTCTCATAGGCCTGGGTTCTCCACTCATCTAGTGAGCTAATGTTAAATAGTCTCTTCACGCCGTCAAGTTTGAAATCATAATTGAGCTCTTTAATGGCCCAATATGCTTTACGTTCTAGTTCAGAGGTAAGTGACATGCTTTTCCATAAACCATTTTATACGGAGACATACCCATAGGATTTTTATATGCTGTTCTATAGGCCCATAATGCATCATCAAGTTTCTTGGACCAATTCTTTCTATATCTATTAAAAGTCTTTTGCAAAATTAATTTAATCTCTCTATTACTCAGTTCTACTTGACCACTAGACTGTGGGTGGTAGGGAGATGCAATTCTATGATTAACATCATACTTAGCAAGCATTTTATGAAAAACACAATGAATAAAATGTGAACCACCATCAGTCATTAAGTATCTAGAGACTCCAAACCTCGGAAAAATAACTTCTTTAAGCATCTTAATAGAGGTGTTATGATTAGCACTAGTAATTGGAATAGCTTCTACCCACTTAGTAACATAATCAACAGCAACTAAAATATGTGTATACCCATTAGAGGAAGGAAACTATCCCATAAAATCAAAGCCCCAAACATCAAATGGTTCAATAACAAGTAAATAGTTCATAGGAATTTCTTGACGTCTACTAATATTACCAATTCTTTGACATTCATCACAAGACAGGACAAACTTACGGGCATTTTTTAAAAGAGTAGGCCAATAAAAAACGGATTGCAATACCTTATGTGCAGTTCTATCTCCAGTGTGGTGTCCTCCATAAGCCTCGGAGTGACACTTCTGTAGGATCTGCTCCTGTTCATGCTCAAGTACGCAACGTCTACTAACACCATCTACTCCTTCTTTATAAAGGTGTGGGTCATCCCAGAAGTAATGTCTTAAATCATAGAAAAACTTTTTCTTTTGTTGGTATGTGAAACTAGGTGGTATAAATTTAGCAATAATGTAATTAGCATAATCAGCATAACATGGAGTAGTACGAGAAGCATTTATGACAGCTAATTGTTCATCAGGAAAGCTATCATCAATAGGTAGTGGGTCATCCAGAACATTCTCTAACCTAGATAAGTTGTCTGCAACGGGGTTCTCAGCTCCCTTTCTATCAATAATATGCAAATCAAATTCTTGTAGCAAGAGAACCCATCTAATAAGTCTAGATTTAGCATCTTTATTTTCCACAAGATATTTAATGGCACCATGATCAGTGTGAACAGTTACTTTAGAATCAACAATATAAGGTCTGAACTTATCACAAGCAAATACAACTGCTAAAAATTCTTTCTCAGTAGTAGCATAATTTCTCTGGGCACTGTCTAGAGTTTTAATAGCATATTGGATAACATTCAGTTTCTTATCATCTCTTTGTCCTAAAATAGCACCTACAGCATAATCACTAGCATCACACATAATTTCAAAGGGTAAATTCCAATCAGGTGGCTGAACAATAGGTGCACAAATCAAGGCTTTCTTAAGTATTTCAAATGCTTCTACACAATCATCATCAAAGACAAAAGAAACATCTTTTTGTAAGAGATTAGTCAGAGGCCTAGAAATTTTTGAGAATTCTTTAATGAACCTCCTATAAAAACTAGCATGACCAAGGAAACTTCTTATACCTTTGATGTCCTTAGGACATGGCATCTTTTCAATAGCATCGACTTTAGCTTAATCAACTTCAATACCTCTTTCAGAAATTTTATGCCCCAAGACAATACCTTCATTAACCATAAAGTGACACTTCTCTCAAAGACAAGATTGGTTTCTTCACATCTCTGCAAAACCCGGTCAAGGTTGCTTAAGCAATCATCAAAAGAAGTTCCATACACGGAGAAATCATCCATGAAAACCTTGACAATCTTTTCACAAAAGTCACAGAATATAGTAGCCAGACATATTTGAAAGGTGGCAGGTGCATTACATAAACCAAAAGGCATACGTCTATAAGCAAAGGTACCAAAAGGGCAAGTAAAAGTGGTCTTTTCCTGATCCTCTTTTGACACAGGTATTTGGGAGAAACCAGAATAACCGTCTAGAAAGCAAAAATGTGTATGATTGGATAATCTTTCTAGCATTTGGTCAGTGGAAGGTAAAGGGTAATGATCCTTTTTAGTAGCTTTATTTAGTTTGCGGAAATCAATTACCATTCTATAACCTATGAAAATTCTTTGTGGGATCAATTCATCTTTATCATTAGGAACAACAGTAATACCTCCCTTCTTAGGGACACAATGGACATGACTTACCCACTAACTATCAGCAACAGGATAAATTATACCTGCCTCCAGAAGCTTTAGTATTTCCTTTCTTACCACTTCTTTCATCTTAGGATTTAACAGTTGTTGGTGATCAACAACTGGTTTAGCGTCTTTCTCCAATTTTATTTTGTGCTAGCATAGAGTGGGACAAATGCCCTTAAGATCATCAAGAGTATATCCAATGGCAGCACAGTGCTTCTTCAGAGTTTTCAATAATTTCTCTTCTTCCTACTCTGAAAGTTTAGCACTAATAATAGCAGGATATATCTTCTTTTCATCAAGATAAGAATATTTAATAGTATCAGGTAATGGTTTAAGCTCGAACACGGGATCACCCTTGGGTGTCGGAGGATCCCCTAAAATTTCAACAGGCAAGTTGTGTTTCAAAATAGGTCCCTGTTTAAAGAATACTTCATCTATTTCCCTTCTTTCATTCATAAACATATCATTTTCATGGTATAGAAAATATTGTTCTAGAGGATCATTAGGAGGCACGGCAATAGAAGCAAGACTAATAATTTCATCTTTACTATTCTTTATCATGGGGTTGTCTACAAAATTTAGCAAAATTAAAATCATGAGAAATATCCCCTAACCCAACAGTAACAATATCATTTTCGCAGTCTATCCTAGCATTAACAATATTCAAGAAGGGTCTACCAAATATAATGGGACAAAAGTCATCTTGCGGGGAACCAATAACAAGAAAATCAGTAGGATATTTAACTTTCCCACACAATACTTCAACATCTCTAACAATCCCAATTGGTGAAATAGTATCTCTATTAGCAAGCTTAATTATAACATCAACACCTTCTATCTCAGTAGGTGCAATATCATGCATAATTTCTTTGCATAAGGAATGAGGTATTGCACTCGCACTAGCACCCATATCACATAAGCCATGATAGCAATGATCTCCTATTTTAAAAGAAACAACATGCATGCCTACAACAGGTCTATGTTTAGTTTTAGTATCGGGTCTAGCAATTCTAGTAGCTTCATTACGGAAGTAAATAACATGCCCATCAATATTATCGACCAAGAGATCTTTAACCATAGCAATACTAACTTCAACTTTAGTTTCCTCAGGGGGCGTAGATGTTCTAGCATTACTCTTACGAACCACAGTTGAAGTTTTAGCGTGATCCTTTATTCTAACAGGGAAAGGTGGTTTCTCAATATAAGCGATAGGAACAATAGGATCAACATTATAAGTGATAATCTTTTCTTAAACTTTAATAGGTTCAACTTGATAACATCCTCGGGCATACCTGCAAGCTCAAATAATCCACAAACTTCATCCACATAGCTTAGGTGCATATCGTGATGTAATGTTCCATCTCCTGTAAAAGGATTAGCTAGCAGTTTCTCTAACTACTCGAAGGAATTTCAAAGTAAACATTTTCAGTAGGTTCAGTAGGTTGAGGAGAAACTAGTCGGTGTACTGGGAACGGGGGTCCCCAGACTTACCTGCCTGCGGCCCATGGCGTGGCTCCACCAGCGGCCCAGTATGGCCAGTCTTCATCAGCCAAACAGTCAAGACCCTTGTGAGGGGCCGAGCCTTGCGAGGCGGACGACACAAGGCCTCCTCAGGAGCGGCTTCACCATGAAGTCTCGCGAGGGGGCGGAGAGATCAAGGCAAGGAGTACCTCGTGAGGTTCCTATGATGCAAGCCATGACGACCAAGGCTAGGCAGGCGCCACGCGGGCGCCAGCGCGTGCAGTGTCCTCGTTTCCCCTTTGGTGCTAAGGGGGCAAGTGCAGGCGCGGAGTACCGAGGCATGAGGCAAAGGTTTCCATACCGGTGCAACAAGACCAAGACCAGCAGGACGGTAGGACAGAGGACATCGTGGAGCCCAAGACGGCATCACCAGCAGCGCCTTTGGCAGGCGAAGACCACCTTTAGTCAGGATAGCTTGTACTAGCTGTCCCCTTTCAAATCGGCCATTCTTGGATCCCTTCCCGCTCAATATTTGGGAAGAGGACCAGGGCCTCTATAAATAGGACTAGCCACCATCATAGAGAGGCAACTGATCCAGATCATCCTCAACCACACAAGTTCACCAAGCACAAGAGCACCTCTCCTCAGGAGGTTGTTCTTCCCTTGTACTTTTCATCATCAGCCCAATAGGCAATCCACCAGCACCACACTGGAGTAGGGTATTACACCACAATGGTGGCCCGAACCAGTATAAACCTCGTGTCTCTTGTGTTGTGAGTTCATCGAGCTAAGCTTAGGGATCGCAGCGAGGCTGAGGGCGAGATTCGGTAGGGGGAAATCTTCATGCGCACCCTAGTGTTCGAACCTCAAGGGTTTTACCGGAACCCTATATCCAACATTTGGCGCGCCAGGTAGGGGTGCGCCGGAGCGTTTCTTCCGCCGGTTAACCCGCCATTGCTCTGCGAGTCCAAGGTCTGGCGACCCTATGGCCAGCGCCGACCGTTGGGTAGCCTGGCCAGCCCGGTCCACGCCGCCTGCCCATGAAGGCCTCAACCCCATGCCCCAGGCAGCCCGCGCACCGCCGAAAGCCGCGGGGCGTGGGCGGTGCGGTCACACACCGCCCGCCCTCACTCCGCGGCAGGTGCAGGCAGCCGCAAGGGCCTCAAGCCACACCGTGGCCACGGCGCCGCACACCCGACGGGAGCAAGAAAACATGAGAGCCGCGCTCACTGTGGCCTGAGAGCTGCTGCGATGCAAGTTGATGGAGAGCAGTCAGGACGCATTGCCGGAGCGCGTTGACGAGCTCCTGGATGCCGCGGCCTCGGGGGGCACCGCCTTTCTGCTTCCACCTTGCACCCCGGGCCTCGGCCAGATCACGCAACGGAACTCGCTGCGCCCGCGTGCCCCCAAGAATGCCCCAAGACTTCATCGACACCAGCTCAACCATCGGCGCCAGACGCTAGGTCGCACCTGCACCACCCTTTATGAATGAGGGCATGCGCGTTGCCACATACGATGGGCCACTGCTCCACCATCCTCAAGACGGTGAGCTAGCCCAGACAACATGGAGTGTGGGGCACTACGGCAAAGTCTTCGAGGCGGCGGCTTCAGAGGCTTACGTGCCCCACATGGTGGATCAAAAATATGCACTAGAAGATGACCCTGGCTCGTTGCTCGAGCCAGGCTGGGAATAAGAGACACCGGGGATCGAGCCCTTCTAGGAGCCTCAAGGGAGAATCACCAACCATGCCGACAGCAGCAACTATTGGGTACCACTAATTTCTCAAGAGCCGGCTTATGCTAACCATGGGTCGCAGGAGGGTCAAGTCACAACAGCGGACAGCTGCCCCAGCTCGGCAGCCTCCCTTCCGCCAGGAGGAGTGCACTGGGGGCTGCAGGAGAGGGGCCGAGAGCAAGGCCCCTCCCCACAGCGCGTGGAGCAAGGCGTCCCCCAGAGGTAGGCCCTTTGTCGGGGAGGTGCTGTAAAGCCTACCCCCAGCAGAGGACCCATGGTCGCTGAGGGCGCCGCTGGCATCCCCTTTGCCCCTTTGGCGTCGTCCTGGTTTCCGATCGCCGCCAATGGTGGTCGAGGGTGGCGCAAGGCGGGGCCCTCGTCTGGCGATATGAAGTAAGGCTCATGCCTGTGAAGCTCGCCGCCCGTGACACTCTCACGTAATAATGAGTTGGGCTGTACACGCCCCGGAGTCTCAGGAGTTCCACCCTTGGGCCTCGGGGTCTCCCTCCATGCCCAATGGCAGCACTTAGCTCCACGCTGGTGAGAAGACTTGAAGACAAGACTAGGCACCGGACGCGACCATTTGCTTTTTGACTCCCTTTCTGTAGTCGTGCTTCCTTGCTTCGAATTTTAAGTTGGAGTTGAATTTTCATTTGTGTGCGCGGGGAGGGTGACTTTTCTCGTTCATGTGATTTCTTGCGTTCTGGTTCCTGCCTTAATTTGGAGTTCGCACCAGCTGCCTCCCCCTCGCGAGCCGCTCGCAGGCAGGGCTAGGCGAAGCGCACGTACTCTGCACGCATGCCATACTATGGCCGGCACTTGCTCTCACGAGTCCCTATCGACCGGGTCGGCAGGTCCCTCAAGGGATCCTCGGCAACTCACGACCTCACGAGTCGGTTCAGGACTTGTCCTGGCTAAAGGTAAATTACAACTGCAAGCTCACCACAGGGCCCGTAGGCTCATAGAAGCACATATTCAGCTTAGCCCTGATAGCATAGAGATGGCAATCTTTTTACATGAGGAGCATCCCCTCCCAAAATGCCCTTACAACCTTTGAGGGTCGTGCCCGAGCTTCTGTATGCAGGATAAGCAGCAGGGAAACACGGGATCCGTCAGACATATCACTCACCGCGTCCCCTGGGTCGCCTCCAGATGCATCGCTGGCGTCGCTGTCGCTGTCACTAGCATCGCCATCACCATCACTGGCACCGCCGTCGCCATCGTCGACCACGTCGCCTTCGTCCGCCGCAACTACCACCCCGTCGTCATCTGAAGCATAGGCCCTAACGAGCGCATCCACATTATCCTCCACCCATCGTGCCAAGTTGCCCCGGATGGCCTCGGGCACCGAGGCGATGGCGACGTAAAATTCAAAGTCGGGGTAGGTGTTTTGAAGATGGCTGAAGACGCGGGAAAACGCGCGCCTGAGAAGGCTGCGACTCCTCTCCTCACCAAGCTGGTGAGCTCTCTCGACGCGGTTCTCTAGGCGCATCACCACGTCAGTGAAGAAGCAGAGATGACCGGTGTAGTCGGTCGCGTGGGGATGCGGGGCGTTCTCATCACAGATGTTGCCCAGGGCCATGTTAGCCCTGTTCCTGAGGTCCTGGAGCATGGGGGCATGCATGCGCTCCAGCGTCCGCCGTTGAAGCACTTCCTCCCTGTTCTGCTGCGCGATGGACTCGGTGTTGGCAACCCGCTGCTGAAGAGGAAGTAGCTCGGCATGGGCGGAAGCCAGCTCGACCTGCGCCGAGACCACGACAGTTGCGGTGGCCTCCGCGCGCCATTCTGCTTCAGTTAGGCTGGACCTGAGAGCGGTAGTCCTGCCCGCAAACTCGACTTCAACCAGCTTCAGCTTCAGGTCGTACCCGCTTGCAAGATCTGCGTGTGCCTCGGCCATGCGGCGGTCGACCTCCTCCTAGACCCGGGCCTCGCGCGCGCCAACGGCATCCTCCGCTTAGGCAACCTGGAGCTCCCTTGTCTCCAACCTCTCAAGATCAAGACTGCGCTCTGCGGCCTCTAGCATCAGCACCTCCTCACGCTTCAGGACCTCCCCCTCCTCGACAGGCGTCCCCCATAGAGATGCAAGGGCGGCTTGGCGCGACTCCACCTACTACTCCAAGGAAGCGCTCCAGGCTTGGATCTCCCATGTGCGCTTCTCAGCGATCTCACGACGATGATCTGCTTCCCGGGCCTCCTCCAAAGCCCGAGAGTAGGCCTCACGCGAGGACGCAAGAGACGCCTCGGCCTTAGCATTGTCAACCTCCCGCTGGTGGCGCCCGAGGTTGATGGCCACCTTCAGTCTATGCCGCTCCTCGGTCGGCCATAGGCCCTCGGCCTGAAGGCGCGCATCTACATCCGCAAGTTCTCCACCAAGCTGGCCCATCTCGTCCATCGCCTTTTGGAAGAACTCATGGTGGACAACGATTCTTTTGCATGCAAACTTGAGCGCACAGCTGATGTCGTCTGCTACCTCTTGAGCATTGCGTTGGATTTCCCCAAAGAGGAGAGGATGATGCAGCAAAGTAGCGTAAGTATTTCCCTCAGTTTTTGAGAACCAAGGTATCAATCCAGTAGGAGACCACGCACAAGTCTCTCGTACCTACACAAAACGATAGCTACTCACAACCAACGCGATTAGGGGTTGTCAATCCCTTCATGGTCACTTACGAGGGTGAGATCTGATAGAGATGATAAATAATATTTTTGGTATTTTTGATAAATAGATGCAAAGTAAAAAGTAAAAGTCAAAGTAAAAACAAAGCAAGTAAATAAAGCGATAGAGATTGATATGATGAGAATAGACCCGGGGGCCATAGGTTTCACTAGTGGCTTCTCTCAAGAGCATAAGTATTCTACGGTGGGTGAACAAATTACTGTTGAGCAATTGACAAAATTGAGCATAGTTATGAGCATATCTAGGCAATGATCATGTATATAGGCATCACATCCAAGACAAGTAGATCGAAACGATTCTGCATCTACTACTATTACTCCACTCATCGACCGCTATCCAGCATGCATCTAGAGTATTAAGTTAAAAACAGAGTAACGCCTTAAGCAAGATGACATGATGTAGAGGGATAAATTCATGCAATATGATAAAAAAACCATCTTGTAATCCTCGATGGCAACAATACAATACGTGCCTTGCAACCCTTTCTGTCACTGGGTAAGGACACTGCAAGATTGAACCCAAAGCTAAGCACTTCTCCCATTGCAAGAACTACCAATCTAGTTGGCCAAACCAAAAAGGATAATTCGAAGACACTTGCAAAGATAACTCAATCATACATAAAAGAATTCAAAGAAGAATCAAATATTTTCCATAGATAATACTGGATCATAAACCCACAATTTATCGGTCTCAACAAACACACCACAAAAAGAAGATTACATCGAATAGATCTCCACGAGAGAGGGGGAGAACATTGTATTGAGATCCAAAAAGAGAGAATAAACCATCTAGCTAATAGGTATGGACCCGAAGGTCTGAAGTAAACTACTCACACTTCATCGGAGGGGCTATGGTGTTGATGTAGAAGACCTCCGTGGTGGATGTCCCCTCCGGCGGAGCTCCGGAACAGGCCCCAAGATGGGATCTCGTGGATACAGAAGGTTGCGGCGGTGGAATTAGGTTTTTGGCTCCTGTTCTGATCGTTCGGGGATACGTAGGTATATATAGGAGGAAGGATTACGTCGGTGGAGCGTCAGGGGGCCCATGAGGTAGGGGGCGCGCCCAGGGGGGCGCGCCCTCCACCCTCATGACCGCCTCTGGCACTTCTTGGAGTAGGGTCCAAGTCTCCTGGATCACGTTCGGTGAGAAAATCACGTTCCCAAAGGTTTTATTCCGTTTGGACTCCGTGTGATATTCCGTTTCTTCAAAACACTGAAATAGGCAAAAAAACAGCAATTCTGGGCTAGGCCTCCGGTTAATAGGTTAGTCCCAAAAATAATATAAAAGTGGAAAATAAAGCCCAATATAGTCCAAAACAGTAGGTAAAGTAGCATGGAGCAATCAAAAATTATAGATACGTTGGAGACGTATCAGGCATCCCCAAGCTTAATTCCTGCTTGTCCTCGAGTAGGTAAATGATAAAAAAGAATTTTTGATGCGGAGTGATACTTTTGCATAATTTCAATATAAATCCTCTTACTTGTGATATGAATATTCAGATCCGAAAGATTCAAGACAAAAGTTCATATTGACACAAAAATAATAATACTTCAAGCATACTAATCAAAGCAATCACGTCTTCTCAAAATAACATGGCAAAACAAAGTTCATCCCTACAAAATCATATAGTTAGGCTATGCTTCATTTCTGTCACACAAATATGTTCCCAACTCCTATACCCCCGATGACAAGCCAAGAAATTGTTTCATACTCAAATAATCTCAAACTTTTTCAACCTTCACGCAATATATGAGCGCGAACCATGGATATAGCACTATGGGTGGAATAGAATATGATGATGGGGATTGTGTAGAGAAAACAAAAAGGAGATAGTCTCACATTGACGAGGCTAATCAACAGGCTATGGAGATGCCCATCAATTGATGTCAACATGAGGAGTAAGGATTGCCATGCAACGGATGCACTAGAGCTATAAGTATATGAAAGCTCTACAAAAGAAACTAAGTGGGTGTGCATCCAACTTGCTTGCTCATGAAGACCTAGGGCATTTTGAGGAAGCCCATCATTGGAATATACAAGCCAAGTTCTATAATGAAAAATTCCCACTAGTATATGAAATTGACAAAATGAGAGACTCTCTATCATGAAGATCTTGGTGCTACTTTGAAGCAAAAGTGTGGTAAAAGGATAGTAGCATTGTCCCTTCTCTCTTTTTCTCTCGGTTTTTTTTATTTGGGCCTTTCTCTTCTTTTTTTTGGCCTCTCCCTCTTTTTTTCGTCCAGAGTCTCATACTGACTTATGGGGGAATCATAGTCTCCATCATCCTTTCCTCACTTGGGACAATGCTCTAATAATGATGATCATCACACTTCTATTTTTCTTACAACTCAACAATTACACCTCGATACTTAGAACAAAGTATGACTCTATATGAATGCCTTCGGCGGTGTACCGGGATATGCAATGAATCATGAGTGACATGTATGGAAGAATTATGAACGGTGGCCTTGCCACAAATACGATGTCAACTGCATGATCATGCTAGCAATATGACAAAAGTAATGTATGTCGTGATGATGATGATGGTGGAAGTTGCATGGCAATATCTCTCGGAATGGCTATGGAAATGCCATAATAGGTAGGTATGGTGGCTGTTTTGAGGAAGATATAAGGAGATTTATGTGTGATAGAGCATATCGTATCACGGGGTTTGGATGCACCGGCGAAGTTTGCACCAACTCTCAAGGTGAGAAAGGGCAATGTACGGTACCAAAGAGGCTAGCAAAGGCGGAAAGGTGAGAGTGCGGATAATCCATGGACTCAACATTAGTCAAAAGAACTCATATACTTATTGCAAAAATTTAGAAGCCATCAAAAATCAAGTACTACGCGCATGCTCCTAGGGGGATATATTGGTAGGAAAAGACCATCGCTCGTCCCCGACCTCCACTCATAAGGATGCACAAGCCAGGTACACTTCATGTTTCAAATTTGTTACACAACTTTAACCATACGTGCATGCTACGAGACTTGCAAACTTCAACACAAGTATTTCTCAAATTCACAATTACCCAACTAGCACGACTTTGATATTATCACCTCCATATCTCAAAACAATTATCAAGCATCAAACTTATCTTAGTATTTGATTCACTCAAAAAGAAAGTTTCACATATCTTGAACACTAAGTATATTAACATTAAGCAAATTACCATGCTATTAATGACTCTCAAAATAATCTAAGTGAAGCATGAGAGATCAATAGTTTCTTTAAAACAAATCCACCGCCGTGCTCTAAAAGATATAAGTGAAGCACTAGAGCAAAAATTATCATGCTCAAAATATATAAGTGAAGCACTATGAGCAAAACTATCAAGCTCAAAAGATATAAGTGAAGCACATAGAGTATTCTAACAAATTCCAAATCATGTATGGCTCTCTCAAAAGGTGTGTACAGCAAGGATGATTTTGGTAAGCTAACAAGCAAAGACGCAAATAATACAAGATGCTCCAAGCAAAACACATATCATGTGGTGAATAAAAATATAGCTCCCAGTAAATTACCGATGGAAGTGGATGAAAGAGGGGATGCCTTCCGGGGCATCCCCAAGCTTTGAATTTTTGGTGTCCTTGGATTATCTTGGGGGTGCCATGGGCATCCCCAAGCTTAGGCTTTTGCCACTCCTTGTTCCATAATCCATCAAAAGAATTCACCCAAAACTTGAAAACTTCACAATACAAAACTCAACAGAAATCTCGTGAGCTCCGTTAGAGAAAGAAAACAAAAGACTACTTCAAGGTACTGTAATGAACTCATTCTTTATTTATATTGGTGTTAAACCTACTGTATTCCAACTTCTCTATGGATTATAAACTATTTTACTAGCCATAGATTCATCAAAATAAGCAAACAACACACGAAAAACAGAATCTGTCAAAAACAGAACAGTCTGTAGCAATCTGTAACTAACGCAAACTTGTGGAACTCTAAAAATTCTACCAAAATAGTAAGTCCTGGATAATTTGTTTATTGAACATCATCAAAAAGAATCAACGCAAAATCACGTTCCTGTGATTGAACAAAATTATATTCGTGCGCGCAAAGTTTCTGTTTTTCAGCAGAATCAAATCAACTATCATCGTAGGTTATCCTATAGGTTCTAGTTGGCACAAACACTAATTAAAAGACAAAACCACATCCAAACAGAAGGTAGATGGATTATTTATTCCTAAACAGAAGCAAAAACAAAAACACAAAATAAAATTGGGGTGCCTCCCAACAAGCGCTATCGTTTAACGCCCCTAGCTAGGCATAAAAGCAAGGATAGATCTAGGTATTGTCATCTTTGGTAGGCAATCCATAAGTGGCTCTCATGATAGATTCATATGGTAATTTTATTTTATTTCTTGGGAAGTGTTCCATGCCCTTCTTTAAGGGAAATTGGAATCGAATATTCCCTTCCTTCGTATCAATAATTGCACCAATCGTTCTAAGGAAGGGTCTACCAAGAATAATAGGACATGAAGGTTTGCAATCTATATCAAGAACGATAAAATCTACGGGCACATAATTCCTATTTGCAACAATAAGGACATCATTAATTCTTCCCATAGGTTTTTTAATAGTGGAATCCGCAAGATGCAAGTTTAGAGAGCAATCATCAAAATCACGGAAATCTAGCAAATCACACAAAGTTTTGGGAATAGTGGAGACACTAGCACCCAAATCACACAAAGCATGAAACTCATAATATTTAATTTTTAATTTTGATAGTAGGTTCCCACTCATCATAGATTCTTCTAGGGATACAAACCTTCAACTCAAGTTTTTCTTCATAAGATTGCATCAAAGCATCAACAATGTGTTCGGTAAAGGCCTTATTTTGACTATAAGCATGAGGAGAATCTAGCACGGATTGCAACAAGGAAATACAACCAATCAAAGAGCAATTTTCATAATTAAATTCCTTGAGATCCAAAATAGTGGGTTTAGCAACATCACGGTTTTTATTTATTTCAATCCCACTTTCATCAATTTCATCATCAAGATCTAGAAACTTCGAATTCTTAGAACACCTTCTAGGTAAAGGAAGATCATATTCAGATTCATCAAGATTCATATTGCAAAACAAAGATGTAATGGGGTACACATCAATAACTTTTAGATCTTCATCTTGATTTTCATAGGAATTGGAAGAACACTCTTTAATAAAGGCATCTTTGGAAGCACGCATCCTAGCGGTTCTTTCTTTGCACTCATCAATGGAAATTCTCATGGCTTTGAGAGACTCATTGATATCATGCTTAGGAGGAATAGATCTAAGCTTTAAAGAATCAATTTCAAGAGAAATTCTATCAACGTTCCTAGCCAAATCATCAACTTTAAGCAATTTCTCTTCAAGCAAAGCATTAAAATTCTTTTGTGAATTCATAAACTCTTTAACACTACTCTCAAATTCAGAGGGCATCTTATTAAAATTTCCATAAGAGTTTTTTTAGGAATTTCCATAATTATTAGAAGGATTACTAGGATAAGGCCTAGGATTAAAATTCCCTCTATACGCATTGTTTCCAAAACTATTCCTACCAACAAAATTCACATCCATAGATTCATTATTATTCTCAAGCAAAGTAGATAATGGAATATCATTGGGATCAAGAGGAGTATTTTTAGGAGCAAACATCTTCATAAGTTCATCCATCTTTTTACTCAAAACATTGATTTCTTCTATAGCATGCACTTTTTTACTAGAAGATCTTTCGGTGTGCCATTGAGAATAATTAGTCATAATATTATCAAGCAATTTGGTAGCATCTCCTAACGTAATTTCCATAAACGTGCCTCCCGCGGCCGAATCTAAAAGATTTCTAGAAGCAAAATTCAATCCGGCATAAAAAAATTGTATGATCGTCCATAAATTCAAACCATGAGTAGGGCAATTGCTTAGCATTAATTTCATTCCTTCCCAAGATTGGGCAACATGCTCATGATCAAGTTGTTTAAAATTCATGATATCGTTCCTAAGAGTGATGATCTTAGCGGGAGGAAAATACTTAGAGATAAAAGCATCTTTGCACTTGTTTGAAGAATCGATACTATTTTTAGGCAAAGATGAAAACCAAACTTTAGCACGATCTCTAAGTGAAAACAGAAATAACTTTAATTTGACAATATTGTTATCCGTATCTTTCTTCTTTTGCATATCACATAAATCAACAATATTATTTAGATGAGTAGCGACATCTTCACTAGGAAGGCCGGCGAATTGATCTTTCATAACAAGATTCAGCAAAGCGGTATTGATTTCACAAGACCCATTATTAAGAGGAGCCATCGGAGTACTAAGGAAATCATTATTATTGGTATTCGAGAAATCACACAATTTGGTATTATCTTGCGCCATGGCAACAAGTAATCCAACACACAAGCAAACAGAAAGGCAACGGGAAAAAGGCAAATGGGAAAGAGAGGAGGAGATTGGGAAGTGGAGGGCGAATAAAACGGCAAGGGTGAAGTGGGGGAGAGGAAAACGAGAGGCAAATGGCAAATAATGTAATGCGAGAGATAGGGATTGCGATGGGTACTTGGTATTGTTGACTTGTTTGCGTGAGCCTCCCCGGCAATGGCGCCAGAAATTCTTCTTGCTACCTCTTGAGCACTGCGTTGGATTTCCCCGAAGAGGAGAGGATGATGCAGCAAAGTAGCGTAAGTATTTCCCTCAGTTTTTGAGAACCAAGGTATCAATCCAGTAGGAGACCACGCACAAGTCCCTCGTACCTACACAAAACGATAGCTACTCGCAACCAACGCGATTAGGGGTTGTCAATCCCTTCACGGTCACTTACGAGGGTGAGATCTGATAGAGATGATAAATAATATTTTTGGTATTTTTGATAGATAGATGCAAAGTAAAAAGTAAAAGGCAAAGTAAAAACAAAGCAAGTAAATAAAGCGATAGAGATTGATATGATGAGAATAGACCCGGGGGCCATAGGTTTCACTAGTGGCTTCTCTCAAGAGCATAAGTATTCTACGGTGGGTGAACAAATTACTGTTGAGCAATTGACAGAATTGAGCATAGTTATGAGCATATCTAGGCAATGATCATGTATATAGGCATCATGTCCAAGACAAGTAGATCAAAACGATTCTGCATCTACTACTATTACTCCACTCATCGACCGCTATCCAGCATGCATCTAGAGTATTAAGTTAAAAACAGAGTAACGCCTTAAGCAAGATGACATGATGTAGAGGGATAAATTCATGCAATATGATAAAAACCCCATCTTGTTATCCTCGATGGCAACAATACAATACGTGCCTTGCAACCCTTTCTGTCACTGGGTAAGGACACCGCAAGATTGAACCCAAAGCTAAGCACTTATCGCATTGCAAGAACTACCAATCTAGTTGGCCAAACCAAAAAGGATAATTCGAAAAGACTTGCAAAGATAACTCAATCATACATAAAAGAATTCAGAGAAGAATCAAATATTTTCCATAGATAATACTGGATCATAAGCCCACAATTCATCGGTCTCAACAAACACACCGCAAAAATAAGATTACATCTAATAGATCTCCACGAGAGAGGGGGAGAACATTGTATTGAGATCCAAAAAGAGAGAAGAAGCCATCTAGCTACTAGCTATGGACCCGAAGGTCTGAAGTAAACTACTCACACTTCATCGGAGGGGCTATGGTGTTGATGTAGAAGCCCTCCATGGTGGATGCCCCCTCCGGCGGAGCTCCGGAGCAGGCCCCAAGATGGGATCTCGTGGATACAGAAGGTCGTGGCGGTGGAATTAGGTTTTTGGCTCCTGTTTTGATCGTTCGGGGATACGTAGGTATATATAGGAGGAAGGAGTACGTCGATGGAGCGTCAGGGGGCCCACAAGGTAGGGGGCGCGCCCAGGGGGGCGCCCTCCACCCTCGTGGCCGCCTCTGGCCCTTCTTGGAGTAGGGTCCAAGTCTCCTGGATCACGTTCGGTGAGAAAATCACGTTCCCGAAGGTTTTATTGCCTTTGGACTCCGTTTGATATTCCGTTTCTTCGAAACACTGAAATAGGAAAAAAAACAGCAATTCTGGGCTGGGCCTTCGGTTAATAGGTTAGTCCCAAAAATAATATAAAAGTGGAAAATAAAGCCCAATATAGTCCAAAACAGTAGGTAAAGTAGCATGGAGCAATCAAAAATTATATACGTTGGACACGTATCATCGTCCCCTGGTGCGGGCGCCGTCGGCGGGATCCGAAGCGGTTCGCTCCCCTTCGGCGGGGGGCTGGGGGCTGGCGCCCCCACGGTCGCTGGCCAGGCCCTGCAAGGGACCCAGACCGGTGCAGGCTCTTCACTTGAAGTGGAGCCCAGGATTGACGCCAACCAGCTGCCGTCCACGACCATAGGAGGAGCCCTGGGTAGGTTGGCTACGCTCCAGTCAAGGTTGCAAAGGAAAGGTGACAAGGGCACGGGCTCATGGCACCTTGCAGGCGGGCTTGATTTTCTGGCTGACCCCGCGCCAGGGGCGGCGTGCAGGTTTGGGGCGCTCAAGGCTAGCGATGAAGGCAAGGCCAGAGGAGGTCACTTCTCGGGAGACTCCGCAGGCTTGGCAGAAGGGAACTTGAAGAGCCACAGTCAGGAAGGGAAGTAGCAATTGGGGAATTACAAGGGTAAGGTACTTACCCGTCTATGGCAA
Organism: Triticum dicoccoides; assembly: GCF_002162155.2. Classification (NCBI taxonomy): domain Eukaryota; kingdom Viridiplantae; phylum Streptophyta; class Magnoliopsida; order Poales; family Poaceae; genus Triticum; species Triticum dicoccoides. The sequence goes on along the minus strand of NC_041387.1, from coordinate 548,999,827 downwards.
TGTACTTCCTATGTTTCAATGGCTGGATGGTGCCACCACTGCAGCTCGAAGACTCCTTCCTCTTATGGAGTGCGGCAAAGTCCACGCGGAATCGGCCAAGGCCTTGGACGTGGAGGCCAGCGCGGGGCACGGCTGGAGAGGCACCCAGGCGGTCGACCTCAAGAACACCAAGCTGGGAAGAGCAATTAGGCTCCGCCTCATGCTGGCTTGCCGAGGTCTCAGGAGTTTCGGCCTCAGGAGTCGCAGACTGCATCTCCCCCTCAACGACCGCCTCAGGGAGAGCCTCACGGGTTCCTGAGGATGGCGCCTTGGGAACCTCAAGCGGCATCGGCACCTCGACACCCGCGCCTCCAGCCTCTAGCGATGCTTGTCTCCCTGCGTCCACTCTTGGGGCAAGCTCAGTGCTGGCGGCATGGAGGGGAGCCACGACAATAAGATTCTCACGAGGCCCCACAAGGCCAATCGGGCGCAGCCCCCATTCGTCGAAGGAAGGCATCTGCCCTGCGAACTCAACCATGTTCGGGCAGAGATACAAGAGACAACCCCCTAGCAACATATCGCCTGGCGAGGGGTTTCCAGCCAAGACTTCAAGCACCGTCCTTCGCGCTTCAAGCGAGAGCCCCGACTCCTAAAGCCTCATGCGATCCTGGTCATCGGCGAGGGCCCACATCGGCCGGGAATGGCATTGGAGAGGGGCAATGCAGCGCCGGAGGAACTCCTTCACCACCTGGGGCGCAGTCACACCAAGGTCTCTCAACCTCTTCAACCGGAGCCAGACGAAGGAAAGGCGAGAGCTCGCGAGCTTCTCGTGGCCCAAGCCAGAGTTGGGGATGGCGGGCGACGACAGAGGCAAGAGCAGGGGGCTGAGCACTTGAACATCCACGTACACCCACCGCGTCCGGAACCCGCTCGCGGACGGCGGGAGATCATAATCAATCCCCATGGCGGCCGTCTCTGCCACAGCCCAGAAGCTCAGGCACCCCGACCACTGCGAGGGGTCGGTCAGATGCAGCGAGAAGAAATGGCGCGGGAGGGCAACGGAAGGAGCAATGCCCACCATGGCTTCGCAAACAAAGGCGAAGACGGCGAGAAGGGCAACGGATTGGGGATCAAGATGCAGCATGTGAATTTGGTAATGGGAAAGCACTACATTGAAGAAGGCGGAGAAATGGGGAACCAGGCCAGCCCATAGGGCGTCAACGAAGAGCCGAACCTCGATGGATGTCCTGTCAATGGAGGCCCGGGACGCATGCCAAGCCACCGTCCCTCCCCACTCGTTGAAGCTGGAATCGAGCGCAGGGCGGACCTTGCCCATGGCCTCCCGGTTGAGCACCCGTGATCGGCCGACGGCGGGCTCGATTATCAGGGGCGGGTTGGCTGAGGACAGAGGCTTCTTCCCTTTCTCCGTGAGAGTTAACGCCATGGCAATGGAGGGGACTGAACTCGAGTCAGATTGGAAGCGGGAGCAGGGGCTCGAGGAGGAAGAAAGGATAGGAAGCACGCCGCCTGCAAGGAGTAAATAACTGTGTAGGGAGCCGTGGCCACCTAGCCAGGTGGATATTGGGGTAGAGTGGGGAAGCGGAGAAGCCCACGTCCAATCAGTCACCACGCATCGACCAAGGCTGCAGGCTGTTGGGGCATGTGGCGCTCCACACTTGCCCTTTGGCTTCTCCGCTAAGCCAAGTTCGAGCGCGCCTTGGGCCCAGGGGCTACTCTCGGTGTTCTGGGAACGGGGGTCCCTAGACTTGCCTGCCTGCAGCCCACAGCGTGGCTCCACCAGTGGACCAGTACGACCAGTCTTCATCATCCAAACACTCAAGACCCTCGCGAGGGGTCGAGCCTCGCGAGGCGGACGACACAAGGCCTCCTCAGGAGCTGCTTCACCAGGCAGGCTCGCAAGGGGGTGGAGAGATCAAGGCAAGGGGTACCTCGTGAGGTTCCTGTGATGCAAGCCATGACGACCAAGGCCAGGCGGACGCCAGGCGGGCGCCAGCGCGCGTAGTGTCCTCGTTTCCTCTTTGGTGCTAAGGGGGCAAGCGTAGGCGCGGAGTACCGAGGCATTAGCCAAAGGTTTTCACATCGGTGCAAAAAGACCAAGACCAGTAGGACAGCAGGACAAACGTCATCATGGAGCCCAAGACGCCGTCACCACCAGCGCCTTTGGTAGGCGAAGACCACCTTTAGTCAGGATAGCTTATACTAGTTGTCCCCTTTCAAATTGGCCATTGTTGGATCCCTTCCCGCTCAATATTTGGGGAGAGGATCAAGTCCTCTATAAATAGGACTAGCCACCATCACAGAGAGGCAACTGATCCAGATCATCCTCAACTACACACAAGTTCACCAAGCACAAGAGCACCTCTCCTCAGGAGGCTGTTCCTCCCTTGTACTGTTCATCATCAGCCCAAGAGGCAATCCACCACCACCACACTAGAGTAGGGTATTACACCACAATGGTGGCCCGAACCAGTATAAACCTCGTGTCTCTTGTGTTGTGAGTTCATCGAGCTAAGCTTAGAGATCGTGGCCATGCTGAGGGTGAGATTCGGTTGGGGGAAATCGGCGTGTGCACCCCAGTGTTCGAACCTCAAGGGTTTTGCCGGAACCCTAAATCTGACAAAACTCTTTGCTCTACTGATCGGGGTGAAGATACCCCGAACAAGCCCCTCAAAGGATTATTTTCCACAGTAACAAGTAACAGTAAATTTCAGCACACTATATAAATTTCTCCTTACCAAATTCCACCTACTAAAGGCGCTTCACTCCCCGACAACAGCGCCAGAAAAGAGTCTTGATGGCCCACAAGTATAGGGGATCCATCGTAGTCCTTTCGATCAGTAAGAGTGTCGAACCCAACGAGGAGTAGAAGTATATGACAAGCAGTTTTCAGTAAGGTATTCTCACCAAGCGCTAAAATTATCGGTAACACATAGTTTTATGATAAGGTAATTCGTAACGGGTAACAAGTAACAAAAGTAAACAAGGTGCAGCAAGGTGGCCCAATCCTTTTTGTAGCAAAGGACAAGCCTGGACAAACTGTTATATAAAGGAAAGCGCTCCCGAGGACACATGGGAATTATCGTCAACCTAGTTTTCATCATGCTCATATGATTCGCATTCGTTACTTTGATAATTTGATATGTGGGTGGACCGGTGCTTGGGTACTACCCTTCCTTGGACAAGCATCCCACATATGATTAACTCCCCTCGCAAGCATCCGCAACTATGAAAGAAGAATTAAGTTAAACCTAACCATAGCATGAAACATATGGATCCAGATCAGCACCTTACAAAGCAACGCATAACTAGGGTTTAAGCTTCTGTCACTCTAGCAACCCATCATCTACTTATTACTTCCCAATGCCTTCCTCTAGGCCAAAACAATGATGAAGTGTGATGTAGTCGACATTCACATAACACCACTAGAGGAAAGACAACATACATCTCATAAAAATATCGAACGAATACCAAATTCACATGACTACTTATAAAAAGACTTCTCCTATGTCCTCAGGAACAAACGTAACTACTCACAAATCATATTCATGTAAACAATCAGAGGGGTATTAACATGCATAAAGGATCTGAACATATAATCTTCCACCGAATAAACCAACTAGAATCAACTACGAGTAAACAACACTACTAGCAACCCACAGGTACCAATCTGAGGTTTTAGACAAAGATCGAATACAAGAGATGAATGAGGGTTTGAGAGGAGATGGTGTTGGTGAAGATGCTGATGGATATTGATCCCCTCCTGATGAGAGGATTGATGGTGATGATGATGGTGACGATTTCCCCCTCCCAGAGGGATGTTTCCCTGGCAGAACAGCTCCGCTGCAGCCCTAGATTGGTTTCGCCAGGTTCCGCCTCGAGACGGCGGTGCTTCGTCCTATTAGCTTCCTTCTTATATTTTTTAGGGTAGAAGACACCTTATATTAGAAGATGGACATCAGGGGGCTTCCAGGTGGCCCACGAGGCAGGGGGCGCGCCTAGGGGGTAGGGTGCGCCCCCACCCTCATGGACGGTGGGTGGCCCCCCTCTGGAGCTTTCTTCGCCCAATATTTTTAATATATTCCAAAACTGACTTTCATGGAGTTTCAGGACTTTTGGGGTTATGCAGAATAGGTCTCTAATATTTGCTCCTTTTCCAGCCCAGAATTCCAGCTGCTGGCATTCTCCCTCTTCATGTAAACCTTGTAAAATAAGAGAAAAAAGGCATAAGTATTGTGACATAATGTGCAATAAATATCGATATAAAAGCATGATGCAAAATTGACGTATCAGGCCTCCCCCTCCCTCCTTTATATACGAGGGCAGGGGCACCCTAGAACACACAAGTTGATCTTTAAGCCATGTGTGGTGCCCCCCTCCAAAGTTACACACCTCGATCATATCGCTGTAGTGCTTAGGCGAAGCCCTGCACCGTAACATCATCATCACTGTCGCCACGCCGTTGTGCTGACGGAACTCACCCTCGTCCTCAACTAGATCAAGAGCACGAGGGACATCATCGAGCTGAACGTGTACTGAATGCGGAGGTGTCGTATGTTCGGTACTTGTATCGTTTGGATAATGAAGAAGTTCGACTACATCGACTGCATTACTAAACGCTTCCGCTTTCGGTCTACGAGGGTACATGGACGTAGATAGATCTCCTAGATAGATCTTGCGTGATCGTATGAATTTTTTTGAAATTACTGTGTTAATTACCCAACAGTGGCATCCAAGCCAGGTCTATGCGTAGATGTTATATGCATGAGTATAACACAAAGAGTTGTGAGCGATAATAGTCATACTGCATACCAGCAACGTCTTACTTTGATTTGGCGGTATTGTTGGATGAAGTGGCCCGGACCGACATTACATGATCGCGTTCATGAGACTGGTTCTACCGACGTGCTTCGCACACAGGTGGCTAGCGGGTGTCTGTTTTGTCCAAATTTAGTAGAATCGAGTTTGACTAAGCCTGGTCCTTATTGAAGGTTAAAACAACACACTTGACGAAAAATCGTTGTCGTTTTGATGCGTAGGTAAGAACGGTTCTTAGTAGAAGCCCGTAGCAGCCACATAAAACTTGCAACAATGAAGTAGAGGACGTCTAACTTGTTTTTGCAGGGCATGCTGTGATGTGATATGGTCAAGACCAGTTGATATATAAATTGTTGTATGAGATGATCCTGTTTTGTAATAGTTATCGGCAACTGGCTGGAGCCATATGGTTGTCGCTTTATTGTATGAAGTGTAATCGCCATGTAATTGCTTTACTTTATTACTAAGCAGTAGCGATAGTCATAGAAGCAATAGTTGGCGAGACTACAATGATGCTTCGATGGAGATCAAGGTGTCAAGCTGGTGATGATGGTGCTCATGACGGTGCTTTCGGGATGGAGATCAAAGGCACAAGATGATGATGACCATATCATATCACTTATTTGATTGCATGTGATGTTTATCTTTTATGCATCTTATTTTTCTTAGTACGGTGGTAGCATTATAAGATGATCTCTAACTAAATTTCAAGGTATAAGTGTTCTCCCTGAGTATGCACCGTTGCTACAGGTCGTCATGTCGAGACACCACATGATGATCGGGTGTGAAAGCTCTACGTTCACATACAACGGGTGCAAGCCAGTTTTGCACACGCATAATACTCGGGTAAACTTGACGAGCCTAGCATATGCAGATATGGCCTCGGAACACGGAGACCGAAAGGTCGAACGTGAATCATATAGTAGATATGATCAACATAGTGATGTTCACCATTGAAAACTACTCCATCTCACGTGATGATCGGACATGGTTTAGTTGATTTGGATCACGTGATCATTTAGATGACTAGAGGGATGTCTATCTAAGTGTGAGTTCTTAAGTAATATGATTAATTGAACTTTAATTTATCATGAACTTAGTCTTGATAGTTATTTTGCATGTCTATGTTATTGTAGATCAATGGCTCATGCTACCGTACCTTTGAATTTTAATGTGTTCCTAGATAAATCAAAGTTGAAAGATGATGGCAGCAACTACACGGATTGGGTCCATAACTTGAGGATTATCCTCATTGCCGCACAGAAGAATTACGTCCTGGAAGCACTGTTAGGTGTACCACTCGCGCCAGCAACTGCAGAGACTTTGAATCCTAGCAGATGCATGTTGATGACTACTCGATAGTTCAGTGTGCCATGCTTTATGGCTTAGAATCGGGACTTCAAAGATGTTTTGAACGTCATAGAGCATATAAGATGTTCCAAGAGTTGAAGTTAATATTTCAAGCAAATGCCCGAGTTGAGAGATATGAAGTCTCCAACAAGTTCTATAGCTGCAAAATGGAGGAGAATAGTTCTGTCAGTGAACACATACTCATAATGTTTGGGTACCATAACCACTTGACTCAGTTGGGAGTTAATCTTCCTGATGATAGTGTCATTGATAGAGTTCTTCAATCACTGCCACCAAGTTACAAAGGCTTCATGATGAACTATAATATGCAAGGGATGAACAATACAATTCCCGAGCTCTTCGCAATGCTAAAGGTTGCGGAGGTAGAAATCAAAAAGGAGCATCAAGTGTTGATGGTCAACAAGACCACTAGTTTCAATAAAAAGGGAAAAGGGAAGAAGGGGAACTTCAAGAAGAACGACAAGAAAGTTGCTGCTCAGGAGAAGAAACCCAAGTCTGGACCTAAGCCTGAAACTGAGTGCTTCTAATGCAAAGGGACTGGTCACTAGAAGCGGAACTGCCCCAAGTATTTGGCGTATAAGAAGGATGGCAAAGTGAAAGGTATATTTTATATACATGTTGTTGATGTGTACCTTACTAATGCTCGTAGTAGCGCCTGGGTATTTGATACTAGTTCTGTTGCTCATATTTGCAACTCGAAACAGGGGCTATGGATTAAATGAAGATTGGCTAAGGACGAGGTGGCGATGCGCATGGGAAATGGTTCCAAGGTCGATGTGATTGTCATCGGCACGCTACCTATACATCTACCTTCGGGATTAGTTTTAGACCTAAATAATTGTTATTTGGTGCTAGCGTTGAGCATGTACATTATATCTGGATCTTGTTTGATGCAAGACGGTTATTCATTTAAATCAGAGGATAATGGTTGTTCTATTTATATGAGTCATATCTTTTATGGTCATGCACCCTTGCTGAGTGGTCTATTTTTGTTGAATCTCGATTGTGATGATACACAAGTTCATAATATTGAAGCCAAAAGATGCAAAGTTGATAATGATAGTGCAACTTATTTGTGGCACAGTCGTTTAGGTCATATCAGTATAAAGCGCATGAAGAAACTCCATGCTGATGGGCTTTTGGAATCACTTGATTATGAATCATTTGGTGCTTGCGAACCATGCCTCATGGGCAAGATGACTAAAACTCCGTTCTCCGAAACAATGGAACGAGCTACTGGCTTATTGGAAATAATACATACCGATGTATGTGGTCCAATGAGTGTTCAGGCTCGTGGCGGGTATCGTTATTTTCTTACCTTCACAGATGATTTGAGCAGATATGGTTATATCTACTTAATGAAGCATAAGTCTGAAACATTTGAAAAGTTCAAAGAATTTCAGAGTGAAGTGGAAAATCATCGTAACAAGAAAATAAAGTTTCTACGATCTGATCATGGAGGTGAATATTTGAGTTACGAGTTTGGTCTTCATTTGAAACAATGTGGAATAGTTTCACAACTTACGCCACCTGGAACACCACAGTGAAATGGTGTGTCCGAACGTCATAATCGTACTTTATTGCATATGGTGCGATCTATGATGCCCCTTACTGATTTACCGCTATCGTTTTGGGGTTATGCTTTAGAGACAGCTGCATCCACTTTAAATAGGGCACCATCAAAATCCGTTGAGACGATGCCTTATGAACTATGGTTTGGCAAGAAACCAAAGTTGTCATTTCTTAAAGTTTGGGGTTGCGGTGCTTATGTGAAAAGGCTTCAACCTTATAAGCTCAAACCCAAATCGGAGAAGTGTGTCTTCATAGGATACCCAAAGGAAACTGTTGGGTACACCTTCCATCACAGATCCGAAGGCAAAATATTCTTTGCTAGGAGTGGATCCTTTCTACAGAAGTAGTTTCTCTCGAAAGAAGTGAGTGGGAGGAAAGTAGAACTTGATGAGGTAATTGTACCTTCTCCTGAATTGGAACGTAGTTTATCAGAGAAATCAGTTCAAGTGATTCCTACACCAATTAGTGAGGAAGCTAATGATGATGATCATGAAACTTCAGATCAAGTTACTACAGAACCTCGTAGGTCTTCCAGAGTACAGTCCACACCAGAGTGGTACGGTAATCCTTTTCTAGAAGTCATGTTACTAGACCATGGTGAACCTACGAACTATGAGGAATCAATGATGAGCACAGATTTAGCAAAATGGCTTGAGGCCATGAAATCTGAGATGGGATCCATGTATGAGAACAAAGTGTGGACTTTGGTGGATTTGCCCGATGATCGGCAAGCCATAGAAAATAAATGGATTTGCAAGAAGAAGACCGACGCTGACGGTAATGTTACTGTCTACAAAGCTCGACTTGTTGCAAAAGGTTTTCGACAAGTTCAAGGATTTGACTACGATGAGACTTTCACCCGTAGCGATGCTTAAGTCTGTCTGAATCATGTTAGCAATTGCCGCATTTTATGATTATGAAATTTGGCAAATGGACGTCAAAACTGCATTCCTGAATGGCTTTCTAGAAGAAGAGTTGTATATGATGCAACCAGAAGGTTTTGTCTATCCAAAGGGTGCTAACAAAGTGTACAAGCTCCAGCGATCCATTTATGGACCGGTGCAAACCTCTCGGAGTTGGAATAAACGTTTTGATAGTGTGATCAAAGCATATGGTTTTATACAGACTTTTGGAGAAGCCTGTATTTACAAGAAAGTGAGTGGGAGCTCTGTAGCATTTCTAAAATTATATGTGGATGCCATATTGTTGATTGGAAATGATATAGAATTTTTGGTTAGCATAAAAGGATACTTGAATAAGAGTTTTTCTATGAAAGACCTCGGTGAAGTTGCTTACGTATTGGGCATCAAGATCTATAGAGATAGATCAAGATGCTTAATTGGACTTTCACAAAGCACATACCTTGATAAAGTTTTGAAGAAGTTCAAAACGGATCAGTCAAAGAAAGTGTTCTTGCCTGTGTTAAAAGGTGTGAAATTGAGTCAGACTCAATGCCCGACCACTTCAGAAGATAGAGAGAAAATGAAAGTCATGCCCTATGCTTCAACCATAGGTTCTATCATGTGTGCAATGATGTGTACCAGATCTGATGTGTGCCTTGCTATAGGTATAGTAGGGAGGTACCAAAGTAATCCCGGAGTGGAGCACTGGACATCGGTCAAGAACATCCTAAAATACCTAAAAAGGACTAAGGTTATGTTTCTCGTTTATGGAGGTGACAAAGAGCTTGTCGTAAATGGTTACGTCGATGCAAACTTTGACACTAATCTGGATGACTCTAAGTCATAATCCGAATGCGTTTTTTTTTAATGGCGGAGCTGTCAGCTGGTGCAGTTCCAAGCAAAGCGTCGTGGCAGGATCTACATGTGAAGCAGAGTACATAGCTGCTTCGGAAGAAGCAAATGAAGGAGTCTGGATGAAGGAGTTCATATCCGATCTAGGTGTCATACCTAGTGCATCGGGTCCAATGAAAATCTTTTGTGACAATAATGGTGCAATTGCCTTGGCAAAGGAATCCAGATTTCACAAGAGAACCAATCACATCAAGAGACGCTTCATTTCCATCCGTCATCAAGTGTCGGAAGGGGACATAGGGATTTGCAAGATACATACGGATCTGAATGTTGCAGACCCGTTGACTAAGCCTCTTCCACGAGCAAAACATGATCAACACCAAAACTCCATGGGTGTTAGAATCATTACTTTGTAATCTAGATTATTGACTCTAGTGCAAGTGGGAGAATGAAGGAAATATGCCCTAGAAGCAATAATAAAGTTATTATTTATTTCCTTATTTCATGATAAATGTTTATTATTCATGCTAGAATTGTATTAACCGGAAACTTAGTACATGTGTGAATACATAGACAAAACATAGGTGTCCCTAGTATGCCTCTACTTGACTAGCTCATTTATCAAAGATGGTTATGTTTCCTAACCATAGACATGTGTTGTAATTTGATGAACGGGATCACATCATTAGGAGAATGATGTGATGGACAAGACCCATTCGTTAGCTTAGCATTATGATCGTCACAGTTTCATTGCTACTACTTTCTTCGTGACTTATACATGTTCCTCAGACTATGAGATTATGCAACTCCCGAATACCAGAGGAACACTTTGTTTGCTATCAAACGTCAAAAATTAAATGGGTGATTATAAATATGCTCTACAGGTGTGTCTGAAGGTATTTGTTGGGTTGGCATAGATTGAGATTAGGATTTGTCACTCCGTGTTTTGGAGAGGTGTCTCTGGGCCCTCTCGGTAATGTTCATCACTATAAGTCTTGCAAGCAATGTGACTAATGACTTAGTTGCGGGATGAAGTATTATGGAACGAGTAAAGAGACTTGCCGGTAACGAGATTGAACGAGGTATGATGATACTGACGATTGAATCTCGGGCAAATAACATACCAATGACAAAGGGAACAATGTATGTTGTTATGTGGTTTGACCGATAAAGATCTTTGTAGAATATGTAGGAGCCAATATGAGCATCCACGTTCCGCTATTGTTTATTGACCAAAGATGTGTCTTGGTCATGTCTACATAGTTCTCAAACCCGTAGGGTCCGCACGCTTAATGTTCGATGACGATTTGTATTATGAGTTATTTGTTTTGATGACCGAAGTTTGTTAGGAGTCCCGGATGAGATCATGGATGTGACGAGGAGTCTCGAAATGGTCCAGACATAAAGATTGATAGATTGGACCATGTTATTCAGACACCGGAAGAGTTCCGGATAGTTTCGGGTAAAAAGGAGTGCCGGAGGGGTTACCGGAACCACTCGAAGTTGATGGGCCTTAGTGGGCCTTAGAGGGAAGGAGAGGCAGCAGCCAGGAGGTGGCACGCGCCGCCCCAGGCCCAGGCCGAATTGGATAAGGGGTTGGGGGCACGGCCCCCCTCTCCCTTCCTCCCCCCTTCTTCTTTAGGTAGAAACCTACTAGGACTTGGAGTCCTAGTATAGGATTCCCCTTCTCCCGGCGCGCCTAGCTTGGCCACCCGGCCTCCCCCTCCCTCCTTTATATACGTGGGCAGGGGGCACCCTAGAACACACAAGTTGATATTTTAGCCGTGTGCGGTGCCCACCTCCACAGTTTCACACCTCGATCATATTGCCGTAGTGCTTAGGCGAAGCCCTGCGCCGGTAACATCATCATCACCGTCGCCACACCGTTATGCAGGCGGAACCCACCCTCATCCTCAACTGGATCAAGAGCGCGAGGGAGATCATCTAGCTGAACATGTGCTGAACGCGAAGGTGCCGTACGTTCGGTACTTGGATAGGTTGGATCGCAATGAAGTTCGACTACATCAACTGCATTACTAAACGCTTCCGCTTTCGGTCTACGAGGGTACGTGGACACACTCTCCCCTCTCGTTGCTATGCATCTCCTATATAGATCTTACGTGATCGTAGGATTTTTTTTGAAATTACTGCGTTACCCAACATGCCCGTGTCGAGAGGTATGAGACCTCTGACAAGTACTTTGCCTACAAGATGGAGGAGAATGGCTCAACCAGTGAGCATGCACACTCAGAATGTCTGGTTAGTACAATCGCTTGAATCAAGTGGGAGTTAATCTTCCAGATAAGATAGTGATTGACAGAGTTCTCTCGTCACTATCACCAAGCTACTAGAACTTCGTGATGAACTATAATATGCAAGGGATGACGAAAATGATTCCCGAGCTCTTCGCGATGCTGAAATCAGCAAATGTAGAAATCAAGAAAGAGCATCAAGTGTTGATGGTTGACAAGACCACTAGTTTCAAGTAAAAGGGCAAAGGAAAGAAAGGGAACTTCAATAAGAATGGCAAGCAAGTTGCCACTCCCGTGAAGAAGCCCAAAGCTAGACCTAAGCCTAAAACTGAGTGCTTCTACTGCACAGGAAATGGTCACTGGAAGCGGAAGTACCCCAAATATTTGGCGGATAAGAAGGATGGCAAAGTGAACAAAGGTATATTTGATATACATGTTATTGATGTTTACACTACTAGTGTTCATAGTAACCCCGGGTCATTTGATATCGGTACAGTTGCTAAGATTACTAACTCGAAACGGGAGTTGCAAAAGAAACAGAGACTAGTTAAGGGCGAGGTGACAATGTTTGTTGGATGTGATTCCAACGTTGATAAGATCGCCATAGCATACTCCCTCTACCTTCGGGATTAGCATCTGACCTAAATAAATGTTATTTGGTGTTTGCATTGAGCGTGAATATGATTGGATCATGTTTATTGCGATACAGTTATTCATTTAAGCAGAGAATAATTGTTGTTCTATTCATATGAATAAAACCTTCTATGGTCTTACATCCAATGTAAATTGTTTACTGAATCTCGATCGCAGTGATACACATATTGATAATATTGATGCCAAAAGACACAAAGTTAATAATGATAGTACAACATGTTTGTGGTACTGCCGTTTAGGTCATATTGGTGTAAAGCGCATGAAGAAACTCCATGTCGATGGGCTTTTGGAATCACTTGATGCTTGCGAACCATGCCTCACGGGAAAGATGACTAAAACTCCATTCTCCGGAACAATGGAGCGAGCCAATGAATTGTTTAAAATAATACATACCAGTGTATGTGGTCTAATGAGTGTTGAGGCTCGCGGCGAGTATCGTTATTTTCTGACCTTCACAGATGATTTGAGCAGATATGAGTATATCTACTTAATGAAACACAAGTCTGAAAAGTTTGCAAAGTTCAAAGTATTTCAAGTGGAGAATCATCGTAACAAGAAAATAAAGTTTCTACAATCTGATCGCAGAGGGAAATATTTGAGTTACGAGATTGGCCTTCATTTAAAATAATGTGGAATAGTTTCACAACTCACGCCACGTGGAACACTATAGCGTAATGGTGTGCTCGAACGTCGTAACCGTACTTTATTTGATATGGTGCGATCTATGATGTCTCTTACTGATTTACCACTATCCTTTTGGGGTTATGCATTAGAGACAACTGCATTCACGTTAAATAGGGCACCATCTAAATCTGTTGAGATGACATTGTATGAAATATGGTTTGGTAAGAAACCTAAGCTGTCGTTTCTTAAAATTTGGGGTTGCGATGCTTATGTGAAAAAGCTTAACCCAGCTCGAACCCAAATCAGAGAAGTGTGTCTTCATAGGATACTCAAAAGAAACTGTTGGGTACACCTTCTATCATGGATCCGAAGGCAAGACATTTGTTGCTAAGAATGGATCCTTTCTATAGAAGGAGTTTCTCTTGAAAGAAGTGAGTGGGAGGAAAGTAGAACTTGATGAGGTAGTTGTACCTTCTATCGAATTGGAAAATGGTTCATCACATAAATCAGTTCCAGTGATGCCTACACCAATTAGTAAGGAAGTTAATGATGATGATCATGAAACATCAGATCAAGTTACTACCGAACCTCGTAGGTCAACCAGAGTACAGTCCACGCCAGAGTGGTATGGTAATCCTGTTCTGGAAGCCATGTTACTAGACCATGACGAACCTACAAACTATGAGGAAGCGATGATGAGCCCAGATTCCGCTAAATGGCTTGAGGCCATGAAATTTGAGATGGGATCCATGTATGAGAACAAAGTGTGGCCTTTCGTTGACTTGCCCGATGATCGGCAAGCCATCGAGAATAAATGGATCTTCAAGAGGAAGAGAGATGCTGATAGTAGTGTTACTATCTACAAAACTCGAATTGTCGCAAAAGGTTTTCGACAAGTTCAAGGTGTTGACTACGATGAGATTGTCTCACTCGTATCGATGCTTAAAGTCTATCCGAATCATGTTAGCAATTGCCGCATTTTATGAAATCTCGCAAATGGATGTCAAAATTGCATTCCTTAAAGGATTTCTTAAAGAAGAGTTGTATATGATGCAACCAGAAGGTTTTGTCGATCCTAAAGGTGCTAACAAAGTGTGCAAGCTCCAGCGATTCATTTATGGACTGGTGCAAGGATCTCGGAGTTGGAATATACGCTTTGATAGTGTGATCAAAGTATATGGTTTAATACAGACTTGCAGTGAAGCCTGTATTTACAAGAAAGTGAGTGGCACCACTACAACCTTTCTGATAAGTATATGTGAATGACATATTATTGATCGGAAAAGATGTAGAATTTTCTGGAAAGCGTAAAGAGTATATGGAAGGAGTTTTTTCAAATAAAGACCTCGGTAAAGCTACTTACATATTGGGCATCAATATCTATAAAGATAGATCAAGACGCTTGATAAGACTTTCAACGAATACATACCTTGATAAGATTTTGAAGATTAGTCAAAGAAGGAGTTCTTGGCTGAGTTGTAAGGTATGAATTGAGTAGGACCCAAAACCCGACAACAGAAGATAGAGAGAGAATGAAAGTCATTCCCTATGCCTCAGCCATAGGTTCTATAAAGTATGCCATGCTGTGTAACAAACCTGTTGTGTACCTTACCATGATTTTGGCAAGGGGTACAATAGTGATCCAGAAGTGGATCACTGGACAGCGGTCAATGTTATCCTTAGTTACTTGAGAGGAATAAGGAAATATTTCTCGGTTATGGAGGTGATAAAGAGTTCATCATAAAGAGTTACATCGATGCAAGCTTTTACACCAATCCGGGTGACTCTAAGTCTCAATCTGGATACATATTGAAAGTGCGAGCAATTAGCTAGAGTAGCTCCATGCAGAGTATTATAGACATAGAAATTTGCAAAATACATACGGACCTGAATGTGGAAGACCCGTTGACTAAACTTCTCTCACAAGCAAAACATGATCACACCTTAGTACTCTTTGGGTGTTAATCACATGGCGATGTGAACTAAATTATTGACTCTAGTAAACCCTTTGGGTGTTGGTCACATGGTGATGTGAACTATGGGTGTTAATCACATAGTGATGTGAACTATTGGTGTTGAATCACATGGCGATGTGAACTAGATTATTGACTCTAGTGCAAGTGGGAGACTGAAGGAAGTATGCCCTAGAGGCAATAATAAAGTTGTTATTTATATTTCCTTATATCATGATAAATGTTTGTTATTCATGCTAGAATTGTATTAATCGGAAACTTAGTACATGTGTGAATACATAGACAAACAGAGTGTCCCTAGTATGCCTCTACTTTACTAGCTTGTTTATCAAAGATGGTTATGTTTCCTAGCCATAGACATGTGTTGTCATTTGATAAATGGGATCACATCGAGAATGATGTGATTGAAAAGACCCATCCCTTAGCTTAGCACTATGATCGTTTAGTTTGTTGCTATTGCTTTCATCATGACTTATACATGTTCCTATGACTATGAGATTATGCAACTCTCGAATACCGGAGGAACACTTATTGTGCTATAAAACATCACAATGTAACTGGGTTATTATAAAGATGCTCTACAGGTGTCTCTGATGGTGTTTGTTGAGTTGGCATATATCGAGATTAGGATTTGTCACTCTGATTGTCGAAGAGGTATCTCTGGGCCCTCTCGATAATGCACATGACTATAAGCCTCGCAAGCAATGTGACTAGTGAGTTAGTTGCGGGATGATGCATTATGGAACGAGTAAAGAGACTTGTCCGTAACGAGATTGAACAATGTATGGTGATACCGATGATCGAATCTCGGGCAAGTAGCATACCGATCACAAAGGGAACAACGTATGTTGTTATGCGGTTTGACCGATAAAGATCTTCATAGAATATGTGGGAGCCAATATGAGCAAATAGGTTCTGCTATTGGTTATTGACCGGAGATGAGTCTCGGTCATGTCTACATAGTTCTCGAACCCGTAGGGTCTGCACGCTTAACGTTCAATGACGATCAGTATTATTAGTTTATGTGTTTTGATGTACCGAAGGTAGTTCGGACTCCCGAATGAGATCACGGACATGACGAGGAGTCTCGAAATGGTCGAGACATAAAGATTGATGTATTGGACCATGTTGTTCGGACACCGAAAGTGTTCCGGAGAGTTTCGGATAAAACCGGAGTGCCGGA
>NC_041387.1:548963950-548983224 GCF_002162155.2 Triticum dicoccoides | reverse complement strand
CCTGGAGGTGGCCCATGCCCCCCTAGTCCGATTTGGACAAGGGGTGGGGCGGCGCCTATCATATCACGGGTTCGGCAAAACCCTTGAGGTTCGAACACTGGGGTGCGCACCAAGATCTCTCTCTCTTGTAGGCTAACTCACTCAAGGATCTCACGGCCTAGCACGATGAACCCAAAGAACACAAGGGGACACAAGATTTATACTGGTTCAGGCCACCGTTGCGGTGTAATACCCTACTCCAGTGTGGCATGGTGGATTGCCTCTTGGGCTGAGGATGAACAGTACAAAGGGAAGAACAGCCTCCTGAGGTGAGGTGTTCTTGTGCTTGGTGAGCTGGTGAGGGCTTTGGTCCGCCTGGATGCTTTCATCTCAGTCCTCCCACTCTTTCCATCTATGGTGGTGGCTAGTCCTATTTATAGAGGCCCGGGTCCTCTTCCCAAATATTGAGCGGGAAGGGATCCCACAGCGACCAAGTTTGAAGGGGGACAGCTAGTACAGCTTATCCTGACAAAAGTAGTATTTGCCTGCCAAAGGCTCTGGTGGTGACGCCGCCTTGGGATCCATGGTGACCTCCATCCTGCTGGCCTATTGGTCTTGGTCTCGTTGCACCGATATGGAAACCTTTGCCTGATGCCTTGGTACTCCTCGCCTATGCTCGCCTCCTTAACATCGAAGAGGAAATGAGGACACTGTGCGCGTGGGCGTTCGCCGGGCGCTCTCCTGGCCTTGTTCGTCATGGCTTGCGTCATTGGATTCTCGTGAGGTTCATCTTACCTTGATCTCTCCGCCCCTCGCGAGCCAGCCTGGTGAGGCCGCTCCAGAGGAGGTCTTGCGTCATCCGCCTTGCGAGGCCTGGCCCCTCGCGAGGGTCTTGAGCGTTCGCTGATGAAGATGAGCCATACGGGGCCGCTGGGGGAGCCACGCTGCGGGCCACAGGCAGGCAAGTCTCGGGACCCCCGTTCCCAGAATGCCGATAGTAGCCCTCGGGCCCAAGGCGCGCTCGGACTTGGCTTCCAGGCAAAGCCAAAGGAAAAGTGCGGAGCACCGCGGGGCCCAACAGCCTGTGGCCTTGGTCGACGCATGGCGATTGATTGGACGTGGGCGTCTCCGCTTCCCCACGCTGCCTCGGCAACTGCCCTACTTGACGAGTCCCTGCTGCATGCGGAAAGGGTCATCATTACCTGCGATCATGGGGGTCGCCGTTTGGCCTTCTTTTGCTATAAATGGGGAGGGGGCAGAGCCCCCGTCGCTCATCCCTTCCTCCTCCGCTCACTTCTTCTTCCTTGCTTCATTGCCAGCAGCGACATCCATGGCGCATGCAAAAAGGCCCTCGACCGTGGAGAAGGGGAAGGCCTGCCAAGAGGGGCCAGGCTCCCCGCCGCCCAAGTGTGGGTGCGACCGTCCTCTCAAGACTATCGCTACCCCCGCCGTGGCCGCACGTGGTCGTGGCAGCGCCTCTTCGCGCGGTGGGACTCGCCCACGCCGTGGCAGCCCCGTTGATGAAGGTAGGCGTGCAACGGTCACGCGGCCTCCCGACCGCGCTTCCACTCAGCAGAAACACTGTCAGTGTTCATCGTGCGGTCGGAGAACCCGGCCGGCACCTGGCTTTAGCTTCTGTGCTTCTTCGTTGACGAGCTGCCAGCCAGGGGCCCGGGCGGGCTCTGGCTGCAGGCGGATGGCTGCTGTAGCAAGGCTTCATGGGTCGCGGTGGAGATCTCCGCCACACGGAACGTGGCCCCGGCTCGCGGCTGGCAAATGTTCGCCCGCGCTCGCGGCCTGAACAGGCATTGCATCCTCCATCTCAAGTACAATGGCGATGTGACCCTCTTCATGAGGTGTTTGGGGAAGATGGTCGCCGCATCGGGTGCTGCCCTGAGGACAACAATGGCGACGAGGTGCTTGTTCTTTGCGACGGCCATGACGAGGATGTGGGCGAGGGTGAGCTCGCCCTTGGTTCCCATCACAGCTCGTCCAGCTACGGTGACTTTTCCTCCGACGACAGCTCCAGCAGCGGTGGCTACAACCAGCCGCCTGGCCGCCGTGCCCGCTGCGAGGGCGGCAGCGGGTAGTCTCATTGCCGTGCTCTAGTGAAGCGCGAGGAGGAGTCTGGCTGAAGCGGGTAGAGCGCCGAGGGCCCATCCTCGCGAGCCGCCGCGGGTGTACGCGCCGCTTCTGTTTGTCCTTTTCTTCCTTCCTGCACTTTTTATTTAAACAGACAAGTATGGGGCCCTGCAGGCGCGTGAAGTGAACCATGATTTCCATGTTGCTATGCCATGTTTATTGCTACTGTGTCATGTTGCAGCATCAATGTTTTATGTATGCGTATATGAATAACTTAGCTTGGCTCGCTTGATGTAGCAGTTTCCGCCACGTGAGGCGCGTATTTCCAGTGCATGGCGAGGCTTCCGTTCACTGGGATGCATCTGGGGACTGCAAAAATTCGTTAGAAAGTTCTTATTCTCTGAGCTCTGGTCATAGGCGCGGCCGGCCATGACCCACCACTCCGCATCACGATACCCAAGGGGCTCAGATCGGGAGACGTCCGCCAATTTATGAGCTCAAGTAAGGGTGCCTCGCGAAGAACAGGAAAAATGCTCACGAGGTCCTGTCCAGGACCCTCGCGAGGCATCCGAGGGAGAGCACGGGCCAAAACGAGGAATTGAGGGAGGAAAAAGGAGGCACAAGGCAATGGAACCAGATCGGCAAACAACACCAGAAGCAAATTTCTATTAAAGAAGGGCAAGCCAACTGCGGAAAGCAAATGAAGAGCCGCATCTGACACCTAATCTAGTCTTCTTGTTTTCTCACCAGCGCGGAGCTAAGTGCTGCCACTAGGATGTGGGAGGGAGCCCTAGATGCCCGAGGGCGGCTCTCCTGAGACTCCGGGGCGTGTATAACCCCACTCATTATTACGTGTGAGTGTCATGAGAGGAGACCTTCATAGGCAATGGGCCTTCTTCACAGGCGCAAGGCCTTTCTTCAGGGGTAGAACTTCCGGAGGTGCTAGATGTTCCAGGCGTTCTAGATGGAGATCCTGTCCTGCATCTCCAGGCATGCGGCGCCAGGCCCGGAGACATGGGTGACCCGAAACGGGCCCTCCCACATGGGTGAGAGCTTGTGTAGCCCTTCCCTAGAGAGCACCCGCCTCAGGACGAGATTGCCCACCTCAAGCGTGCTGGAGCGGACGCTGCGGTAGTGGTACCACCGCAGCGCCTGCTGGTACCTGATACGTTTCCAACGTATCTATAATTTTTGATGGTTCCATGCTATTATATTATCCCTTTTGGATGTTTATGGGCTTTATTTTACACATTTATATCATTTTTGGGACTAACCTACTAACCGGAGGCCCAACCCGTATTACTGTTTTTTTGCCTATTTGAGTATTTCGAAGAAAAGGAATATCAAACGGAGTCCAAACAGAATGAAACCTTCAGGAGCATGATTTTTGGAACAAACGTGATCCAGAGGACTTGGAGTGCAAGCCAAGAAGCAGGCGAGGCGGCCACGAGGGTGGAGGACGCGCCCACCCCTACAGGGCGCGCCCCCTGTCTCGTTGGCCTCTCGGACGGCCACCGACCTACTTCTTCCTCCTATATATACCCACGTACCCCAAAAACATCCAGGGGCCAACAAAAAACAATTTCCACCATCGTAACCTTCTGTATCCACGAGATCCCATCTTGGAGCCTTCACCGGTGCTCCGCCGGAGGGGGAATCGACCATGGAGGGCTTCTACATCAACACCATAGCCCCTCCGATGAGTTGTGAGTAGTTTACCACAGACCTTCGGGTCCATAGTTATTAGCTAGATGGCTTCTTCTCTCTTTTTGGATCTCAATACCATGTTCTCCCCCTCTCTTGTGGACATCTATTTGATGTAACTCTTTTTGCAGTGTGTTTGTCGAGATCCGATGAATTGTGGGTTTATGATCAAGTTTATCTATGAGAAATATTTGAATCTCCTCTGAATTCTTTTATGTATGATTGAGTTATCTTTGCAAGTCTCTTCGAATTATCAGCTTGGTTTGTCCTACTAGATTGATCTTTCTTGCCATGGGAGAAGTGCTTAGCTTTGTATTCAATATTGCGGTGACCTTACCCAGTGACAAAAGGGGTAGCAAGGCACGTATTGTATTGTTGCCATCGAGGATAAAAAGATGGGGTTTATATCATATTGCATGAGTTTATCCTTCTACATCATGCCATCTTTCTTAATGTGTTACTCTGTTCTTATGAACTTAATACTTTAGATGCATGCTGGATAGTGGTCGATGTGTGGAGTAATAGTAGTAGATGAAGGCAGGAGTCGGTATACTTGTCACGGACGTGATGCCTATATACATCATCATGCCTAGATAATCTCATAATTATTCATTTTTCTATCAATTGCTCGACAGTAATTTCTTCACCCAACGTAATACTTATGCTATCTTGAGAGAAGCCGCTAGTGAAACCTATGGCCCCCGGGTCTATCTTTTATCATATAAGCTTTCAATCTACTTTTATTTGCATCTTTACTTTTCCAATCTATATTATAAAATACCAAAAATATATTTATCTTATCATACTATCTCTATCAGATCTCACTTTCACAAGTGGCCGTGAAGGGATTGACAACCTCTTTATTGCATTGTTGCGAGATCTTTGTTTGTTTGTGTAGGTGTGCGGGACTTTTGAGGAGCCTCCTACTAGATTGATACCTTGGTTCTCAAAAACTGAGGGAAATACATAGGCTACAATTGCTGCATCACCCTTTCCTCTTAAAGGAAAACCAACGCAAGCTCAAGACGTAGCAAGAAGGATTTCTGGCGCCGTTGCCGGGGAGGTCTTCGCTCAAGTCAAGACATACCAAGTACCCATCACAAACTCATCTCCCTCGCATTTACATTAGTTGCCCTTTGCCTCTCATTTTCCTCTCCCCCACTTCACCCTTGCCATTTTATTCGCCCTCTTTTTCCCAATCTCCTCTCTCTCTCTTTCGCTTGCCTTTTTCTGTTTGCTTGTGTGTTGGATTACTTGTTGCCATGGCGCAAGATAATACCAATTTGTGTGATTTCTCCAATACCAATAATAATGATTTCCTTAGTACTCAGGTTGCTCCTCTTAATGATGTTGAGTATTGTGAAATCAACACTGCTTTGCTAAATCTTGTTATGAAAGATCAATTCGTCGGCCTTCCTAGTGAAGATGCCGCTACCCATCTAAACAACTTTGTTGATTTGTGTGATATGCAAAAGAAGAAAGATACGGATAACGATATTGTTAAATTGAAGTTATTTCCGTTTTCACTTAGAGATCGTGCTAAAGTTTGGTTTTCGTCTTTGCCTAAAAATAGTATTGATTCTTGGAACAAGTGCAAAGATGCTTTTATCTCTAAATATTTTCCTCCCGCTAAGATCATCACTCTTAGGAACGATATTATGAATTTTAAACAACTTGATCATGAGCATCTTGCCCAATCTTGGGAAAGAATGAAATTGATGATTCGCAAATGCCCTACTCATGGTTTGAATTTATGGATGATCATACAAAAAATTTATGCTGGATTGAACTTTGCTTCTTGAAATCTTTTAGATTTGGTCGTGGGACGCAGGTTTATGGAAATCACTTTAGGAGATGCTACAAAACTTCTTGATAATATTATGGCTAATTATTCTCAATGCCACACTGAAAGATCTACTAGTGAAAAGGTGCATGTTGTAGAAGAAATTAATGTTTTGAGTGGAAAGATGGATGAACTTATGAAATTATTTGCTACTAAGAGTGCTCCTTTTGATCCCAATGATATGCCTTTGTCTACTTTGATTGATAATAATAATGAATCTATGGATGTGAATTTTGTTGGTAGGAATAGTTTTGGAAACAATACTTATAGAGGAAACTTTAATCCTAGACCGTTCCCTAGTAATTACCCTAATAATTATGGAAATTCCTACAATAATTCCTATGGTAATTTAAATAAGATGCCCTCTGATTTTGAGAATAGTGTTAAAGAATTTATGATCTCTCAAAAGAATTTTAATGCCTTGCTTGAAGAAAAATTGCTCAAAGTTGATGATTGGGCTAGGAACGTTGATAAACTTTCGCTTGATGTTGATTCCCTTAAACTTAGATCTACTCCTCCCAAGCATGATATCAATGAGTCTCTCAAAGCCATGAGAATTTCCATTGATGAGTGCAAGGAAAGAACCGCTAGATTGCGTGCTAAGAAAGATTGCTTTGTAAAGGCGTGTTCTTCAAGTTTTAATGAAAACAATGATGAAGATCTTAAAGTTATTGATGTGTCTCCTATTAGATCTTTGTTTTGCAATATGAATCTTAATAATAATGAGACTGGAGATGAGTCAACTTTAGTTAGAAGGCATCGCAATAATTCGGAGTTTTTAGATCTTGATGCTAAATTTGGTAAAAGTGGGATTGGAGAGGTCATGACTTTAAATAGCATTGAACCCACTATCTCGGATTTCAAGGAATTTGATTATGATAATTGTTCTTTAGAAGGTTGTATTTCCTTGTTGCAATCCGTTGTTAATTCTCCTCATGCTTATAGTCAAACTAAAGCTTTTACCAAACTTATCATTGATGCCTTGATGCAATCTTATGATGAAAGACTTAATTGGGAAGTTTCTATACCTAGAAAACTTAATGACGAGTGGGAACCTACTATAAAGATTAAAATTAAAGATCATGAGTGTTATGTTTTGTGTGATTTGGGTGCTAGTGTTTCCACAATTCCAAAAACTTTATGTGATATTGTAGGTTTCCATGATCTTGATGATTGCTCTTTAAATTTGCACCTTGCGGATTCCATCATTAAAAAGCCAATGGGAAGGATCAATGATGTTCTCATTGTTGCAAATAGAAATTTGGTGCCCATAGATTTTATCGTTCTTGATATAGATTGCAATCTTTCTTGCCCTATTATTCTTGGTAGACCTTTCCTTAGAACGATTGGCGCGATTATTGATATGAAGGAAGGGAATATTAGATTCCAATTTCCATTAAGGAAAGGCATAGATCACTTTCCAAGAAAGAAAATTAAATTACCTTATGAATCTATCATGCGAGCTACTTATGAATTGAGTGCCAAAGATGGCACTACTTAGATCTATCCTCGCTTTTATAGGGGCGTTAAACGATAGCACTAGTTGGGAGGCAACCCAATTTTATTTGTGTTTTTTGTTTTTGTTTCTGTTTAGTAATAAATTTTGCATCTACCTTCTGTTTAGATGTGTTTTTATGTTTTAATTAGTGTTTGTGCCAAGTAGAACCTATAGGATAACCTATGGTGATAGTTAATTTGATTCTCCTGAAAAACAGAAACTTTGCACGCACGAAATTAGTTTTGTTGAATCACAGAAGTGTGCTTTTGCGTTGATTATTTTTTCTATAGATCAATAGACAAATTTTCCAGGACATCCTATTTTGGTAGGATTTTTAGAGTTCCAGAAGTTTGCGTTAGTTACAGATTACTACAGACTGTTCTGTTTTTGACAGATTCTGTTTTTCGTGTGTTGTTTGCTTATTTTGATGCTTCTATGGCTAGTATTAAGTGGTATGAACCATAGAGAACTTGAAATACAGTAGGTTTAATACCAATATAAATAAAGAATGAGTTCATTACAGTACCTTATGTGGTGGTTTTTCTTTCTTTCACTAATGGAGCTTATGAGATTTCATGTTGAGTTTTGTGTTGTGAAATTTTCAAGTTTTGGGTAAAGATTTGATGGACTATGAAATAAGGAGTGGCAAGAACCTAAGCTTGGGGATGCCCATGGCACCTCAAGATATTCAAGAGTATCCAAAAGCCTAAGCTTGGGGATGCCCCCGGAAGGCATCCCCTCTTTCGTCTTCGTTCATTGGTAACTTTACTTAGAGCTATATTTTTATTCGCCACATGATATGTGTTTTGCTTGGAGCGTCGTGTATGATACTAGTATTTGCTTTTTAGTTTACCACAATCATCTTTGCTGTACACACCTTTTGGGAGAAGGCCACTTGATTGAAATTTATTAGAATACTCTATGTGCTTCACTTATATCTTTTGAGCTAGATAGTTTTTGCTCTAGTGCTTCACTTATATCTTTTAGAGCACGGCGGTGGCTTAATTTTGTATAAATTGCTAGTCTCTCATGCTTCACTTATATTATTTTGAGAGTCTTTTAGAACAGCATGGTATTTGCTATGGTTATAAAATTGGTCCTAGAATGGTAGGCATCCAAGTTGGGTATAATAAAAACTATCATAGGAAGTGAATTGGATGCTATGATCAATTTGATACTTAATAATTGTTTTGAGATATGGAGGTAGTGATATTAAAGTCATGCTAGTTGGGTGATTATGAATTTAAAGAATACTTGTGTTGAAGTTAGCAAGTCCCATAGCATGCACGTATGGTTAAAGTTGTGTAACAAATTTGAAACATGAAGTGTCCTTGAATTGTGCATCCTTATGAGTGGCGATCGGGGACGAGCAATGGTCTTTTCCTACCAATCTATCCCTCTAGGAGCATGCGCGTAGTGCTTGGTTTTTGATGACTTCTAAATTTTTGCAATAAGTATATGAGTTCTTTTGACTAATGTTGAGTCCATGGATTATACGCACTTTTTCCATCATTGCTAGCCTCTTCGGTAACGTCCATTGCCCTCTCTCACCTAGAGAGTTGGTGCAAACTTCCCCGGTGCATCCAAACCCCGTGATATGATACGCTCTATCACACATAAACCTCCTTATATCTTCCTAAAAACAGCCACCATACCTACCTATTATGCCATTTCCATAGCCATTCTGAGATATATTGCCATGCAACTTTCAACCGTTCCGTTTATCATCATGGCACTCATTACTTTTGTCATATTTCCATTGCATGATCATGTAGTCGACATCGTATTTGTGGCAAAGCCACCATGCATAATTTTTCATACATGTCACTCTTGATTCATTGCACCATCCCGGTACACCGCCGGAGGCATTCATATAGAGTCATATCTTGTTCTAGTTTCGAGTTGTAATTCATAAGTTGTAAATCAATAAAAGTGTGATGATCATCATTATTAGAGCGTTGTCCCCAAAAAGAAAAAAAAGAAAGGCTAAAAGAAAAAATAGGCCAAAAAAAAGAAAGGCCCAAAAAAAGAAAAAGAAAGAAAATAAATAAAAAAGGGGCAATGTTACTATCTCTTTTTCCACACTTGTGCTTCAAAGTAGCACCATGTTCTTCATGTAGCGAGTCTCATATGTTGTCACTTTCATATACTAGTTGGAATTTTTCATTATGGAACTTGGCTTGTATATTCCTACGATGGGCTTCCTCAAAATGCCCTAGGTCTTCGTGAGCAAGCAAGTTGGATGCACACCCACTTAGTTTCTTTTGTTGAGCTTTCATTCATTTATAACTCTAGTGCATCTGTTGCATGGCAATCCCTACTCCTCATGTTGACATCAATTGATGGGCATCTCCATAGCCCGTTGATTATCCTCGTCAATGTGAGACTTTCTCCGTTTTTGTCTTCTCCACACAATCCCCATCAACATATTCTATTCCACCCATAGTGTTATATCCATGGTTCACGCTCATGTACTGTGTGAAGGTTGAAAAAGTTTGAGATTATTTAAGTACGAAACAATTGCTTGGCTTGTCATCGGGGATGTAGAATTTGGGAGCGTATTTGTGTGACTAAAATGAAGCATAGCCTAACTGTATGATTTTGTAGGGATGAACTTTCTTTAGCCATGTTGTTTTGAGAAGACATGATTGCGTTGATTAGTATGCTTTAAGTATTACTATTTCTTATGTCAATATGAACTTTTATTTTGAATCATTTGGATCTGAACATTCATGCTACAATAAAGAAAATTACATTGAATTATGCTAGGTAGCATTCCACATCAAAAATTCTGTTTTTATCATTTACCTACTCGAGGACAAGCAGGAATTAAGCTTGGGGATGCTTGATACGTCTCCAACGTATCTCTAATTTTTGATTGTTCCATGCTATTATATTACCCCTTTTGGATGTTTATGGGCTTTATTTTACACATTTATATCATATTTGGCACTAACCTACTAACTGGAGGCCCAGCCCGTATTGCTGTTTTTTTGCCTATTTCAGTATTTCGAAAAAAGGAATATCAAACGGAGTCCAAACGGAATGAAACCTTCGGGAGCGTGATTTTTGGAACAAACGTGATCCAGAGGACTTGGAGTGCAAGCCAAGAAGCAGCCGAGGCGGCCACAAGGGTGGAGGGCGCGCCGACCCCTACAGGGCACGCGCTCCTGTCTCATGGGCCCCTCGGGCGGCCACCGACCTACTTCTTCCTCCTATATATACCCACGTACCCCGAAAACATCCAGGGAGCCAATGAAAAACAAGGTCCACCACCGTAACCTTCTGTATCCGCGAGATCCCATCTTGGGGCCTTCATCGGTGCTCCGCCAGAGGGGGATTCGACCATGGAGGGCTTCTACATCAACACCATAGCCCCTCCGATGAGTTGCGAGTAGTTTACTAGAGACCTTCGGGTCCATAGTTATTAGCTAGATGGCTTCTTCTCTCTTTCTGGATCTCAATACCATGTTCTCCCCCTTTCTTGTGGAGATCTATTTGATGTAAATCTTTTTGCGGTGTGTTTGTCGAGATCCGGTGAATTGTGGGTTTATGATCAAGTTTATCTATGAGAAATATTTGAATCTCCTCTGAATTCTTTTATGTATGATTGAGTTATCTTTGCAAGTCTCTTCGAATTATCAGCTTGGTTTGGCCTACTAGATTGATCTTTCTTGCCATGGGAGAAGTGCTTAGCTTTGTATTCAATATTGCGGTGACCTTACCCAGTGACAAAAGGGGTAGCAAGGCACGTATTGTATTGTTGCCATCGAGGATAAAAAGATGGGGTTTATATCATATTGCATGAGTTTATCCTTCTACATCATGCCATCTTTCTTAATGTGTTACTCTGTTCTTATGAACTTAATACTTTAGATGCATGCTGGATAGTGGTCGATGTGTGGAGTAATAGTAGTAGATGAAGGCAGGAGTCGGTATACTTGTCACGGACGTGATGCCTATATACATCATCATGCCTAGATAATCTCATAATTATTCATTTTTCTATCAATTGCTCGACAATATTTTGTTCGCCCACCGTAATACTTATGCTATCTTGAGAGAAGCCACTAGTGAAACCTATGGCCCCCGGGTCTATCTTTTATCATATAAGCTTTCAATCTACTTTTATTTGCATCTTTACTTTTCCAATCTATATTATAAAATACCAAAAATATATTTATCTTATCATACTATCTCTATCAGATCTTACTTTCCCTTTATTGCGTTGGTTGCGAGTTCTTTGTTTGTTTGTGTAGGTGTGTGGGACTTTTGAGGAGCCTCCTACTGGATTGATACCTTGGTTCTCAAAAACTGAGGGAAATACTTCCGCTACTATTACTGCATCACCCTTTCCTCTTCAAGGAAAACCAACGCAAGCTCAAGACATAGCAGTACCTCGCAGCTTGGAGCGAGGCTTCACAGCGGTGTTCCTCCCCCAGCACGAGATCCATCCCTCGCATAGCGTCCTGCCGTGTTTCATCGAACGCTAGGACCCGCTTGGAGCAATGCCTGACCTCATGTGGGAGAACCGCTTCTGCTCCGTAGACGAGGAAGAACGGTGTCTCGTCTGTAGGCTTGGTGGCGGTGGTGCGGATAGACGACAGCACAGACTGGAGCTCGTCGTGCCAGCCCCTGTTATAGGCCTCGAGCTTCTTCTTGAAGGTCCTGGTCTTGAGGCCCCTCAAGACTTCCGCGTTGGCGCGTTCGGCTTGTCCATTGCTCCTGGGGTGCGCCATGGAGGCGTAGCAGATCTGCGTTCCAAGGTTAGCACAGTATGTTTTGTAGAGATTGCTAGTGAACTATGAGCCATTGTCGGTGATGATGCGGTTGGGGACTCCAAAGCGGCTTACAAGGCCCTTGATGAACTTAACTGATGACCCAGCTGGGATGGTGCGGACAGCTTCCACTTCCGCCCACTTGGTGAACTTGTCAATGGCGACATAGAGGTAGCAGTAGCCCCCTGGCGCTCGAGGGAACGGGCCTAATATATCAAGCCCCCAGACCGCGAATGGCCACGAGAGCGGGATGGTCTGGAGGCCCTAAGCTGGCTGATGGATCTTCTTGGCATGCAATTGGCAGGCCTCACAGGATTTCACCAACTCGGTTGCATCGTTGAGTGCCATGGGCCAGTAGAATCCGCTGCAGAAAACCTTGCCGACTAGGGTGCGTGACGACGAGTGATGCCCGCAGTCTCCGCCATGTATGTCAGCCAGCAACTCATTTCCCTGCTCCCTGGAAATGCATCGCAGAGAGACGTCATTTGGCTTCTTCCTGTATAGCTCACCATCTTGAATGTAGTACGCCATTGCCTGCCACGCCACGTGCTCCGCGTCCTCTTGCTTCTCTGGCAACATGCCTTGCATTAGGTACGTCTTGAACACCTTAGTCTAGCACCCCTCCCGAGGCTCAAGTGCCAAGAGTAGGCGCGCTCCAGAGGTCGGGCCGCAGGCGGGGGCTCCTGAAGTTGGTGGTGAGGGGAGCTCCTCCCGAGGTGGTGCAGGCCCGACGGTTGGTGGGCCTGCCGAGGGCTTGAAAAGTCACTCCTTGAAGACTCCTGGTTCCTGGGGCAGACGCTTCTACGCCCTCTTGGCGATCTCATCAGCTTCCTTGTTCGTGCCGCGGGGCACATGCTGCAACTCCAGACCCAGGAACTGCTTCTCCATCTTGCGTACCTCCGTGAGGTATGCCTCCATGGGCTCGTCCCTTGGCTCGTACACCTTGCAAGAGAAGTTGACGAGGAGCTGAGAGTCCCCCTTGATGGTGAGGCGCTTCACCCCCAAGGCCACCACTGCCTTGATGCCAGCGATCAACCCCTCGTACTCAGCAATGTTGTTGGAGACCTTCTCGCCCTGCTGAAAGCAAAGCTGCACGGCGTAGTAGAGCTTGTCCTGGGTGGGCGAGATGAGCATCGCTCCAGCCACCGCGCCCTGGCGCGAGAACGCACCGTCGAAGTACATGACCCAGCCGTCCGGTGCTTCACTTCCTGGTGAGAGGGATCAGTTCTCGCCCACCTCGAGTTCCGGGACATCGGTCCATTCCGCCACAAAATCGGCAAGCGCAGCCCCCTTGATGACCCTGGTTGTGCTGAACTCCAAGTCAAACGCTTGCATCTCGATGTTCCATTCGGCAACTCTTCCCACGGCATTCGGGCTCCTGAGCACTCTCTCCAGCGGGAAGGCTGAGACGACCTTGATGGGATGACCCTGGAAGTAGTGGCGCGGCTTGCGCGAGGCCACCAGGAGCGCGAGCAAGAGCTTCTGAGGCATGGGGTATCGTGCTCTCGCATCTCGTAGCACCGTGCTAACGAAGTATACCGGGTGCTCAACGAGGGCGGGAGAGCTAGTGGAGTCTTCGGCTCCCTAAGGCTGAGGTGTTTCTAGCGGATCCCCGGCTTCATGGGATTGATAATCTTCTGGGGCAACCATTGCCTCAAGAGCATTGTCTTGGTGCAGCGCTACCCTGCCTGGACTGGCGGCCCCACGTGGCAGGCCCTTGGCTTGGCGCTCTTCTCTAATTGCCACCAGCGCTGCGCTGGCGGAGTGGGGTGTGGCAGACGGGTAGAGCACCAAGGGCTCGAGAGGACGAGGTGCTACCATCACCGGCGGGCTGGTCAAATATCTCTTGAGGTCTTGAAATGCCCGGTCGGCCTCACGGGTCCATTCGAACGGGCCTTTCTTCTTCATCAGCTTGAAGAATGGTAGGGCACGCTCCCCCAGCTTGGAGATGAAGCGTCCTAGCGAGGTCACGCAGCCGCCAAGCTTTTGCATCTCCTTGAGGGGTTTGTGGTGGGCTCATGTCTTCAATCGCCTTGATCTTCTCTGGGTTGGCCTCGATCCCCCTGTGTGACACGAGGAAACCCAATAGCTTGCCCATGGGATGCGAAACATGCGCATCTCCGGATTGAGCCGCAAGTCCACCTGGCGCAGGCTCGCGAAGGTCTCCTCCAGGTCTTGAATCAGTGTTCTCGCCTCCCGAGTCTTCACCACGATGTCGTCGATATAAGCCGCAACGTTTCTCCCGAGCTGTCGGCCCAAGGCGATGTGCATCAGCCGCTGGAAGGCTGCTCCTGTGTTGTGCAGTCCGAACGGCATGCAAGTGTAGAAGTACACCCCGCACGGGGTCAGGAAGGTTGTCTTCTCCACATCCTCCACTGCCATTTTGATCTGTTGATAGCCTGAGAACGCATCCAAGAAACAAAGAAGGTCGCACTCTGCGGTGGAGTCAACAATGTGGTCAATGCGTGGCAGCGGGAATGGGTCTTGAGGGCAGGCCTTGTTGAGGTGGGTGAAGTCGACGCACATGCGCTCCTTCCCCCCTTTCTTTGGCACGACGACAGGATTCGCCAGCCACTCTGGGTACCGAACCTCACGAATGACACCCGCTGCCTCCAACTTGCGGGTTTCCTGGACGATGAAAGCATGCTTCTCTGTGGACTGCAGCCGCGCCCTCTGCTTCAAAGGGCGCACGTTGGGGCACACCTTCAGATGATGCTCAATCACTTACCTTAGGACCCCAACTAGTTGCTTAGGCTCCCAGGCGAACACTTCCTTGTTTGCACGCAGGAAAGTCCACCAGCTCCCTCTCTTGATCTGGGGCGAGGTCGGCGCCTATAGTGAAGGTGGCGCCCGAGGCCTCGTCCTTGTCAACTGGTATTTGCTTCGTCTTGGCTTGGCCTTGAGTGAATTGCTGCTTCTTCTTGGTCGGCGCGGCCAACCTGGCTCCATGCCCTGCCTTGCCTGCCGGACAGGCCGCCGATGTGGCGTTGAAGACGAGCTCGAGGGTTGCCAAGGCTTCCTTGGTGTCGCCGGCCACGATGAGGACACCCTTGCTCCCCGACATCTTCACGAGGTTGTAGGCAGGATGAGTGTCTGCCATGAATTGGGCCAGCGCTGGGTACCCGAGGATGGCGTTGTACGACAGGTCAATGCGAGCGATGTCGAAGTCGATGAGCTCGGTCCGGTAGTTCTTGCGTGTGCCAAAGGTTAAGGGGAGACGAATCTGCCCCAGGGGGTTGGAGGAGCCGCCGCCGACCCCGGAGAAGGGCTTGCTGGGGCGGAGCTGCTCGAGTGGTACATGTAGGAGGCTAAACGCCTCCACCGAGAGCACGTTGAGGCAGGTGCTGCCGTCGATGAGGGTCTTGGTGATGCCTATGCTGCAAATGGCACGCGTGCAAAGCATTGGGAGCACGCCCAAACCGACGGTGGTGGTAGGGTGATCCCCCGAGTCGAAGGTTAGGTCGGCCTTGGGCGCCGCCCAACCTGGGGGAACCCCCTGGCGCGTGGAGGTGGCGCCGATTTGGCGAAAGAACGTCTTGGTGTGATGATCTGAGAGCGGCACTTGCGATCCGCTGTGGAGGGCCGCGACGACCGGGGGTGCTGGTCCCCCAAAGCGCGCGATGAAGAGGTCGCACAGTTCCCCCCCCCCCAGGAGGCCACAAAAGATCCCGACAAATGGAGGAGACAAGAGCGCGGCACGCTGGTGAGGGCCATGGGGAGCCAGTTGCCATAACCTTGTCGTTGTCGCCGGCCTCCAGAACAACCTCCTCATATGCCAACAGGAAGGCCACTGGGTCTTCCGCGCCGTCGTAGTGGGCATCGTCTTTGGCCTGAACTTCAGCGGCCACTGTACCCGCCTCAAGGCGGGGGCGAGGGCCTCGAACCCCGCGGTGCTGCTTGAGGCGCCCGTCGATCCAGTTGGAGAAGCGGCGCCGTCCATGAGAGCTGGTCGGAGATGCAAAGCCGTCGAGGAAGCAAAACTACGGCACACCCCTACCTGGCACGCCAAATTTCGGATCACGGGTTCCTGAAAAACCCTTGAGGTTCGAACACTAGGGTGCGCATGAAGATCTCTCTCTCTCTCTCTCTCTTGTCGGCTAACTCGCTCAAGGATCTCACGGCCTAGCTCGACGAACCCAAAGAACACAAGGGGACACAAGATTTATACTGGTTCGGGCCACCATTGCGGTGTAATACCCTACTCCTGTGTGGCGTGGTGGATTGCCTCTTGGGCTTAGGCTGAACAGTACAAAGGGAAGAATAGCCTCCTGAGGTGAGGTGTTCTTGTGCTTGGTGAGCTGGTGAGGGCTTGGTCCGTCTGGATCCTTTCGTCTCAGTCCTCCCTCTCTTTCATTCTATGGTGGTGGCTAGTCATATTTATAGAGGTCCGGTCCTCTTCCGAAATATTGAGCGGGAAGGGATCCCACAGCAGCCAAGTTTGAAGGGGGCAGCTAGTACAGCTTATCCTGACAAAAGTAGTCTTCGCCTGCCAAAGGCTCTGGTGGTGATGCCGCCTTGGGCTCCATGGTGACCTCCGTCCTGCTAGCCTGCTAGTCTTGGTCTCATTGCACCGATATGGAAACCTTTGCCTGATGCCTTGGTACTCCACACCAAAGAGGAAACGAGGACACTGTGCGCGCGAGCGCCTGCCTGGCCTTGGTCGTCATGGCTTACGTCATTGGATCCTCGCGAGGTCCGTCTTGCCTTGATCTCTCCGCCCCTCACGAGCCAGCCTGTGAGGCCTCTCCCGAGGAGGTCTTGCATCGTCCACCTCGCGAGGCCTGGACCCTCACGAGGGTCTTGAGCGTTGGCTAACGAAGATGGGCCATACGGGGCCGCTGGAGGAGCCATGCCGCGGGCCACAGGCAGGCAAGTCTGGGGATCCCCATCCAGAACGCTGACAGCGCCCCCCTCCTTCCTTCTCTCCCCTTCCTCCTTCCTTCCCCTCCTTGTTGGACTAGAAAAAGGGGGGAACCAACTCCTGGTAGGAGTAGGATCCCCCCCTTGGGGCACGCCCCTTGAGGCCGGTCGACCCCCTCCTCCCCTCCTTTATATACGGGGAAGGGGGGCACCCCATAGACACACAAGTTGATCTTTAGCCATGTGCGGTGCCCCCCCCCTCCATAGTTTTTGACCTCGGTCATATTGTCATAGTGCTTAGGCGAAGCCCTGCGCCGGTAACTTCATCATCACCGTCACCACGCCGTCGTACAAACGGAACTCTCCCTCGGCCTCAGCTGGATCTAGAGTTCGAGGGACATCACCGAGCTGAACGTGTGCATATCACGGAGGTGTCATGAGTTAGGTACTTGATCGGTTGGATCGCAAAGACGTTCGACTACATCAATCTCCTTACTTAACGCTTCCGCTTTCAGTCTACGAGGGTACGCGGACACACTCTCCCCGCTCGTTGCCATGCTTCTCCTAGATAGATCTTGCGTGATCGTAGGAAAATTTGCAAATACTATGTTCCCCAACAGTGGCATCCGAGCCAGGTCTATGCGTAGATGTTATATGCACGAGTAGAACACAAAGAGTTGTGGGCGATAATAGTCATACTGCTTACCAGCATGTCATACATTGATTCAGCGGTTTTGTCGGATGAAGCGACCCAGACCGACATTACATGACCATGTTCATGAGACTGGTTCTACCGACGTGCTTCGGACACATGTGGCTAGTGGGTGTCTATTTCTCCAACTTTAGTTGAATCCAGTTTGACTACACCCGGTCCTTGTTGAAGGTTAAAACAACACACTTTATGAAAAATCATTGTGGTTTTGATGCGTAGGTAAGAACGGTTCTTGCTAGAAGCCCGTAGCAGCCACGTAAAACTTGCAACAATAAACTAGAGGACGTCTAACTTGTTCTTGCAGGGCTTGCTATGATGTGATATGGTCAAGACGTGATGATATATAATTTGTTGTATGAGATGATCATTTTTTGTAACAGTTATTGGCAACTGGTAGGAGCCATATGGTTGTCGCTTTATTGTATGAAATGTAATCGCCATATAATTGCTTTACATTATCACTAAGCGGTAGCGATAG
This sequence comes from Triticum dicoccoides, assembly GCF_002162155.2. Lineage (NCBI taxonomy): Eukaryota > Viridiplantae > Streptophyta > Magnoliopsida > Poales > Poaceae > Triticum > Triticum dicoccoides. The sequence continues at coordinate 548,965,290 of NC_041387.1, read as the reverse complement.
TCGTAGAAGAAATAGTTGGCGAGACGACAATGATGCTTCGATGGAGATCAAGGTGTCAAGCTGGTGACGATGGTGATCATGACGGTGCATTGGATATGGATATCAAAGGCACAAGATGATGATGGCCATATCATGTCACATATTTTGATTGCATGTGATGTTTATCCTTTATGCATCTTATTTTGCTTAGTACGGCGGTAGCATTATAAGATGATCTCTCACTAAATTTCAAGGTATAAGTGTTCTCCCTGAGTATGCACCATTGCGATAGTTCGTCGTGCTGAGACACCATGTGATGATCGGGTGTGATAAGCTCTATGTTCACATACAACGGGTGCAAGCCAGTTTTGCACACGCAGAATACTCGTGTTAAACTTGACGAGCCTAGCATATGTAGATATGGCCTCGGAACACTGAGACCGAAAGGTCGAGTGTGAATCATATAGTAGATTTCACCATTGAAAGCTAATCCATCTCACGTGATGATCGTACATGGTTTAGTTGATATGGATCACGTGATCATTCAGATGACTAGAGGGATGTCTATCTGTAACGCCCCGGATTCGATGCGCCAGGTGTCTGTCAGTTATTCGCCGTCGTTGCCATGTCATTTTCTTGCGTGTTGCATTTTATCATGTCATCATGTGCATTTCATTTTGCATGCGTGTTCGTTTCTTGCATCTGAGCATTTTCCCCATTGTCCGTTTTGCAATCCGGCGCTCCTATGCCCTCCGGCGTTCCCCTTTCGTCTCTCATTGTGAGCGGGTGTTAAACGTTCTCAGAATGGACCAAGGCTTGTCAAGTGGCCTTGGTATAACGCCGGTAGACCGCCTGTCAAGTTTCGTGCCATTTGGAGGTCGTTTGGTACTCCAACGGTTAACCGGGTAACCGTAAAGCCTCCTTCTCTTTGCAGCCCAACACCTTTCCAAAGTGGCCCAAAACCCAGCAAACTCCCATCCATGCTCTCGGTCGTTCGATCACGATTGTGTGGGCGAAAACCGCTCCTCATTTGGACTCTCCTAGCTCCCTATGCCTATAAAAACGTCCTCCCCGTCTTTTTTCCCCCAAAACCCTAGATCCATCCCCTCCGCACCGCCGGACATGTCCGCCGACGGCCGGACATGTCCGCGCCGCCGTCCCCGCCGAATCGCGGTGCGCCACGTGGCCCCGCCGCCGTCCCTCCGTGCCGCGGCCCGCCCGAGCCCATCCGGGGCCCGCGCGGCCCGCGCGCCGCCGCCGCCGCCCGAGCGTGCCCCTCCGGCCGCCCGCCGCCTCGCCGCCCGTCGCTCCCGACGCCGCATCCTCGTCTCCGTCGGTGACCCTCGCCGCCGGCCGCCGCC
>NC_041387.1:548944539-548963468 GCF_002162155.2 Triticum dicoccoides | reverse complement strand
CGCCACGGCCATATCCGCCTCCTGTGAGGCGCCGCCCCGCGCCGCGGTAGCCGCGCCTCGCTGTGCCCTGCCTCCGGCCTCCCCCGTCGTCCCCGAGCCCGCGCCCTCCGGCCCTCGTCGCCCCGGCCATCCTCGGCCTCCTCCCCAAGCTCTCCGGCGATCTCCCCGACGAACCTCGGGTTCCGTGCCCGATCTGATCCACCGAGGTTGACTTTCCCCCTCCAAAATTTGCCTAAGTTCTCAGATCTATATATTTTCATGCCATGTTCATGCCATCATATCTCTGCATCCGTAGCTCCATTTTGTGCGTGCAATATGTCAAATTGTTCGCCTCGACGAGTACATCATTTCATTCAATTGCATCATGTTCATTTGAGGTCATCTAGATGCCTGAATCATCGTTGTAAGAGTGCTTCATAATGTTTTCTGCTGTCTGTTAACAGAACGAGCTCATTTGTCATTTTTGCCATGATTGATGTGTGCATCCTATGAGATTGATGTCTACATGTGTTTTGAACTATGCCATGTCTTCTTAACAGAGGTGGTTACCATGTAGTTTTGTGATCAATGTGGTGAGTAGCACAAGCATGCAAACTAGGCATCGTGATGTTGCTGATTTTAGTCCCTGTTCTGTTGTTACTTTGATGCCATGTAAACATGATGCTACAGAGAGATCCATGCATATTTTGAGATACTTCAGTAAGGATGTTTTGAACATGTGGTTATTTTCTATCCATTCATGCCCTTTGTTGCAATTATGGAGTAGTCTAGCATGTCATTTTCGTGCTCTACTTTTGCTTCAAAATGTTTCCTGGCAGATTGTTTACATGTTATTCAATTTAGCCAAGGATGCTATAGTTGATCCTTGCATGCTATGAACTTGTTCTTGCCTTGGTTGGTTACATAAACGTGCCTTCTTGATGATGCTATGCTTATCTTGTCATGCAATGACTTGTGGTGAGTGAATCGAGCTTGTTAAGTAGTGTACATGATGTTGTTGTTTTGCTAGGCTGAATCTGTTATTTCGTGATGATATATAAACATGTTGCTACTAATCATTCTATGCATAATCTGGAGATGTTCTATAAATATGCTTTGATATACATGTCATGCTATATCCATCCATGCCCCTGGTAGCATTTATAGCTTGTTGTAGCTTGTTCATATCTTGCTCCAAAGTTTCTTCATAATGTTGCTGTCAGCCTGTTAACATTAAGTTCACTTGTTCCCATGTGTTTTGCTAGTGATCCATGCACCCAATGAACTTGCTATTGCCATGCTTAGCTTTACAAACATGTCTTCTTACTGTTGGTTGCCTTGCCATGCCATGTATTGCTCTGTAATGAGTGGTACAAGCTCACCAACATGCCTTCATAATTCTGTTTCTGCCATGTATGAATCTGTATAATAACTTGCTATGTTTACGTGGGTGCCATCATATTTTTTGATCCTTTTTGGCTTATGGTCAGTAAAGGACATGTGATCTATGCATTTAGTAGATTCATGCCATGCCTTTTTTTCCATGATAAGTTCCTGTAACATGTTGTTTGATAGCTCTGAACATTGCATCGTGATGTTATTTTCTGCAAAGTCTGAAATTGTTATAACTTGCAATCTTACCATGTGTGTTTGAGCATGTTCTAGTGATTTCTGGAGATAGCTCAGTGTTCATGTTTTGTTATGATTTACCTGTACATCATGCCCATGCCTTTTGTTCTCATGTTGTGGTGCTGTAGCTTATAGTTTTGATGCCTGCAATATGCCTAATTGCTGTTTTGGACAGCTTGTCCTTTAAACTTGTAGGAGTGTATGTGTTGAATCGTTGCTCCGTTTTGAGTGTGCTCTATATGAAACTTGCTTGATTTTGCATGTAGTTTAATATTATCATGTTGCATCCTTGTTTTGGTGTGTTTGCTTGATGTTTGAGTGCATTTTGCATCAATGCCATGTTTAACTTGTTTTGCTCATATCTTCTAGGCCGTAGCTCCAAACTAAATGAACTTTATATGTAACTTGACTAGAATCTCGTGTAGATCATCTTGGTGCATCTTACCTTGCTATTTAACAACTTGAACATAAGGTTTATTCAGATCTGGACCAATTTCGAAATTTGCATATGAGGACTTACCGGTTTAGTTCTATGTTGTTCCCGGCCTCATTTAAACTTGCTTTGATGTGTTGCTCTTGTTTGCATCATCTCTTGACATGAGTAGCTTCATGTAGCTTTGTCATGCATCATGCTCTGTTGTGCATCATGTCATGTTCATGTGTGGTGTGTTTACTATGTTGTGTGCTTCTTTTTGATAGTTCCTGTTTCGTTGCGATCGTGAGGATTCGTTCGTCTACGGTTGGTTCGGCTTCATCTTCTTCATGGACTCGTTCTTCTTCCTTGCGGGATTTCAGGCAAGATGACCACTACCCTGGATCTCACTACTATCATTGCTATGCTAGTTGTTTCGTTCTATCGCTATGCTACGCTACCTATCACCTGTTTATCAAGCCATCCCAAATTGCCATGAACCTCTAACCTTTGACACCTTTCCTATGCAAACCGTTGTTTGGCTATGTTACCGCTTTTGCTCAGCCCCTCTTATAGCGTTGCTAGTTGCAGGTGAAGTTGAAGATTGCTCCATGGTGGACAGGATTTTGGTTGGGATATCACAATATCTCTTATATTATTAATGCATATATATACTTGGTAAAGGGTGGAAGACTCGGCCTTTTGCCTAGTGTTTTGTTCCACTCTTGCCGCCCTAGTTTCCGTCATACCGGTGTTATGTTCCCGGATTTTGCGTTCCTTACGCGGTCGGGTGATTTATGGGACCCCCTTGACAGTTCGCTTTGAATAAAACTCCTCCAGCAAGGCCCAACATTGGTTTTACCATTTGCCTCACCACCACCTACCCTTTCCCTTGGGTCGGCCAACCAAGGGGTCATCTTTATTTTAGCCCCCCCTGGGCCAGTGCTTGTCTAAGTGTTGGTCCGAACTAGAGCACCGTGCGGGGCCATCCCTTGGCAACTTGGGTTACGTCGGTTCCTGTATGCTTCGCTCATACGGTGTGCCCTGAGAACGAGATATGTGCAGCTCCTATCGGGATTTGTCGGCGCATCGGGCGGCTTTACTGGTCTTGTTTTACCATTGTCAAAATGTCTTGTAAACCGGGATTCCGAGTCTGATCGGGTCTTCCTGGGAGAAGGTCTATTACTTCGTTGATTGCGAGAGCTTGTCATGGGCTAAGTTGGGACACCCCTGCAGGGTATAATCTTTCGAAATCCGTGCCTGCGGTTATAGGCAGATGGGAATTTGTTAATGTCCGGTTGTAGATAGCTTGACACCAGATCCGAATTAAAACGCATCAACCATGTGTGTAGCCGTGATGGTCTCTTTTCGGCGGAGTCCGGGAAGTGAACACGGTTTCTGGGTTATGTTTGACGTAAGTAGGAGTTCAAGATCACTTCTTGATCATTGCTAGCTTCACGACCGTTCCTTTTGCTCTCTTCTCGCTTTTATTTGCGTATGTTAGCCACCATATATGCTTAGTCGCTGTTGCAGCCTCACCACTTTACCCCTTCCTTTCCTTTTAAGCTTTGTTAGTCTTGATACCCATGGTAATGGGATTGCTGAGTCCTCGTGGCTCACAGATTACTACAACAACAGTTGCAGGTACAGGTTCTGCGATGATCATGACGCGAGAGCGATGCTTGCTTGCATTGAGTTCTTCTTCTGCTTCTTCTTTGATCAGGGGATAGGTTCCAGGTCGGCAGCCTGGGCTAGCAGGGTGGATGTCGTTTGAGTTTCTGTTTGTGTTTCATCCGTAGTCGGATGATGATCTTATGTAGTGTGATGTTGTATTCGTGTGGCATTGTTTGCCTTATGTATGTATCCCCATATATTATGTAATGTTGATGTAATGATATCCACCTTGCAAAAGCGTTTCAATATGCGGGTCTATCCTTGGTCGGACCTCCGAGTTCCTTTTGGATAGGGTCGCATATTGGGCGTGACACTATCTAAGTGGGAGTTCTTAAGTAATATGATTAACTGAACTTTAATTTATCATGAACATAGTCCTGATAGTATTTACATATCTATATGTAGATCAATTGCTCACGTATAGCTTCCCCGTTTTATTATGTTCCTAGAGAAACTAAGTTGAAAGATGATAGTAGCAATGATGCGGACTAGGTCCGTGATTTGAGGATTATCTTCATTGCTGCACAAGAGAATTATGTCCTTGATGCACCGCTAGGTGACAGAACTATTGCAGGAGCAGATGCAGATGTTATGTATGTTTAACAAAGCTCGGTATGATGACTACTTGATAGTTTAGTGCATCATGCTTTATGGCTTAGAACCGAGACTTCAAAAATGTTTTGAAATGTCACGGAGAATATGAGATGTTCCAAGAGCTGAAATTGGTATTTCAGACTCATGCCCGAGTCGAGAGGTATGAGACCTCTGACAACTACTTTTCCTACAATATGGAGGAGAATAGCTCAACCAGTGAGCATGTGCTCAGAATATCCGAGTACATAATCGCTTGAATCAAGTGGGAGTTAATCTTCCAGATAAGATAGTGATTGACAGAGTTCTCTAGTCACTATCACCAAGTTACCGGAACTTCATGATGAACTATAATATGCAAGGGGTGACAAAAAAGGATTCCCCGAGCTCTTCGCGATGCTGAAATCAGCGAAGGTAGAAATCAAGAAAAGCATCAAGTGTTTATGGTTGACAAGACCACTAGTTTCAAGTAAAAGGGCAAGGGAAAGAAAGGGAACTTCAAGAAGAATGACAAGCAAGTTGCCACTCCCATGAAGAAGCGCAAAGCTAGACCCAAGCCTGAAACTGAGTGCTTCTACTGCAAAGGAAATGGTCACTGGAAGCGGAACTACCCCAAATACTTGGAAAATAAGAAGGATGGCAAAATGAACAAAAGTATATATGATATACATGTTATAGATATGTACTTTACTAGTATTCATAGTAGCCCCTGGGTATTTGATACTGGTTCAGTTGCTATAAATAGTAACTTGGAACAGGAGTTATAAAATGAATAGAGACTAGTTGAGGGCAAGGTGATGATGTGTCTTGGAAGTGATTCCAAGGTTGATAAGATCACCATCGCAAACTCCCTTTACCTTCGGGATTAGTGTTGAACCTAAAATAAATGTTATTTGGTGTTTGCGTTGAGCATAATATGATTGGATCATGTTTATTGCAATACAGTTATTCATTTAAGTCAAAGAATAATTGTTATTCTGTTTACATGAATAATACCTTCTATGGTCATACACCCAAGGTGAATGGTTTATTGAATCTCGATTATAGTGATACACATATTCATAATATTGAAGCCAAAAGATGCAAGGTTAATAATGATAGTGCAACTTATTTGTGGCACTGCCGTTTAGGTCATATTGGTGTAAAGCGCATGAAGAAACTCCATGCTGATGGGCTTTTGGAATCACTTGATTATGAATCACTTGATGCTTGCGAACCATGCCTCATGGGCAAGATGACTAAGACTCCTTCTCCAGAAAAATGGAGCAAGCCACTGACTTATTGGAAATAATACATACCGATGTATGTGGTCAGATGAGTGTTGAGGCTCGCAACGGGTATCGTTATTTTCTGACCTTCGTAGATGATTTGAGCAGATATGGGTATATCTACTTAAAGAAACACAAGTCTGAAACATTTGAAAAGTTCAAATGAAGTTGAGAATCATCGTAACAAGAAAATAAAGTTTCTACGATCTGATCGCGGAGGCTAATATTTGAGTTACGAGTTTGGACTTCATTTTAAACAATGTGGAATAGTTTCGCAACTTAAGCCACCTGGAACACCACAGCGTAATGGTGTGTCCGAACGTCATAACCGTACTTTATTAGATATGGTGCGATCTATGATGTCTCTTACCGATTTACCACTATCGTTTTGGGGTTATGCATTAGAGATAATTGCATCCACGTTAAATTGGGCACTATCTAAATCCGTTGAGACGACACCGTATGAACTATGGTTTAGCAAGAAACCTAAGCTGTCGTTTCTTAAAGTTTGGGGTTGAGATGCTTATGTGAAAAAGTTTCAGCCTGATAAGCTCAAACCCAAATCGGAGTAGTGCGTCTTCATAGGATACCCAAAAGAAATTGTTGGATACACCTTCTATCACAGATCCGAAGGCAAGATCTTTGTTGCTAAGAGTGGATCCTTTCTAGAGAAGGAGTTTCTCTCGAAAGAAGTGAGTGGGAGGAAAGTAGAACTTGATGAGGTAATTGTACCTTCTCCCGAATTGGAAAGTAGTTCATCACAAAAATCAGTTTCAGTGATTCCTACACCAATTAGTGAGGAAGCTAATGATGATGATCATGAAACTTCAGATCAAGTTACTACCGAACCTCGTAGGTCAACCAGAGTACGGTCCGCACCAGATGGTATGTTAATCTTGTTCTGGAGGTCATGTTACTTGACCTTGGCGAAACTACGATCTATGAGGAAGTGATGATGATCCCAGATTCCGCGAAATGGCTTAAGGCCATGAAATCTGAGATGGGATCCATGTATGAGAACAAAGTATGGACTTTGATTGACTTGCCCGATGATCAGCAAGCCATTGAGATTAAAAGGATCTTCAAGAGGAAGACGGACACTAATAGTAGTGTTACTATCTACAAAGCTTGAATTGTCGCAAAAAGGTTTTTTTTGACAAATTCAAGATGTTGACTACAATGAGATTTTCTCACTCGTATCGATGCTTAAAGTCTGTCCAAATCATGTTTGCAATTGCCACATTTTATGAAATCTGACAAATGGATATCAAAATTGCATTCCTTAATGGATTTATTAAAGAAGAGTTGTATATGATATAACCAGAAGGTTTTGTCAATCCTAAAGGTGCTAAAAAATGTGCAAGCTCCAGCGATCCATCTATGGACTGGTGCAAGCATCTCGGAGTTGGAATATACGCTTTGATAAGTTGATAAAAGTATATAGTTTTATACAGACTTGCGGTGAAGCCTGTATTTACAAGAAAGTGAGTGGGAGGACTACAGCCTTTCTAATAAGTATATGTGAACAACATATTGTTGATCGAAAATGATGTAGAATTTTCTGGAAAGCATAAAGGAGTGTTTGAAAGGAGTGTTTCAAAGAAAGACCTCGGTGAAGCTGCTTACATATTGGGCATCAAGATCTATAAAGATAGATCAATACGCTTGATAAGATTTTTCAGTGAGTACATACCTTGACAAGATTTTGAAGTAGTTCAAAATGGAACAGTCAAAAGAAGGAGTTCTTGCTTGTATTGCAAGGTGTAAAGTTGAGTAAGACTCAAAACACGACCACGACAGAAAATAGAAAGAGAATGAAAGTCATTCCCTATGGCTCAGCCATAGGTTCTATAAACTATGATATGCTGTGTACCAAACCTATTGTGTACCTTGCCATGAGTTTGGCAAGGAGGTACGATATTGATCCAGGAGTGGATCACTTGACAGCGGTCAAAATTATTCTTAGAAGACTAAGGAGATATTTCTCGGTTATGGAGGTTATAAAGAGTTCATCGTAAAGAGTTACGTCGATGCAAGCTTTGACACCGATCTGGATGACTCTAAGTCTCGATCTAGGTACATATTGAAAGTGGGAGCAATTAGCTAGAGTAGCTCCATGCAGAGTATTGTAGACATAGAAATTTGTAAAATACATATGGATCTAAATGTTGCAGACCTATAGACTAAAATTTCTCTCATGGGCAAAACATGATCATACCTTATTAATCTTAGGTGTTAATCACATAGCAATGTGAACTAGATTATTGACTCTAGTAAACCTTTTGAGTGTTGGTCACATGGCGATGTGAACTATGGGTGTTAATCACATAAAGATGTGAACTATTGGTGTTAAATCACATGGCAATGTGAACTAGATTATTGACTCTAGTGGAAGTGGGAGACTGAAGGAAATGGGCCCTAGAGGCAATAGTAAAGTTGTTACTTACATTTCCTTATATGATGATAAATCTTTATTATTCATTCTAGAGTTGTATTAACCGGAAACTTAGTACATGTGTGAATACATAGACAAACAGGGTGTCCCTAGTATGCCTCTACTTGACTAGCTTTTTTATCAAAGATGGTTATGTTTCCTAGATGTAGACATGTGTTGTCATTTGATAAATGGGATCACATCATTAGAGAATGATGTGATGGACAAGACCCATCCGTTAGCTTAGCACTATGATCATTTAGTTTGTTGCTATTGCTTTCATCATGACTTATACATGTTCCTCTGACTATGAGATTATGCAACTCCCGAATACCGGAGGAACACTTAGTGTGCTATCAAATGTCACAACGTAACTGGGTGATTATAAAGATGCTCTACATGTGTCTCCGATGGTGCTTGTTGAGTTGGCATATATTGAGATTAGGATTTGTCACTCCGATTGTCAGAGAGGTATCTCTGGGCCCTCTCGATAATGCACAACACTATAAGACTTGCAAACAATGTGACTAATGAGTTAGTTGTGGGATGATGCATTATGGAACGAGTAAAGAGACTTTCCAGAAATGAGATTGAACTAGGTATAGTGATACCGACGATCAAATCTCGGGCAAGTAACATACCGATGACAAAGGGAACAACGTATGTTGTTATGCGGTTTGACCGATAAAGATCTTCGTAGAATATGTGGGAGCCAATATGAGCATCCAGGTTCTGCTATTGGTTATTGACCGGAGATGAGTCTCGGTCATGTCTACATAGTTCTCGAACCCGTAGGGTCCGCACGCTTAACGTTCCATGACGATCGATATTATGAGTTTATGTGTTTTGATGTACCGAAGGTAGTTACGATTCCCGGATGAAATCACGAACATGACGAGGAGTCTCAAAATGGTCGAGACATAAATATTGATATATTAGACCATGTTGTTCGGACACCGGAAGTGTCCGGAGAGTTTCCGATAAAACCGCAGTGCCGGAGGGTTACCGGGACCCCCCCCCCCCAGGAAGTTAATGGGCCACCATGGGCCTTAGAGGAGAGAGTGCCAGCCAAGAGGTGGCGCGCGCCCCCTAGTCTGAATTGGACAAGGGGTGGGGGCGGTGCCCCCTCCTTCCTTCTCTCCCCTTCCTCCTTCCTTCCCCTCCTTGTTGGACTAGGAAAAGGGGGAACCTACTCCTAGTAGGACTAGGATTCCCCCCGCCCTTGGGGGGCGCCCCTTGAGGCCGGCCAGACCCCTCCTCCCCTCCTTTATATACGGCGGAGTGGGGCACCCCATAGACATACAAGTTGATCTTTAGCCGTGTGCAGTGCCCCCCTTCATAGTTTTCCACCTCGGTCATATCGTCGTAGTGCTTAGGCAAAGCCCTGGCCGGTAACTTCATCATCACCATCGCCATGCCGTCGTGCTAACAGAACTCTCCCTCGGCCTCAGCTGGATCTAGAGTTCGAGGGACGTCACTGAGATGAGAAGATCGCGGAGGTGCCGTGCGTTCGGTACTTGATCGGTTGGATCGCGAAGACGTTCGACTACATCAACCGTGTTACTTAACACTTCTGCTTTCGGTCTATGAGGGTACGTGGACACACTCTCCCCGCTCGTTGCCATGCTTCTTCTAGATAGATCTTGGGTGATCGTAGGAAATTTTTTGAATACTATGTTCCCCAAAACTATCAAATGTCACAACGTAACTGGGTGATTATAAAGATGCTCTACAGGTGTCTCTGAATGTGTTTGTTGGGTTGGCATAGATCAAGATTAGGATTTGTCACTCCGAGTATCGGAGAGGTATCTCTGGGCCCTCTCGGTAATGCACATCACTATAAGCCTTGCAAGCAATGTGACTAAGGAGTTAGTTGCGTGATGATGCATTACAGAATGAGTAAAGAGACTTGCCGGTAACGAGATTGAACTAGGTATGATGATAGCGACGATCGAATCTCGGGCAAGTAACATACCGATGACAAAGGAAATAACGTATGTTGTCATTACGGTACGACCGATAAAGATCTTCATAGAATATGTAGGAACCAATATGAGCATCCAGGTTCTGTTATTGGTTATTGACTGAAGATGTGTCTTGGTCATGTATACATAGTTCTCGAACCCGTAGTGTCCGCACGCTTAACGTTTGACGACAATTTGTATTTTGATTTATGTGTTTTGGTGACCGAAGTTTGTTTGGAGTCCCGGATGAGATCATGGACGTGAAGATGAGTCTCGAAATGGTCGAGAGGTAAAGATTGATATATTGGAAGGTAGTATTCGGACACCAGAAGGGTTCCAGAGTGTATCGGGTACATACCGGAGTACCGGAGGGGTTACCGGAACCTCCTGGGGAAAGATATGGGCCATAGGAGGGAGGCTAACCAGCCAACAAGGGGCTGGCCCACCCTCCACAAAGGAGGAGGCCGTATTTGATTAGGGAAGGGAGTGGCGCCCCCCTTTCCTTCTCCTACTCCCTCTCCTTTCCCCCTTTCCCATTCCGGGAGAAGGAAAAAAGGGCTGAATCCTACTAGGACTGGAGTCCTAGTAGGACACCCTCTCCCTGGCGCGCCCCTTGTGGCCGACCTCCTCCTCCCCTCCTTTATATACAGGGGCGAGGGGCACCCCAAAGGCACACCAAGAATTCTCTTAGCTGTGTGCGGTGCTCCTCTCCATGTTTACTCCTCCGGTCATAGCACCGTAGTGCTTAGGCGAAGGCCTGCGCAGATCATATCACCATCACTGTCACCACGCCGTCATGCTGACGGAACTCTCCCTCGACCCTCTGCTGGATCAAGAGTTCGAGGGACGTCATTAAGCTGAACGTGTGCTGAACTCGGAGGTGCCGTACGTTCGGTACTTGGATCGGTTGGATCGTGAAGATGTTCGACTACATCAACCGCGTTAACCTAACGCTTCCGCTTTTAGTCTACGAGGGTACGTGGACACACTCTCCCCCTATCGTCGCTATGCATCTCCTAGATAGATCTTGCGTGAGCATAGGAAATTTTTTGAAATTGCATGCTACATTCCCCGACACTGCCATGACTGCGAGTGGTCACACTTTGTGGGATAATCTGTCGTCGGAGATGAAGCACGAGGTGGCCGCCCTTGCAGCCGCCTGGCAGTTTCGCCGTGCAAGGAGGATCGAGCAGGGCATGCCAGCCAGCTCGCTCGAGGTCTTCGACGACGACCCCATGGGCTCGGACAATGACACGACACCATACCCGCGTTGGTGCATGCCGGCCTAACCATGGAGCAGGCGCAGACGCACTACAACGTTGCCATGGTGGAGGAGGAGCAGCCTGGCCGGCTCCTATGTCGGTGTTCCGGCAGGCATAGGAGGAGCATATGTACAACATGTTCCTCCTCGAGCGGCACCGGCTGGCGGAGGGCCAAATCTACGACGTGCGCGCAAGCGAGGCCGCCATGGTCGCGGCAAACCCGAGCTTCATTGTGGAGCAGAGTGCGCTCTATGAGGCCGCGCACGACGCTCGCAACGAAGTGCCGGTGCAACCGGACGTGACCACAGCCGCCAGCTATGTGTCCTACACGCCGCCGTCCAACTTCCAGGGGCACAATTGCAGGTGGACAATGGTGGACCGTCCACGTCCATCATCGATCTCACATCCACCGTCGCCAGTGATGGACATCTCACAGACTGCTTCAAGGATGAGTAGGGCATGTGTGGCAGCAAGGCATTGTGTCCCAAGTGGGCTGGTCCGTCTCCCATGTTCTACTCTTCCTCGCCGGAGACCGCATCTCCACTTCACTGGTCTTGAACCCTGCCGTTGTATATGAAGACGGCAGATGGAGGACGTGGTCATCAATGTGAAATACAAAGGAAGTGAACGACAACCGCAGTTGTATGATAGGTTTAGGGTTGGAACGCTTTTTTTGTTCTAAATGTTTAAAATGTAATGAAAATCCGGCATGTTTGCATGAATCTCGTCTGGTTTATACGAAAATATGATGTGTTTGCATGAATTTCACCATGTTAGTTGAAAAGTGTTTGAAATGTATGCAGGCAGCATTGGGTGGCCTCCTCTAGCATCCGTGTCCGCGGACTGGTACCTCCTATCCGCGGACGGATACCGGAGCAAATTTGAGGGTCAACGTTGGAGATGACCTAATTGAGCATGTTCACCCTATTTGGACCACTAATGCTATATACAAACTGTGTGCTTTTATGCAGCTCTGAAAGCCCCTGAACAAGCGGCGTGATTGGCCGGCTATTGATAAGCTGATGAGGAACTACAAGGAGCTGGTCTCGCGTCGTTTTTTTTGCGGGGTTAAAGGGGATTTCATTGCTCAAGCTGGAGGAAGATCCTCCACACACAGTTCAGGTACATTAGAAGGGCCAGATTTCAACCACACAGCAGTCCTAGCTTCAATACGACCAAACAAAGCTAGTCTATGGCTGACCGAATTTTGGTGCCTACTAATATGAGCAATAGAACCATCCCTTTCACCTAGAAGTAGCTTGACTTCATTTATCATCATTGCATGTTGCGATCTGTCATCCTCCCTAGCCCGGATAGCATCCACTGCACCCAGACAGTCCATCTCGATATCCACTAGGAGCGACGACCATTGTGTGGCAAAGTTAAGTCCTTCCAAACAAGCAGATTATCGTCGCTTATCCTCATTGAGGCTTCATTTAGTAGGCTTGTTGAGCTGATGCCCGCAGCATGCATCGTGTGATTTTTATTTCTTGTTCCTCTCTAAAATCTTGTTTTTTGGTTGTGACTGAATGTATAGGGGTTGGTGCTTTATTTATAAAGTTGGGCAAAAGCCCTGTTTGATAAGTTATGCACCAAGATTGTTGTTCTTGTGTTTGATGAAGATGCATGTCTTTTACGTGAAAAAAAGTAAGAGATGCGAACCAATCTGTGGTTGGATGGTTAGGTGGGCAGCGGTATCCCCAGTCCATCAGGGTTCAAGTCCTGGTGCTCACATTTATCCTTGATTTATTTCATGAGATGATATGCCGGCTCAATCTCTCGGAGGTGCCCCTAGGGGTAGGATGTGCATTCATAGAGGCGGGTGTATGCGTGTATGTATGGGCCATTGCGTCTGTACTTTGTTAAAAGAATGAAAAAGATAATGATGTAGATTCAAGCAATACTAAAAAATCGGCCACATGACTTAATTGTCTCCAACAGATCTAAACAAATACTAATGTCAATAAGAAGGGGTCACGTACCATTTATCAAGCCCTCCTACAATATAAAACTTCCCCATCTCCATGTACTTCCATACATGAAACAAAAGCAAAGTTGTAAGTACGTATTTATGCGAGCACGGTCAGACCTCATCTTTCTAACCCAAGAGCATGGGCAAGTGCTTTAAAAAATTACGAAATGGTTTTCGGTGAGTTCCCGAATGTTACTGAAACCATCTGATTGACCATCCGTTGAGCGTGCCAGACCGTCGGTCATTATACCATCAGATCTTAACCAACTTAAACCAACATGTAGTTGGATGGTTAGAGGGACTGTGGTATTCCTAGCCCATCAGAGTTTAAATCTTGGTGCTCGCATTTATTCCTGGATTTATTTCAGGATTTCCGGCTATGCGCTTTCAGTGGGAGGAGTGTATGCGCGTATGTATGAGCGCTTGCGTCTGTACCGATGTTTAGAAAAAAAGATCTTAACCAACTTTAGTTGGTAATTAAAGTGCCGTGCCAACTGGCCCCTCTCGCGGTTCCAGCCCTTCGTCACGCGACCGGAGCGACGTGTACGGCCACGACTGGCCCCACCCCACGCTCCCGCACCTCCACGTCCACTACAACGAGACGACCCGCGGCGGCGCCTCATATTCGAGACAAGAGCAGCCGGGGCCAGCAAAGACGATAAATTTGATTTCTCGAAGAAAAGAATTCACAAAGTGAACTATCTTTGAAAAAAATTCGCTTCGCCTACCCTTTCGCGTAACGACCGTCAGCCAGGCGCTACACTGCACTGTGCAGCGTCTGTACTATACGCCTGGCTAGTGTCACATATTAAACTGACTAAAAATTACTAAGTCAGTATGCAACGTCTAACAGATAGTGTAGCGCCTAGACTCTAGATGCTGCACTAGTCTAGATTTATCGTGGCATCATCCATCCGCGGAGCATGCATGGTTTACTACGTTAGATGAGATGCACGACGTACAGTGTTCGAAAGCACTGGTGTCCACATGCATGCGAGCGCGCTTGCATGCGAAAGCCAACCTGGGTGGGACGGACACATGCATTGGAGAAAGCACTAGTGGCAATTAGTGTAACGCCTAGATACTACACGCTATACTATACAGTGTAGCGTCTAGCTGTCAGACATTGCACATGGATTTACTGAGTATGGTGCAGTACTAAAGTTGTGTCTTGTGTGTGGTGAAAATCTGCTGTCTGCTAAACTTGTGTTGCCTGGTGCAATGCAAATGCGGGGTGACTTCTCTGAAGATGCTCATCGCGGAGGTGGCGCCGCACCACGACCTGTCTGTGTGGCTCCTCGGCAACTTTGTGCATGAGCGCATGATGAACGACGACGGAGGGGACGAACTGATTTTCCTCTGTTTCACCATAATAAGGTGACCAGAGTAAGTGCCGGTCGCAATAGCAGTGATGCAGAATTGCATGGACGCAACGTTTCGTTTGGCTCTGTGTACAGTACATTACTACTCCTACATGGCATGTGCATTGATCGGGGGTTACTTTGGTTTCAGGCTCTGATTCGGCACGCCCTCGACACCATCAATGACAAGCTGGAGTCGGAGTTCGAGACAAATCGATTTCAAGGTCGTCTATGAAGGCGCCATAGCATGGCCATGGGCTATAACATGTTAATTCCCAATACTCGCGTTAACCTGTTCCATGATTCTGAACTTTCGCTCAATTGCCCGCTCTCAAGTCTGAACTGAATTAGATGAGGCACCTGGGTGCTAACTAGATGAAAAATTATGTATCGATGAAAGACTGAAGCATAAATATTGGCAGGATTTGAAAAACAAAAGGCAACTCCATTACCGACTTTCCATGGAACTCAAATATGAAACATTACACCATTACGGTCCCAAAGCACTAAACTTCCGAGCAGCTACAACCAAGTCCAAGCAAATGGCAGATCCATACATTATACCGTTGCAGCAACGACATCCTAGATGATGGTGCACGACGAGTTTAGTCCTTCTCCAAGATACTGGAAACTGAAAGAGAAAGAAGAGCAATACCATAAGATGCGGCACTACAAGTTGCAGAAAGCAACAAAAACATGCAATGAGATTAATGGCCAAGGAATATGAACTACCCTAAAGGATAGTTATGCCAAGCAACATCAACTTTGCTGGCTAGTTCAACTTTTGAAAATAGTGCAACAATATCAGCGTGTTTCGAAGGGAAACAGCTCATCAATGGAATTTCATTTTTGGCAATTTAGCATCTACATACATGATAAAAACAAATTGAGCATCATTTCCAGAAGGGAACAATGGTAGGATGGCAGAAATTATGAAATAAAAATATGTCAGGAGCATACATTTTCATTTTCTAACAATGCATCCTCCTGCCCTATATACTTCATTTTTCCTTAATCGGTTTGAGAGAAATGACACTAGTGCTTAAATGTCTGGCTCCCGACCAAACTAATAGAGTCATCCCAACTCTCGAATAGGAGATGCTAACAGGACAGGAATCAAAGTGGGGGACCTCTCTACGGCACCTGTCTCCCCAGATATAGACTACATAGAGGGTAGTAGTCTTGGACAGAGAGAAGATCACCGCGTGAACAAAATCCAAAGTAACGAACTAGCAAAATCCACGTGAACATAAAGAGATTCGTTGTTCCTGACCCTGCTTCACCTTAATTGCTATTTGAACAAAAAGATCACAATAAACTTTTGGTAAAAGTTCTATCTTGGTCGGAGTGGGGATGGCATTTCTCTTCTGCATGTCTACAGAGTTTTACGAAATCTACACGCCTCAGAGATAGAGAAATTTGAAATTGATTGCCCTAATACTTGGTAATATGTCAATACGATGCAAATCCACAAACTGACAGGGAAAAGAACAAGTTGGCAAATTTTGATCCAGGCTCTAGTTGATCAACTAAAGATTCATTTCCATGCAGAAACATGCAACTATGCAGATTGTAAGAATACTATAATGCTTGAACCTAATGAAACACTAAGGACACTAATGAGTAGTGAGATCAAGCATTACATAAATCAAATTAAATTTATCTATGTACCTGACAGGGTACTCAAACCAACATACGCCTAGCAGGTACAATGTATTTCACGCTTCCTGACCACACTCTCCCTTGGTCAAACCAGAATCCTCTCTCTTCGCCAAACCAGCAGGCACTCTTCACCATCCAATTTTGCCAGAACAGGAGGATCAACAGGGCACTGAAGGAGAATAATAACACGTTAGTAACATTTACTAACAAGTACCAACCACACAAGATATAAAATTACCATGTTTATATATCTTAGCATAGCCTCGTCATCCACCAGCCTAGCCTCTTCACTCTCGGTGTATGCATCTAGGCCAGTAATAACATCACACCCTAGATCAAAACCACAACATGGTATGTGTGGGCTAGAGTGACCCCCTTTGTATTTATCCACATCAACAGGGTGCTTCAAATCAACATTTCCATAACTCATACAACCATAGCATTGGCCTTAGGGGAAAAAACATGTGTAGAAAGTCAGTACATATGGCTGGGCATGTACTACCTTAGATATAAAATTGTAAAGCTGAAAGACTGAATAACATGAAGGCCAACCAGATAAATGTGACCCCAAACTGTATAATAACAGAACTTAATCTAAAGTGAAAGTAACACCGTTGATTTGTCATTTAATTACCAAATATCCAGTCAAGCTTGTGAACATGACACAAGGGGTAACCACACAGGTCAACCAAAAAAATGTGAGTCCAAACTATATGAACAGAAGTTATCTAAGGTGGAATGAAAACCATTTAGTCATTTCATTACCAAATAATCAACCAGCAAAAAAACATGTGTAGAGAGTCACTATTTATGGATGGGCATGTACTAGATTGGATATTAAAATTGTACTAGTAAAGTTCAAGGACAGTGGATGAGATGAAGCTAAACAGGACACAAGTGGCAACCAAACATGTCAACGAGATAAATGTGACGCCAAATTGTATGAACAGAACTTGATATAAGGTGGAAGAAATACCATTGTCGGTAGGATTAACCATACATAAACAATTGAGCACATATTCGTCATTTTCTCCTTCAATTTCTCTGACTTCAGCAAAAAATAGATTGTTGACGCCACTGTGCAAACCATCTTCTCCTTTGGTTTTTGTAGTCAAATTGATATGGTAGAACATAGTGAAGTTCTTCCCCTCATAAAATTCTCGGAAGATCACAACATCATCAAGTTCATATGCAAGATCCTGAAACGGAGGCATGGACTGTGTCAACAATTAGTACATGAATATAAGAACATTAAGACAATCCTGGTAACAGGACCGAGAGCAAGCACGGGTAGGAACGAGAGAGAGTAAACCCCCAAAAGATGGTGATCTTCATTGTATTTATCTAGCAAAGCTTGAACCAATACGCTGACATTCCTATGGTCTGGATTGCCTTCAGGAGAACTCTTCCTTGTGCCATCAAGCCAGTAAAGGCCATGTTTAATACAAATCTCAGCATCCGAAAGCCCATATGTGCGCCTAGTTCAGCTCAGAGTATTCTAAATATTAGTACATTGTAATTTCGGTTATGATGAAAATCCATGAAAAAGTTGAGAAAACTCACATCATAGGAGAGCGCAGCTCATCAAGATGGCTAGTGATAGCGTTCTCAGCTTCCTGCAAGCTCTGGAATGGCCCGCCCACACTAGGATACGTGTGAAAAGAACCCTCGACGTCTATTCTGATGAAAAACTGTAGATGCCAACCAGAAGGATTGCGAACGAAAATAGGTGGAGACGATTGCCTTGACACTGGCAAGATATCATGAGTTAGCGCCTCTGGCTGTGTGGAGGAAGAGGAAGTGTTGGTGTTCTTTGGCTCTAGCAGCGGTGTTTCCAACTGCTCAGGCACATCATAATAAGAGTACTCGCACCTGAAGCGGAACATGGTCGGAAGGTTAGTAGAGAGGGAGCAAAAAAGAAAAGGGAAAAAAGTGCTGCATGCTCAAGTCTGAAGTCGACGACACGCTGGATGAGTTCAAGAATAACTTAAATTACAGGAGATGCATAATAGATGAAGTTGAAACAATCAATAATAGAACACTGAGAGAAAGCAAAAAGAAGAGTTTATTTTTCTTCAGTGTCTATCTATACACGAGAACCGGCCCTCCATACCTTCAGACTTAAATTTGTTTTCTTGAGAATAATAAGATGTATGGAGTGGAGAGGGAAAGGCGAACCACAAAGACTGAATTCTACTACAAGATACAGTACATAAACACGCTAGAAAGAAAAGAAACTAAAGCTATGCAACGGAACAGTGCCGCAATCTCGCCTAGAGTAACAAAGCCAGGTTTAGGTTTTTCTCAAAAAAATAGTGTCGAAGAACTTGATCGTCTACATATATATAAGGAAATTCATGGCGAAGCATTGTTCCAGAGAGGCGTACTGGGTAGGCGACGACATGTTGGCTTTCACCGCGACGTTTAGGATCGGCCACGCACACAAAATAATTTAACCTGAGGCTAATACGTTTGCTCCGTGACCTGCGTATATGACCTCCTTTTAGAGTAACTCCGTATCCGTATCCTTTTCTAAAAAAGAGTAACTCCGTATCCGTATATACCTTGCAGAAGAAGAACAGTCCATCCATGACTCTGAGTTGGACTTGGAAACGTTCTGCTACACAGTACACGTACGTCTACAACTAGGGAACCACGTGTTGAAAAAAATGCAAAACAAAAAACGTGACCGTTCAGCGTGTGGTCTATAGGGCGACTGAC
>NC_041387.1:548923142-548944450 GCF_002162155.2 Triticum dicoccoides | reverse complement strand
AACCACCTGCGCCCCGTCCCCGGTATCCTCACCAATTCAATGCAAGAGTGATGTTTACTGTACGGGACGGATATTTAACACGTTCGTTCAATGTTTGTTCGTCCATATACCGCCATAAAGCAGGTTCGCTGGCCGAGGAACCAATTCCGGCGCCACGCATTGGCGCACTTGGATGCTTGGACTCACCGGAATGCGCTATTTAAACGCAACCACACCCCGCTAACTCCACACCACAACACATCCTCCTCCTTTGCTCCGCATCTGCCATGACTACGAGCAGTCACACTTTATGGGATAGTCTGTGCCGAAGATGAAGCACGAGGTGGACGCCCTTGCAGCCGCCTGGCAGTCCCGCCATGCCAGGCGGATTGAGCAGGGCATGCCGGCCAGCTCGCCCGAGGTCTTCGACGATGACCCATGGGCTCGGACAATGACACGGCGCCGTAGCCCGCACCGGTCCATGCCGGCCTGACCATGGAGCAAGCGCAGACGCACTATGACACTGCCATGGCGGAGGAGGAGCAGCTTGACCGGCTCCTATGTCGGTGTTCCGTCAGGCATAGGAGGAGCATAAGTACAACATGTTCCTTCTCGAGCAACACCGGCTGGCGGAGGGCCAAATCTACAGCGTGCGCGCAAGCGAGGCGGCCATGGCCGCCATGGTCGCGGCGAACCTGAACTTCATTATGGAGCAGCGTGCGCTCTATGAGGCCGCACGCGTCGCTCGCAACGAAGTTTCGATGTAGCCGGACACGACCGCAATGGCCAGCTACGCGTCCTACATGCCACCGTCCAACTTTTTGGGGCACAGTTGCAGGTGGACATTGACGGACCGTCCACGTCCACCATCGATCTCACGTCGACAGTCGCCGGTGACGGACATCTCATGGACTGCTCCGAGGATGAGTAGGGAATGTGTGGTAGCAAGGCATTGTGTCCCAAGTGGGCTGGTCTGTCTCCCATGTTCTACTTTTCCTCGCCGGAGACAGCACCTCCACTTCACGGGTCTTGAACTGGTCGCTGTTTACGAAGATGGCAGATGGAGGACGTGGTCGTTGAGGCGGAATACAAAGGAAGTAAACGACGACCGCAGCCGTATGACAGGTTTAGGCTTGGAACGCTTTTTTGTTCTAAATGTTCAAATTTAATGAAAATTCGCCGTGTCCGCATGAATCTCATCTGGTTTGTACGAAAAATCTAATGTGTTTGCATGAATTCCGCCCTGTTAGTTGAAAAGTGTTTGAAATGTATACATATAGCATTGGATAGCCGCCTTCAGCATCCATGTCCGCGGACCAGTCCCCCCTATCCATGCACGGATGCCGGAGCAAATTTAGGGTCAGCGTTGGAGATGACCTAATTGAGCATATTCACTCCATCTGAACCACTGATGCTATATACAAATTGTGTGTTTTTATGCAGCTCTAAAAGCCCCCGAGCAAGTGGCATGATTGGCCGACCATTGATAAGCTGACAAGGAACTACAAGGAGCTGGCCTCACGTCCTATTATCGTCACTTATCCTCACTGAGTTTTCATTCAGTAGGCTTGTTGAGCTGATGCCCCAGCATGCACCGTGCGATTTTTATTTCTTATTCCTCTCTAAACTTTTTTTTCTTGTGAACCATGTTTTTTGGTTGTGACTGAATGTTTCGTGGTTGGTGCTTTATTTATAAAGTTGGGCACGATAAACTATGCATCAAGATTGTTGTTCTTGTGTTGAAGATGCATGCCTTTTACGTGACCAAAAACCGAAAGACATGCGAACCAACCTGTGGTTGCATAGTTAGGTGAATAGTGATACATTCAACCCATCAGGGTTCAAGTCCTCGTGCTCGCATTTATCTTGAATTTATTTCAGGATTTTCGACGATGTGCATTCAGTGGGAGGAGACATTTCCCTTCACTGCGAGGCACCTACGGTGACTTTATAAAATCTCAAGATGATATGCCGACCCAGTCTTTCATTGGTGCTCATAGAGGTATAGGGTGTGTGTACGTATTCATAGAGATGAGTGTATGCACATATATTAAAAAGGGCCACATGACTTAATTGTCTCCAACGTAATCCCCGGCTCACCACTCTTCAAATCCTGGTGTCAAACCCTTTCATTTACGCGAGCACGGTCAGACCTTATCTTTCTAACTCAAGAGCATGGTCAAGTGCATTAAAAATTACAAAATGGTTTTCGTGAGCACCCAAATGTTACTGAACTGATTGACCATGCGTTGAGCGTGCCAGACTGTCGTCAATGACTCAATTATACGATTAAATCTTAACCAACTTTAGTTGGTAATTAAAGTGACGTGCCAACTGGCCCCTCCCGCGGCTCCAGCCCTTCGCCGCGCGACCGGAGCAACGTGTACGGCCACGACTGGCCCCACCCCACGCTCCCGCACCTCCGCGTCCACCACGACGAGACGACCCGCAGCAGCGCCTCATACTCGAGACAAGAGCAGTCGGGATCGATCCCGCTGCTGCACCCGCAGTTATTCGGGTCGCATCAGCAGAGGTACGCGGCGCAGACCTGGCCGTACTACGGGCAGCAGTTTGGGCCGCAGCTGCCACAACGCTATGCGGGGGGTGACTTCTTGTCACGCCCTAGAAGGGATCTGGGCGGATTCGAACGGAACTCTCTTAGATCTTGAGAGGAAGAAAGGGGAAAGTAGGAGCAAAACTAGGGTTTATATCACTATAAGATGTATGATTCTATTGTAGGAGAGTTCAGCATAATTTGATAGCCATTACAAGGTTCAACTGCTAGCTTTATAGCTCCAGCAAGCAAGTGGGTGAAACGGTATAGGACGGCAAATGAAACGTAACAGTAGAGTAGGCGAGCCACGCGGCCGTACGATGCGCTGATCTGTCTTGCACTTGAGCCGTCCAATAACTGAAGGAGTTGAGCTGCCTGTTGACAGGCGCGGGCCTGACAATACCCCTCGGTGGAAACGAACTTGTCTTCAAGGAGTCGATCTGTTGAACCACTTGCCGGTGGTGTTCTTGAAGAATGCAGGGAACGTTTTCTTCATGAATGCAGCATCCTCCCATGAAGCTTCGTCTGGAGGAAGATTAGCCCACTGCACGAGCCACTCGACCATCGGTAGATTATTGCTAGGAACCTGGCGCGTCTCCAGAACAAGGACTGGATCTGTCTGAATCATGCCATCAGATCGAACCAGTGGGAGATCTGCGCAAGGAATGGTTTTAGGACTAACATGCTTCTTCAACTGACTGACATGAAAAACTGGGTGTATGTTAGCATCGTCAGGTAGGAGCAATTTGTAAGCGACTCGTCCCACTTTTTCGATAATCCGAAAAGGTTCATAGTATTTGCTCTTAAGCTTGATGTGTGTGCGCATTCCAAACGCATTGAGGCGGTATGGTTGCATTTTTAGGTACACCATGTCGCCTTTCCAAAATCCTCTCTGTTCTTTTGCGATCAGCATATTTCTTCATGCAGGCTTGAGCTGCTGTCAGATTGGATTTCAAATGCTAGAGCAGGGCATCTCTGTCATTGACGAACTGTTGTGCATCGCCACTCAGTTGGACAGGAAGGATGTTTTCACCAATGTTTGGAGGAGGATATCCATAGGCTGCCTCAAAGGGTGTCTTTTTGAGCGATGAATGGTATGAGGTGTTGTACCAGTATTCTGCCATTGATAAGTGTGTAGCCCACTTTTTGGGTTGAGTGGATGTCAAACAGTGGAGGTAGTTCTCAATACACTGGTTTACTCGCTCGGTTTGACCGTCAGACTCTGGATGATAGGCAATACTGTAACGCAGTTCAGAGCCCATGCCTTTAAAGATATCCTGCCACAGTTTGCTGGTGAATATTGTGTCTCTGTCAGACACTATTGCCAGAGGAGGGCCATGGAGCTTAAGTATATTGTCTATGAATGCCTGAGCCACTGTCTGGACTGTGTAGGGGTGGGCTAAGGGGATGAAATGGGCGAATTTAGATAGTCTGTCAACCACCACAAAAATGACATCATGACCATTGGACTTGGGAACTCCTTCGACAAAATCCATGCTCAAATGTGTCCAGACCATATTAGGTAATTGCAGAGGGTCTAGGTAACCAGGGTATGGGCAGGTTTCCCCCTTGTTCTCCTGGCAAGTAGGACACTCTGATACAAATTTGTCTACTTCTTGTTTCAGACCTGGCCAGTAGAAAATTTGTTTGATTCTGTGGTAAGTGGCCTTCATGCCACCCAAAGCAGATGCATGTAAAGCAGTTATGAGCTTCTTTCTTAACTCTAAATCTTTGCCCACATATATTTTGCCCTTGTGTCTGATGATGCCAGAATGCAATGTATTTTGATTAACAATGTGGTCCTTTGAGAGGAGCAGCTTCTCTAAGAGTGATTTGCAAGCAGTATCATTGCTGTAAGAATTTTCAACTGCAGAAATCCACTATGGGGTAGCCAGAGATATTGCCATGAAGGAGTGTTTCCTAGAGAGGGCATCAGCAGCAATGTTTTATTTCCCTTTTTTTATATTGCAGGGTGAAGTTCAGCTCCAACAGTTTCAACATTAGCTTGTCTTGGATACTAGTGGTGATCTTTAGGTCTGTCATGAATTGCAGACTTTGGTGGTCTGTTCTGATGATAAGATCATTCCCCAAGAAATAGTGTCTCCACCTTTTCAAAGCTACAATGATAGCCAGGGCTTCTTTTTCATGTGTTGAGAAAGCAGCATTTCTGGGACATAAGCTCGGTAGTAGGCCAGGGTTTGCCACCTTGCACCCCAATGCCTGCTCCAGAAGCATCTGTTTCCAGAACAAAAGGTTCAGAAAAATTAGGCAGGGCCAAAACAGGGGTTGTGATCATAGCTTGTTTAAGTTCCTGAAAAGCTTTTTCCTGAGCTCCTGTCCATTGAAAACTGTCTTTCTTAAGAACATCATGTATGTGCCTTGCTATCACCCTAAAGTTTCTCACAAACCTTCTTTAATATCCACATAATCCCAGAAACCCTCTGAGTTGTGTGGGAGTGGTAGGTTCGTAGGTTCTAGCCAATCAGCAACATCGCCTACTTTAGAAGGATCTGTAGATACCCCTTCACCAGTGATAACATGACCAAGATACTCCACTTTTTGGAGATCAAAGACACACTTGGAGAGCTTTGCAAATAGTTGGTGTTCTTGGAGTAGCTGAAGCACAATTTTCAGATGAGCTAAATGTTTAGAGAAGGATTTGCTGAATATTAGAATGTCATCAAAGAACACTAGCACAAACTTTCTAAGATAAGGCCCAAAGATGTTGTTCATAAGAGCTTGAAAGGTGCCAGGTGCATTTGCTAAACCAAAGCGCATGACTAGGAACTCATAATGTCCAAAGTAGGTTCTGAAAGCTATTTTTGGTATATCATTTTCATCCATTCTCACTTGATGATACCTTGATCTGAGATCTAGCTTGGTAAAGTAAGTTGCTCCATGGAGCTCATCTAGTAAATCTTCAATTACTGGGATTGGAAACTTGTTTTTGATTGTTGCAGAGTTCAGTTTCCTGTAGTCAATGTATAATCTCCAGGTTCCATCCTTTTTCATGACCAATATTATTGGGGAGGAGTAGGGGCTCTCACTAGCCCTAATGATTTTGTCTTTGAGCATTACACCAACTTGTTTCTCAAGCTCATTCCTCTGCATGTGAGGTACTCTGTAGGGCCTTATGTTGGGAGGGACTGTTTGATCTTTAAGGGGAATTTTGTGATCATGGGCCTCTTTGGGGGTAATCCTTTTGGCTCTTGAAACATAGTAGGGAACTGTTGCAGTACCTCTTCCACTGGTGGTGGAATTTCTTGTTCGGGTGGTATTTTCATTGTTGTGTCCTTGATGAGGTTCAGTACATATCCAGGGGCTCTAGCAAACATGAGCTTGTTCACCTCTGCTGCATCAATGAGAGTAGCATCATATAACATAACACAGGCCTTGATTGTGACAGGTGTTCATTTGTCCTGCATGACAGTGATTTGCCTGGGATTGTAATGAAATGCTACAGGGCTATGTGGTTGACATCTAGTCGCTTCCAAGCACAATATCGTGGCCCGGTAAGTATAGTACTCTGAATTGCTGTTGGAACTATGCTTTGCCAGCCGTAAAAGTTGTCATTGGAACATATGATCTTGACCACAGAGTACCTCCCCCAGCTACAGTTACTGCCCTAGTTGCATCTTTGAGAATTGTGTGTGAAGTTTGCAATGCAAATTGGAGGCTGATGAAAGTAGAGTTACTTCCAGAATCTGCTAGAGCAATGCCTTGTTTCCCTCCAATATTAACTAGGATAGAGATATTATTGCCATTGTCAGAGCACATGGCCTGTGCTGAAATGGTCATGCACTATTCCTCAGCTTGTTGTTGCTCAGTGATCTCTTGTTCTTCTAATTCTTGGTTCTCTTGTGCTTTCTCATTAGGGTCCTCTCCAGTCAGTACATGCAGTGCTGGTGCTAACTTGCATTTGTGACCGTGAAACCAAGTGTCTCCACATTGCCAGCACTTGCCAGGTTCTCTGGCTCTCTGATTTACAGCAGCTGGTTTAGGGTCAGGATGTTTTTCTGTTACAACATTGTAAGGCTTATGGTAACTGGTAGTGCCTTTAACAAAGCTGTAATTAGAGGAGTAGGTCTTCTTTTTAGCATCTCCTTTTTCCAGGTCAACAGCTAACCAATATGTTTCACTAAGAGATGCTGGTTTTAGTGGTCAAAGCTGATACTTGAGTTGTGATCTGAGGCCATTTACGTAACATCTGATGAACCAATTTTCATCCATTATAGGGTTTTCGGCTTGTACTTCAGCCATCAGCTCCTTGAACTGGTTAGTATAGTCAGAGACTGATGGTGTGATCTATTTCAATGTGTTGAACTTCTCTGTCAACTCATAGGAATTGGCTGAAGAAAATCTGTGAAGCACTTCTTCACAAAACTATGCCCAAGTTAGTTGTTTCTTAAGAATGCCAGAACGGCGCAACCACACATCAGCTTTACCCACCACATACAGTTGTGCAAGGCTCACTTTGTATTCAGCTGGAGCTCCTGCCATTTGGAAGTATTTGTCGCACTGGCGAATCCACCCTGCTGGTTTATCTTCATCGAAGCGAGGAAAATCCATTCGTGGGCCTTTGGTTATGCTTTTGAGGAATTGAGTGCGCATTTCTTGCTCATATTGCTTCTGAAAATCCTCCCAACTCCGACAAACACCAGGAGGTTGGAAATTGTGGAATCCTGGGTGCACGCTGTTTTGTAAGCTACCGTTGGTGTAACATTGCCTGAGTGGATGTCCAAGATATTTCCAGTTACATATCCCGGAGGAGCAGAGGGCCTGGGAACTTGGATTGGTGCCAACTGGGGAGGAATTTGTGAGGCTACTTGTCTTCTTTTTTCTTGTTCCAGAGCTAGACGTTTTCGTAACTCCTCTGTCAATGGCATGTCCCCTTCTACCACTGCTTCTTTGCTCACTGGAGGAGGTGGTGGTAGTATCTGATCAGATTTCCTAGAACTTGTGGCGCTGAAGTGGAAGCATCAAACACAGTGAGGGTTTTGAGCACATCGGCCATGGCTGCTAGCTGTAAGTTAAGGGACGATACTGCTTTCTGAACTTCACTCATCACTAAGACCATGGTGTCCTGCTTGGTGTTGATGGTATGCACTTCCTTGCGCAAACATC
The DNA here is from genome assembly GCF_002162155.2 of Triticum dicoccoides. Lineage (NCBI taxonomy): Eukaryota > Viridiplantae > Streptophyta > Magnoliopsida > Poales > Poaceae > Triticum > Triticum dicoccoides. The sequence continues at coordinate 548,936,793 of NC_041387.1, read as the reverse complement.
TACTTCGCCCCGTAGCTCTGCAGTTTCTTCACGATGTTGCAAAATCTCCCCCTTCATCGCCAGCAGATCTGTCACATCCGCTTCGTCGAAACTTGCCTTGGATCTCCCTATCGTGGTTAAGTGGTTAGAGAGGAAATTTACCTCCGGATCGAATCGGGAACCCGAACTGAACACTCAACCTTGCCACCGCCATCGAGGTTCGCCACTGAAACAGCATCACCCGCCGCTAGACCTGGGATTTTAATGAGAGGGCGATTTTCTCTCCCAACTAGTCGCGCTCAGCGAGCTACCATCGAATGGGTCTACCGCCGCCTGCGCCGCCAGAATTCCGCCCCCACTCCTTACACGGCTGCCATAGAAGAAAGGGAGGGAAGGGAGGGAAATCACCGTAGGTGCTCCGATCTGTCGCACCGCCGAGGAAAACCTATGCTCATGATACCAATTGTCACACCCCAGAAGGGATCTGGGCAGATTCGAACAGAACTCTCTCAGATCTTGCAAGGAAGAAAGGGGAAAGTAGGAGCAAAACTAGGGTTTATATCACTATAAGATGTATGATTGTATTGTAGGAGCGTTTAGCATAATTCGATAGTGATTGCAGCTGCTAGCTTTATAGCTCCAACAGGCAAGTGGGTGAAACAGTATAGCACGACAAATGAAACGTAACAGTAGAGTAGGTGAGCCACGCGAGTCATACGATGCACTGATCCATCTTGCACTTGAGCTATCCGATAACTGAAGGAGTTGAGCTGCCTGTCGACAGGCGCGGACCTGAGACTTCTTTGAAGATGCTCATCGCGAAGGTGGCACTGCACCACGACCTGTCCACATGGCTCCTCGGCACCTCTGAATATGCTATGCAGGACGAACTGATTTTCCTCTGTTTCACCATAATGCCTTGCGAGGTGACCAGGGTAAGTACCAGCCGCAATAGTAATGATGTGGAATTGCATGGATGCAACAAACTTATGCTTGGCTATATCTCTGCATTTTGTTTGGCTCTATGTATAGTAGTACAGTACTGCTCCTACATGACATGTGCATTGATTGGGGGTTACTTTGGTTTCAGGCTCTGATCCAGCACGCCCTCGACACCATCGATGACAAGCTGGAGTCAGAGTTAGGGACGGATTTCAAGGTCGTCTATGAAGGAGCCATAGCATGGCCATGGGCTAATACTGGTTAATTCACAATTCCGAACTTTCGCTCAATTGCCCACTCTGAAGTCTGAACTGAATTAGATAAGGCACCTGTCTGCTAACTAGATGAAAAATTATGTGTCGATGAAAGACTGAAGCATAAATATTGGCAGGATTTGAAACACAAAAAGCGGCTCCATTACTGACCTTCCATGGAATTCAAATATGAAACTACACCATTACGGACCCAACTAAACTTTTGAGTAGCTACAACCAAGTCCAAGCAAATGGCAGATCCATACATTATACCGCTGCAACAACATCCCAGATGATGGTGCACGACGATTTTAGTCCTTCTCCAAGATACTGGAAACTGAAAGAGAAAGAAGAGCAGTTCTCATAAGATGTGGCACTACAAGTTGTAGAAAGTAACAAGAACATGCAATGAGATTAATGGCCAAGCAATATGAACTACCCTAAAGGATAGTTATGCCAAGCAACATCAACTTTGCTGGCTAGTTCAAGTTTTGAAAATAGTTCAACATTATCAACGTTTTAGAAGGAAAACAGCTCATCAATGGAATTTAATTTTTGGCAATTTAGCATGTACTTACATGATAAAAACAGATTGAGCATCATTTCCAGAAGGGAACAATGGTAGGATGGCAGAAATTATGAAATAAAAATATGTCAGGAGCATACATTTTCATTTTCTAACAATGCATTCTCCTGCACTATATACTTTATTTTTTAAACAACCTTAATCGGTTTGAGAGATTGATAGTTGGTTGATCATAAATGACACTAGTGCTTAAATGTCTGGCTCCCGACCAAACTAACAGAGTCATTCCAACTCTCGAATCGGAGATGCTAATAGGATAGGAATCAAAGTGAGGGACCTCTCTACGGCACCTGTCTCCCCAGACATAGACTACATACAGGGTAGTAGTCTTGGCTAGAGAGAAGATCACCGCGTGAACAAAATCCAAAGTAACAAACTTGCAAAATCATTGTGAACATAAACATATTCGTTGTTCCTGACCCTGCTTCACCTTAATTGCTATTTGAACAAAAAGATCACAAAAAACATTTGGTAGCAGTTCTATCTTGGTCGGAGTGGGGTGGCATTTCTCTTCTGCATGTCTACGGAGTATTGCGAAATCCACACGCCTCAGAGATAGAGAGAAGTTTGGAATTGATTGCCCCAACACTTGGTAATATGTTAATACGATGCAAATCCACAAGTGACAGGGAAAAGAAAAAGTTGGCAAATTTTGATCCAGACTCTAGTTGATCAACTAAGGATTCATTGCCATGCAGAAACGTGCAACTGTGCAAATTGTAAGAATACTATGATGCTTGAACCTAATGAAACAATGAGGACACTAATGAGTAGTGAGATCAAGCATTACCTAAATCAAATTAAATTTATCTATGTACCTGACGGGGTACTCAAACCAACAGACGCCTAGCAGGTATAATGTATTTCACGCTTCCCTGGCCACACTCTCCCTTGGTCAAACCAGAATCCTCTCTCTTTGCCAAACCAGCAGGCACTCTTGCGCCATCCAATTTTGCCAGAACAGGAGGATCAGTAGGGCACTAAAGGAGAATAATAACACTTTAGTAACATTTACTAACAAATACCAACCACACAAGATATAAAATTACCATGTTCATATATCATAGCATAGCCTCCTCAGCCACCAGCCTAGCCTCTTCATTCTCGGTGTATGCATCTAGGCCAGTAAAAACATCACACCGCAGAGCAAAACCACAACATGGTTTGTGTGGGCTAGAGTGCCCCCCTTTGTATTTATCAGCATCAACATGGTGCTTCAAATCAACATTACCATAACTCATACAACCATAGCATTGGCCTTAGGGGGAAAACATGTGTAGAAAGTCAGTAAATATGGTTGGGCATGTACTACCTTATTAGATATTAAAACTGTAGCTCAAAGACTGAATAACATGAAGGCCAACCAGATAAATGTGACCCCAAACTGTATAATAACCGAACATAATCAAAAATGAAAGTAATACCGTTGATTTGTCATTTAGTTACCAAATAGCCAACTAGGCAAAAGAACATGTTTAGACTCTCACTACATATGGCTGGCATGAACTAGCTTACATATTAAAACTTTTGTCAAACTTGTGAACATGACACAAGGGGTAACCACACAGGTCAGCCAAGAAAAGCGACTCCAAACTATATGAACAGAAATTATCTAAGGTGGAATAAAAACCATTTAGTCATTTCATTACCGAATAATCGACCAGCAAAAAAAACATGTGTATAAAGTCACTACTTATGGATGGGCATGTACTAGATTGGATATTAAAACTGTACTACTCCCTCCTTCCCAAAATATAAGGCGCGATTGACTTTTTACGGTCTTTGATGCACAACTTTGACCACTAAATATATCAATGTATATGGATTGAACATGTATAAATGGCATCATCGTATTTGTCTTGCAGGACAATTTTATTTCATATGTATGTATACTAATTTTATAGACATAGAATACATGAAAATCATAGTCAAAGTTCCGTAACAAAGACCAGAAAAGTCAAACCGCGCCTTATATTTTGGGCAGGAGGGAGTAGTAAAGTTCAAGGACAGTGGATGAGATGAAGTTAAACATGACACAAGGAGCAACCAAACACGTCAACCAGATAAATGTGACGCTAAATTGTATGAACAAAACTTGATATAAGGTGGAAGAAATACCATTGTCAGTAGGATTAACCATACATAAACAATTGAGCACATGTTCGTCATTTTCTCCTTCAATTTCTCTGACTTTAGAAAAATATAGATTGTTGACGCCACTGTGCAAACCATCTTCTCCATTTGTTTTTGTAGTCAAATTGACATGGTAGAACATAGTGAAGTTCTCCCCCTCATAAAATTCTCGGAAGACCACAACATCATCAAGTTCATATGCAAGATCCTGAAAAGGAGGCATGGACTGTGTCAACAATTAGTACATTAATATAAGACATTAAGACAATCCTGGTAACTGGACCGAGAGCACAGGTAGGAGCGAGAGAGTGTAAACCCCCAAAAGATGGTGATCTTCTTTGTATTATCCAGTAAAGCTTGAACCAATACGCTGACATTCCTATGGTTTGGATTGCCTTCAGGAGAACTCTTCCTTGTGCCATCAAGCCAGTAAAGGCCATGTTCAATACAAATCTCAGCATCCGAAAGCCTATCTGTGTGCCTAGTTCAGCTCAGAGTATTCTAAATATTAGTTCATTGTAATTTCGGTTATGATGAAAATCCATGAAAAAGTTGAGAAAACTCACATGATAGGAGAGCGCAGCCCATCAAGATGGCTAGTGATAGTGTTCTCAGCTTCCTGCAAGCTCTGGAATGGCCCACCCAGACTAGGATACGTGTGGAAATTGTTGAATATATTGTGTACGTGTATATTGTGTCTTGGACCCACCTCCTAGTTCCTCTGTACAGTTGAGGTAGTGACCCCCCTCTGTACTCATATATACGTGTCTGGTGCACCGATCAATGCACTAGTAGAAAAGGGGGCAATGGTCTAGGCCAGGTCAGCCCATTAGTCCCGGTTCAATCCCGAACTGGGACCAATGGGAGCATTTGACCCGGTTCGTGAGCCACGGGGGCCGGCCGGGCCACGGGGGCCATTGGTCCCGGTTCGTCTGGACCTTTTGGTCCCGGTTGGTGGGATGAACCAGGACCAATGTGCCTCGCTCCTGGCCCACCACCATTGGTCCCGGTTGGTGGCCTGAACCGGGACCAAAGGCTTCCCTTTAGTCCCGGTTCAAGCCACAAACCGGGACCAATTAATTGTCTATATATACCCCTCGCCCGCGAGCATAGCACTCCCACTGCTCTATTTTTCGTGGCCGGCGAGGAGAGAGCTTTGTGGTGATCTAGCTCACCTCCTATGCACATGAGGTGTTTGATGGAATGCCCGAGCCACACTACTTAAGCTTTCTCCTCTCCAAGCTCGCCTCCAAGCTCCATTTTCCTCAATATTTGTCTAGGTTTAGCGGTCCGTCACGTCCCGTCCCCGTCTTCACCGCCGTTGATCACCCGCGCCGATCTCATCGCCGGCACCACCGTGGTGAGCCTCTTGTTCTTATCTTCTTTTTGAAAGGAAAAAAATTCTTACTTGTATGTTTATATAGATACTTGTATAATTTTCTTACTTTATTATTGCATCTTATATAGTGCGATGGTTTTGGTATCAGCCCCCGTCGGCCCTCGTCCTGTCTATGATTCGGATGTGGTATATATTATCTTTTCATAACTATTGGTTCATTTATTTTTTATGACAATTATGCCGACCAACGTGACATTGATTTTATTTATCTAGGAGGTTGTTGAACCAGAAATTCCAACCGACCCTATTGTCGAGAGGTTAAATTTAGTTGAAGAAGAAAACAATTTGTTGAAGGAAAAAATAAGAAAAATTGAGGAGGAGAAGATGATATTGGAGTTGCATGTTGCGGATGTCGTCGATGATCACAAGATCAAGATGGATGCAATGCGCTTGAAGATTAGAAAGATTAGAAAATATGCCATTCATACCGAGGTTTGGTATCATTATGCCGTTGGATCAGTTGTTACATTGGTTGCGATTATGATCGCATTTGTTTTTGCATTGAAATGTTTTACATAGTTTTAATGTATGGTTTAATTAATTTAGATGCTCTGCAGAGCTTTATGTTGTTAGATGAGAACTATGTATGTACTTTGGTTTTAACGTGATGATGAACTTCTATTAATTTGGTCACTTAATTATCTATTCATGATGTTCTATAATGCACGCAGATGAACCGGCAATGGATGTACGGTTCAAGACACACCTCCGAGTACATTAAGGGTGTCACGTCCCTAGCCTTGCTATGCACTTGAACTAGCTTGTTGCTGCATCATGTTTAAAATTTCATTTAAACCTGAAATGGGGATGTCCAAACCCTAGTACCAAATGGAATTCAAATAGGTTCAACGAAAAAATATTTTCAGTAAATCCAAATGGCTTTAAAAAATGTTCATCATTTCTGGAAAATGCTAGAAACCATAACCAGAGGTGTTGCACATTTTTCCATGATATATTTGGTCACTGAATTAAATCATATGTACTTTGCATTTGGGCATTTAAATGCTAGTAAATATTTTAAATGCTCAAATAATTCTGGAAATAAGTGTGGGCTGTTGGAATTAATCTAAACAGATCCTATGATTATTTTTAGGATTTTTGAAGGTGTCTAACTATTTTTAATAAAGCCACAAACTTACATAAAAAAATAGAAAACAGAAAGAATTAGAAAGAGAGAGAGAGAGAGAGAGAGAGGATACCTGGCCACTTACCCAGCCCAGCAGTGCGGCCCACTGGCCCAACTGCCAGTCTCATCTCCATCGCGCCAGTCGGACGCCGAGCGCGTGCCCGACGCGCGCGCACGGCCGTGCTGCCACGCCACCTGCCTGCCTGCCTGCGTCCCCGGGACAGCGCAACGCCGCGGGTCTTCCTCCTCGGTGCCGTCCCGATCGATCTGGCCTCTCATTCCTCCCCCCTGCTCTCTCCCTCGCCATTTCCCCATCTCACCGAATGCGCCCGCCGCCACCGACGAGCACCACCGCGGCCATCGCCTCTCCCTCGCTCCCTCGAGCAGCCCAGAAGCTCCGCCGCATCTTCCTCGTCCTCTCCACCGAGCTACACGGCGCCGGAGGCCCTGCATCATCACCATCTTCGTCATCTTTGTCGCCGGCAGCCGGAGATCCCCTTCGCCGCTGTGCACGCTTCGGTGCTTCCCCGAGCACGCCGAAGCCACCCCTGCATCCGTCGTGAGCCACTGACCATCCTCCCCCTCTCCGTTCTCTCCGCCACTCACCGTAGCCGCCGCACCAAGCACACCTGCTCGCGCTGCCGCCTGAGCTCGCCGCCGACGTGGCTCCGGCTACGCAACGGCCCCGTTGTCCTGTCCACTGACCTCGCCACATCTCGTAGGGCCCGTAGATTCCTCGCACGCGCCGACTCGTCCGCCGTAGCCTCAATCCCGAGCTCACCCGAGCTCCGGCGACCACCAAGGTCGTCGCCGGCGACAACTCCGGCCACCCCAGCCTCCGCCACCACCACGGTTGGGTGCGGACGAGCGTCCACATCCCGTAGCTGAGCTTCGCGCGCTAAACGGCGCTCTGTAGGCGAATCCCGCAGTGCACCACCGCGCCTGGACCCGCCGGCGGCTAAACGCCGGCGACCGCTGACCCGTTGACTGGCGTGGTTTGACCCCACTGCCCGGTTTGACTTCCCCCTCTCTCTCACTGACTTGCGGGCCCCGCCCGACTAATTACTCTAGTTAGCACTAATTAACTAGTTAGGTTAGTTACTACAGTCACTGACTAGTGGGCCCTGCCCAGTTAGTTAGGGCTAACTAACTTAGTTAGTTGACTGGGTCACTGACCAGTGGGCCCCACTGGTCAGGTTTGACCTGGTCGACGCCTGTTGACCGCTGACATCGTAGTGACGTAGTGCTGACGCAATTAGTTATTTTCTGGATTTAATTTAATTCAAGAAATTCCAGAAAATAGCTTAAACTTCAAAAATTCATATAAATTCAACCGTAACTCAGAATGAAATAATTTATATATGAAAAATGATCAGAAAAATCCAATCTATCCATCTGTACTGTTTTCATGCATGTTAGAACAACTTATAGCTGCTGTTTAGCACAAATCATATAAATGGCATTTAAATATCCACATATGGAGTTTGAATCTGAACCCTTGGTTCAAACCAACTTCATTTAATCTGTTCTAAGTTGCATTAGCCAAAACACACTCATTTTTCCATGTCATATTCATGCATCATATTGTTGCATTGCATTGATTGTGTTTTCTCTGTGTTGCCGGTATTTGTCCCCTCTCGATAGACTTGGTTCCGACGATGAGTTCGATGACACCGATGAAGAACTATATTATCTTCAGAAGTGCCAGGCAAGCAAACCCCCCTTGTTCATTCCGATACAATCCCACTCTCTCGCTCCTGCTCTATTTTATTGCATTAGGACAACAACGATACAACTGTTACTTGCTGCGGTAGTTGAACCCCTTTATCCTCTGCATGACCTGTCATTGCCATAATAAATAGATGAAACCCACTAGCATGAGTAGGAGTTGTTTGAGCCCTGATGTGCCTACTCATTCATGCTTGTTTGTCATGCCTGCTACTGATTAGAGTTGAGTCAGGTCTGATTCATCGGGGATGAATCAGAGGTGTGTGAACATGTCCTACTATTGAGAGCTAAGTGTGTGAACACGATTTGGTAAAGGTAGCGGTGAGAGGCCATGTAGGAGTACATGGTGGGTTGTCTCATTGCAGCCGTCCTCAGGAACTGAGTTCTATGTTTGTGATCCATGAACAGTTACTACCACATATTGGGTTCCGGTAACTCGACCCCTCTAGACTTATTAATCAACATGATCTGTGTCCAGGAGTTGCAACTAGTTTCTGGTGTTTGTAGGTAGTGTTAGTAGTCTACCAAGTGGCACCCGGTACAGGTGGGCTTGGGACAAACTAGGCACAGTGGCACGGTGTACCAAGTGGCACCCGGATGGTGGGCTTGGGAACCCTGCTCACATCGTTTGGGGTCGTGAGCGACACCCCAGCAAGATCTCCTTGCGGATGGAACCCAAATAGGCGATAAACCTGGACGAGAGACTTGTGTGGTTAGTCAGGTCGTGGCCGACACCCTCGCTGGGCTTCTGCTTGAAGGTTGCCGAGTACATGTCGTGTAAACGGCGGTAAGTGGTGAGAGCGTGTGTGAAGAAGTACACCCCCGCAGGGTTAACATTATCTATTCGAATAGCCGTGTCCGCGGTAAAGGACTTCTGGGTTGCCTGTACAGTTCATAGACAAGTGAAAGTGGATACTCTAAAATACGCGAGATAAGCGTGAGTGCTATGGATGGCGTTCTCGTAGGGAGACGGGAGCGGATCCATAGTGATGTATTGATATGGTGAATATGTGGACTCGTGTGCGCCACCTCAAAAGAGTTACTTGCAGTCGTAGTTCAGGTTAGCCACTGAGTCAAAGCTGGCTTGCTGCAGTCAAACTCCACCACCCCTTGTTGATAATGATGCATATGTAGATAGTTCTGATGTAAGTCTTGCTGGGTACATTTGTACTCACGTTGCTTAATTTATGTTTTTGCAGAGAGATTTCGGTCTCGCTAGTAGTACCGCGTGGACTTCGACGTTTAGCTTGTTACCTCAGCTACGATCTTGTGCCCTCGGCAGAATCTGATAGACAGTCAGGCTTTTCAGCCTTTTTCATTTCTAGATGTCTGTACTCAGAAATGTTAAGCTTCCGCATGTGCTTTGACTTGTATGCTCTGATTGTTGGGTCATGAGACCCATGTTTGTAATATCTCGCTCCTCGGAGCCTATTGAATAAATACTTGAGTTGTAGAGTCATGTTGTGATTCCATGTTGTATTTGCACATATCGAGCATATTGTGTGTATGTTATTGAAATGCTTGGTATGTGTGGGATCTGACTATCTAGTTGTTTACCCTTAGTAGCCTCTCTTACCGGGAAATGTCTCCTAGTGCTTCCACTGAGCCATGGTAGCTTGCTACTGCTCTGGAACACTTAGGCTGGCCGGCATGTGTCCTTCTTCGTTCCTGTATCTGTCCCTTCGGGGAAATGTCACGCGATGAATACCGGAGTCCTGTTAGCCCGCTACAGCTCGGTTCACCGGAGTCCTGCTAGCCCAGTGCTACAGCCTGGATCCACTTGCTGATGACCGACACGTTCGATGCTGGGTCATGGATGCTTGTCCCTGTAAGTTTGTGCCACTTCGGGTTTATGACTAGCCATGTTAGCCCGGGCTCCTTATCATATGGATGCTAGCGACACTATCATATACGTGTGCCAAAAGGCGCAAACGGTCCCAGGCAAAGGTAAGGCGACACCCGTGGGAATACCGTGCGTGAGGCCGCAAAGTGATATGAGGTGTTACATGCTAGATCGATGTGGCATTGAGTCGGGGTCCTGACAAAGGGCGTGCATGATTTTCTCGAAGTGGCTGAGGCAAACAAGCAGAATGGTTTTATGTGTTTTCCATGCCCTATATGTGGGAATACGAAGTCTTACTCTGACCAGAAAATCCTTCACACCCACCTGCTTTACAAGGGTTTCATGCCACACTATAATGTTTGGACGAGGCACGGAGAAATAGGGGTTATGATGGAAGACAGCGAAGAAGAAGAGTACGATGACAACTATGTGCCCCCTGAATACGGTGATGCTACTGAACATCAAGAGGAACCAGACGATGTGCACGATGATGTTGCAACGGGTGAAGCTGCTGAAGATCAAGAGGAACTAGACGATGTGCCCGATGATGATGATCTCCGCCGGGTCATTGTCGATGCAAGGAGGCAATGCGAAAGTCAAAAGGAGAAGCTGAAGTTCGATCGCATGTTAGAGGACCACAAAAAAGGGTTGTACCCCAATTGCGAAGATGGCAACACAAATCTCGGTACCGTACTGGAATTGCTGCAGTGGAAGGCAGAGAATGCTGTGCCTGACAAAGGATTTGAGAAGCTACTGAAAATATTGAAGAAGAAGCTTCCAAAGGATAACGAATTGCCCGACAGTACATACGCAGCAAAGAAGGTCGTATGCCCTCTAGGATTGGAGGTGCGGAATATACATGCATGCCCTAATGACTGCATCCTCTACCACGGTGCGTACAAGGATCTGAACGCATGCCTGGTATGCGGTGCATTACGGTATAAGATCAGACGAGATGACCCTTGTGATGTTGACGGCGAGCCCCCTAGGAAGAGGGTTCCTGCGAAGGTGATGTGGTATGCTCCTATAATACCACGGTTGAAATGTCTGTTCAGAAACGGAGAGCATGCCAAGTTGATGCGATGGCACAGTGAGGACCGTAAGAAAGACGGGAAGTTGAGAGCACCCGCTGACGGGTCGCGGTGGAGAAAAATTGAGAGAAAGTACTGGGATGAGTTTGCAAGTGACCCAAGGAACATATGGTTTGCTTTAAGCGCTGATGGCATTAATCCTTTCGGGGAGCAGAGCAGCAATCACAGCACCTGGCCCGTGACTCTATGTATGTATAACCTTCCTCCTTGGATGTGCATGAAGCGGAAGTTCATTATGATGCCAGTTCTCATCCAAGGCCCTAAGCAACCCGGCAACAACATTGATGTGTACCTAAGGCCATTAATTGAAGAACTTTTACAGCTGTGGAATGGAAACGGTGTACATACGTGGGATGAGCACAAACAGGAGGAATTTGACCTAAAGGCGTTGTTGTTCATGACCATCAATGATTGGCCCGCTCTCAGTAACCTTTCAGAACAGACAAACAAGGGATACCACGCATGCACGCACTGTTTACTTGACACCGATAGTATATACCTGGGAAGCTGCAGGAAGAATGTGTACCTGGGCCATCATCGATTTCAGAAATCATACCAAGGATAAGGAGTGATGTGGTGCAATGTCTTGTCAGTTTCGAGCTGGTGTTTCCACCATCCTTCTTCAATATCATGACGCACGTCCTAGTTCATCTAGTCGACGAGATTGTCATTCTCGGCCCCGTATTTCTACACAATATGTACCCCTTTGAGAGGTTCATCGGAGTCCTAAAGAAATATGTCCATAACCGTGCTAGGCCAGAAGGAAGCATCTCCATGGGCCATCAAACAGAGGATGTCATCGGGTTTTGTGTTGACTTCATTCCTGGCCTTAAGAAGATAGGTCTCCCTAAATCGCGGTATGAGGGGAGACTTACTGGAAAAGTCACGCTTGGAAGGGACTCAATAATATGCAGGGACGGATATTCTTGGTCTCAAGCACACTACACAGTTCTACAGAACTCTACCTTGGTAACCCCGTATGTCGATGAACACAAGAACAGTCTGCGCTCCAAACACCCGGAGCAGTGCGACGACTGGATTACATGTGAACACATCAGGACTTTCAACAGTTGGTTGGAAGCACGTCTCAGAGGTGACAACACTGTTTGTGATGAGCTGTACTTGTTGTCCAGGGGACCATCTTCGACTATTACGATTTGGAAAGGATACGAGATAAATGGGAATACATTTTACACGATTGACCAAGATCAAAAGAGCACCAACCAAAACAGCGGTGTCCGCTTTGATGCAACAACCGAGAGGGGAAAGGACACATATTATGGTTACATAGTGGACATATGGGAACTTGACTACGGACATGATTTTAAGGTCTCTTTGTTTAAGTGCAAATGGGTCAATCTATCAGGAGGCGGGGTACAGGTAGACCCACAGTACGGATGGCAACAGTGGATCTGAAAAATCTTGGGTACACTGACGAACCGTTCGTCCTAGCCAATGATGTGGCATAGGTTCTCTATGTGAAGGACATGTCTACCAGACCGAGAAAGAGAAAAGATAAGGAAGTGAATACATCATACGATGAGCCAAAGCGCCACATAGTTCTTTCAGGAAAAAGGGACATCGTGGAAGTGGAGGACAAGACAGACATGTCTGAAGATTATGAAAAGTTTCATGAAATTCCTCCCTTCAAAGTCAAGGCTGACCCCAGCATCCTGATAAACGATGAAGATTATCCATGGTTACGGCGCAATAAGCAAATGACACAAGTGAAGAAAAAGTGAAGACTTTCTCCCGCAACTATTATGATGATACCATGCCAACTTTGTAACACACGAGTATAATACCATTGTCCGTTTTGTACATGCACATGCTATGTGGGTGAATTTATGATACCATGCCAACTTTCAACTTTTTTAGAGTTCATTTGAAATGCTTTAATGTCTTATGGTTCGGCCCCCGTAATAATTAAAAATAGCAACAATAAGTATTTTGTTGTAAGTAGAAACAAAATAAAATAAATAAAGCAAGAAATAAAATAAAAAAACAAAAAAAGTGTTTTCAAATTTGAAAACTAATGGCACTAACAGAAAGTTTATAATTTTCCTAGAACTAAAAGCAAAAAACAAAAGAAAATAAATAATGCAGAAAACAAAACAAAAAACTGGAAAAAAATAAAAATAGCAACAATAAGTAAAGAAACAAAAAAACAAAAAGTGCCTCCTACTGGGCCCCCACGGCCTGAATACGACTAGAAACCCTACCATGGGCCAGGATTCAGGCCCGCAGTAGGCCCAGAAGGCCCATCAGGCAAAGCAGTGGCAAATAGGCCCGCAAGCCTACGGTGGAGAGGAGCTCGAGAGGGGTGCGGCAGTGGGGCTTATAAACCACCGCGCGCCCCTCTCAACTAGCGAGGTGGGACTAAATTTTGGCCCTGACGCGGGCAGCACAGGGGCCTTTGGTCCCGGTTGGTGGCACCAACCGGGACCAATGCCCACCCTTTAGTCCCGGTTGGTGCCACTAACCGGGACCAAAGGCCGCCGCTTCCCGCCCTTTGGGCTGCTGAAAAAGAGGCTTTTGGTCCCGGTTGGTGGCACCAACCGGGACTAAAG
>NC_041387.1:548916900-548922498 GCF_002162155.2 Triticum dicoccoides | reverse complement strand
GCGCGCGCCGCCGCCCCTGCCTTGCGCGGCCGCCGTGCACCGCCCTTGTCCTGCACGGCCGGCGCGCCGCCGCCCCTGCCCTGCGCGGCCGTCGTGCACTGCCCCGCCGCCCCTGCCCTGCATTTTCCTCCATAGCAATTTACATAGCATTTTTTTACATTTTTTGTGTATATGTGTTTGTATGTGTATATATGTGTACATGTTCATAGTATTTTTTTTCATATGTTTATTTTTTTTGCTCATTGCATTTTTTTCATATATATAATGTATATATGTATGTGCTAGCTATATATATGATGAATGGATGTGGCTATATATGTATGTTTGAATATAATGTTCATAGCATTTTTTTTATATATGTATTAATTTTTTATTTAGGTTGTTAGTAGATATAGATTTTAGGTTACTGCATTTTAGGTTAGTATAGAGGAGAAAGTAAAATAAGGAAAAGGAAGAAAAGAGTAAGAAGGAAGCAGGAAGAAGAAGAAGAAAAAGAATGAGAGGAAAAAGGAAAATAAGAAGAGGAAGAAAGGAGAAGAAGAGGAGAGGAAGAAGAGGAGAAATAAATAAGAAGAGGAAAAAAGAAGAAAAAGAAGAGGAGAAGAAGAAATGAATAGAGAAGAAGAAAAAATAGATTCTATTTTTTCTTCTTCTCCTCTATTCCTTTCTTCTTCTCCTCTTTTTTCCTTCTTTTTTTTCTTCTTCTTATTCCTTCTTCCTTCTTCTTCTTTTCTTCCTTTTCCTTAATTATTTTCCTTTCTCGAGGGAGAAGAAGAAAAAGAAGAGGAGAAGAAGAAAGAAAGGACTAGAGGAGAAAGAAGAAACTTCAACACGAGGGGGGGTACCGATACCCCCTCCCCGATAACATTATTTTCCCATGTATATGTATGTCGCGTCGTTGTCGATATAACCCCCTCGAGATAACTTCGACATGAGGGGCGGTCGATATATATACCCCCTCCCGACCATGATAACTTATACAATGGCAGCACCCCCCTCGGCCCTCTCGCTCGACTAAAACTCTTGAGGACACCCAAACCCTAGAGAGAAAACGATGTTGGTCTCCTACCCCCTCCCGCCGCGCCCCTACCCGACAGACTAACTCTCTCGAGGCCACCCAAATTTACCAACTTAAAAGAGTGTTGTCATCGAGGCCACCCCAAACCCTTGAAGCGTTGTGTCGAGGCGATCCCAAACCCTAGAGAAGCAGCGTCGAGGCCACTAACATGATTCCTTATTGTGATTAGCTAGCTAGTTCTACATTTGCCACTAATATATATATATATATATATCCATCTGTACTATGTTTGAATAATAATTGACATGTTGTAAATATTTGCGGAAACTATGGAGCACTCCCGAGACGAAGAAATAGAAGCGATGTTGGGGGACATAATCGCACAAGGAAGTGATGAAGTTGCATCATTTCTCAACGACACCGATGGTCAGGAAGGACTGGGTGAAGAAGAGGGCTATGTTCATGATGGCTTCGGCCCATTAATGCCGGTACAAGAAGAGGGCTATGTTCATGATGGCTCCGGTGACACAATGGAGGCACAAGAAGGAGACCGTGCTGACTGCTCCGGTGACCGAACCGAGTCCGGCCAGGTATATATATATTAGTTAAGCCCGTGCTGACTAGTTAATTGATGCATCCACTGTTTTGGTATATGTACACATATTAATTACTCTCGTCTTTCTTCCTTTTAATTTCTAGCCCTCCGGATCGAGCACAACTTCGGTAAGGAGACGAGGCCCGAAGAAAAAGTTGAGCTCGGATGAAAGGTTTGAGATCAGAGAAATCGCGCCCGACGGTGAACCGATTGAACCCATCCGGACAAAGAACGCATTTTCTACTCAGTGCGGGGTTCTTGTTAGGGACAAGATCCCGATCAGCATCCAACAATGGTATAAGCCTAAGGAGGAAGACCCTGAGGTGTCTTATGTCAGTGATATGCAGAAAGAAGATCTTTGGACTGAACTGAAGGCAAATTTCACCCTACCTCCAGAGGAGGATCCGGATAAGCCAGTTAAAGAGCAATTAATCAAGTCTTGTGCTCTTAAGAAGATGACAACCCTATTCAGGAGGTGGAGGAAAGAGCTAAACAAGTTTGTCGACAAAAAAAGACACCATAATTCATCGGCAAATATGAGAAGATCAAAGATCACTGGCCCACATTTGTGGCCCACAAGACATCGGAAAAGAGTAAGAAGATGTCGGTGACAAACAAGCAAAATGCTGCGAAGAAGAAGCTTCACCATCGCACGGGGTCAGGTGGCTACCTCAAAGCCCGGCCTAAGTGGTCCAAGGCTGAGAATGATCTGCTTGAAAAAGGGATCGAACCAGAGACAATGTACTGGCCAGACCGTTGCCGGACTTGGTTCTTCGGGGCTGGTGGAACCTTGGACCATGTATTAGGGAAGTGCTGTTGGATGGACGAGCAACTGCAAATACCAGTCAAGAACCTTCGACACTATATCAATGCAGCGCAGCAAGGGACGTTCGTTCCAAACAGGGAGAAGGACGAGCTCACAATGGCCCTCGGGAATCCAGAGCACCCTGGACGGACACGAGGCACGCGAGGCTCCATTCCGTGGAAGGTTGGTTTTCCGGACGCAGGGGGTTACAAAAACCATGAGAGGAGGAAGAAACTGGAGCAGGGCCAACTGCAGGCGCTGCATGAAAGGGTAATGGGGCTAGAGGAACGAGAAGCAGCAGATCGTAGCAAACGACCTGCCGAAGCTTCCCCTGAAGCTACCCCGCCATCTCAGCGGAAAAGCAGCGTGGCTTCCACCGAGCTGCTTCAGCCGGAGCATGTCTTGACGGCTCCTGCCAGGTATCCCGTGGATGCTATCACGGAGTCTCAAAATTGCCACATTATGACGCGATGGATGAATTTGAAGGTCAAGGCGGCTATTGGCTCTGTTTATCCTACTGGACCCGGTGCAACTTATCACTGTCGGTCGATTCCAGAAGGATATGCTAGGGTGATGGTGGATGAAATAATGGAGGGATTTGAGGACCTCCTGCTTGACCACCCTACCGATGAAGGGGAGACTAGGCTGGGTTCTGCTCTGAAGACTCCATGCCTATGGCGGAAGGAGCTCATCAACCTTCCGAACTGGATGCCTCCACCTCCTCCTCCTCCTCCGGCGAGTCAGGGCACTCTACCTCATCCACCGCCTCCTCCTCTGGCGAGTGACGATCAGGGCACGCATGGCGACACTCTGCCTCCTTCTCCGGCGTGTGGCGGCACTCCGCCTCCTTCTCCGCCTGCGCCGGCGGTCCCGAGCAGCTAGCAGCCTCCTCCTTATCCGCCTCGCCAGCAAGGGTGGAAGAGACCCGCCGCCACCCCGGCTACTCCGGCGCATCGTAGTCCTTCTCCTCCGCCTCGTAAGCAAGCACGCAAGAAGACAGACGCTGCAGCTGCTCCGTCTGCTCCGGCGTCTAGCAGCACAACCAGAGGCGGGAGGTAATACAGATACGGTCCACCTCTCAAGCCTCTAGAGAAGTTACCGTACGAGAGGACCGAGGAAAATGATACGATCATGCGGACTCACGTGAAGGAGTTCTTTGAAGGGGTGAAAGCAAAGAGACATCCACCTCCGGAGGACAAGGTAGATCCGGTGAAAGCAAAGCGCACTCTCGATGCCCTGAGGAAACTGGCAAAGTCTCCGCCGAGAACCAACTATGAGCGCATTACTGAACAGACATATCTCCAAGCGGAGCGGTCGGGAAGTACTGTCAGACATCTAAGGTCAAGAGAACGCGCAGCTACGAAAAAAATTGACCAGCTCGGCGAACAAGCAAACCAATCGTGCCCCCCGCTCAATGTGTCTAGCGGCAACATCATCGCTAATGCTCCGGGGATGGTGGCCGGTTATGGCAATCTACAAGATTACCTGCCTGACGATCAACTTCCTGATTTCATGGAGGTGGACGAACACAGATACGAGTACGGGAAGCCTCTCGTCAAAGATGAAAAATCTCTAACAACAATGATGCGAAGATTCCATAATTGGTACATAAAACCTGCAGAGAGTCTGAGGGGATGAATAGTTTGTATCTGAACATTAAAGAGGAGCACGACCTCGTTTCAAGTGATCTGTTGTGTGTTCCATTTGATGAGTTCTTCGCGTTCTTCAATCAAAAGGCCCTCGATAAATTAACGGTCTTTTGCTACTACCTGTAAGTACTATTTCTGTCATTAAGTCTCTATATATAGCTCGGCTCTTTCATTGCATGTATTTATAATTAATTGTCCTCAATATATTATGCAGATTGAAGATCGTCGAGTGCAAAAAACAAGAAATTTATGATATTGGGTTCATTAACACAAATATCATAGATGAATTTCTGGTTAAAAAGCACGCCAAAGAGGCCGAAGAGAACTTGCTACAATCGTTGATCAAAAATTAAAACAAAGATACCATACTCTTTCCTTACAACGGCAAGTGAGTGTTACTGTCGTGTGCATATTCGGTTTCCCTTATTACTCGAGCAATGTTATAGTAATGTAATTGATGAGTTATGCATGCGTGCGCAGGTACCACTATGTTCTTCTGGAGATTAAGCTTGAGCGGGGACTAGTAACCGTCTTAGACTCAAGACAAAAAGATCCCGAAACCTATGCGGACATGACTGAATTGCTCAACAAGTAAGTTCAATCGATCATTATCGCACCATATCGGCAACTTTTGTTCATTTCTTGATATCTCAAGTAATAATAATTATTTTCTTTGTCTTGCAGGGTTTGGAAACAGTTCAATGCAGAAGCTCCTGGACTGCCGAAGGAGCTGCGATATACATACCCGAAAGTAAGTACTACTGGCTAGCTAGTTGCGCGCATCTCCCATTGATTCTATAGCTATACATTCATCAATGCCATTTATAATGCTTCATTATCAGTTTGATTGACCTCTATTTCTCGTAAAGTGCTTGTGGCAGGAACAAGGGAATGATTTCTGTGGATACTACGTGTGCGAGTTCATCCACAATGCGACTTTGAAAAACAAGCGGGGCTACTCTAAAAGACAACTTGAAGTGCGTAAGCAATAATATTCACAATTTCATTTTATTACACCATCATTTCTGTTGAGTTTCATTCATATATATGTATTAATTAACCCCCTTCTTCAAATTAGACGTGGTAGATGCAGAATGAACTCCTAGAACCAGATCGCATGAAAGCAATTCAAGAGGAATTGGCAGGATTCTTTCTTGACCACGTCATCAATAAAGCCGGAGAATACCATGTGGAAGTTGATTTCAATTGCTAGGGGATTGTAATTAAGAGATCTTACATATTGTACATGTATGTAGCCAGTAGCGTCGGATACATGATACGAAAACTTGTTGTTCGACCAATCTCTCGGAGAAGGAGAGGTCGATCGATCACTTCTCTCGGTGTGCATGACGAACTTCTGTACTCAATGGTTCCCTTCATTTTCTTACTAGCTAGCGTGTCGAGGGCCTCTCTATGGATATATAGTACGTAGTGTCGACCAAGCACGGACATAAGAGAGGACACTTCTCTCTATTAATTAGCTAGCTAACACAATATATGAAACACCTAAATTAACCCCCCAAAACCCCCA
>NC_041387.1:548818410-548916752 GCF_002162155.2 Triticum dicoccoides | reverse complement strand
CTTTTGGTCCCGGTTGGTGCCACCAACCGGGACCAAAGGCCCCCCTGCCTGGGCTTGATGCACCGGCCACGTGGAGGACCATCTGTCCCGGTTCATGTTTGAACCGGGACTAAAGGGGGGAGGTATTAGTAACGACCCATTAGTCCTGGTTCATGAATCGGGACAAAGGCCCTTACGAACCGGGACAAATGCCCCCTTTTCTACTAGTGATGCATTGTGTTGCACAGCCTATTCTTTCCCTTCTACATGGTATCTATCGCAGGTCGTTCCTAGATCTAGCAGCCGCCGCCGCCGCGCATCCATCGCGCCGCCACTGTCGCTTCCTCTCTTCGCCGCCGCCCCCCATTGCGGCGGTCGCCGCCAGTCCCTCCTTCACCGCCGCCGCTGCCGGTCACCACCACCCTTTCAGCCGACGCCGCACCTCCTGCTGCCCCCGCGGCTTCTTCCTCAGCTGTCGTCGCTGCGCTTCTGTCGCGCTGCCGCCGCTTCCTCTCTTTGTCGCCGCCCCCCGCTGTCGCCGCCACCGCCGGTCCCTCCGGTCGCTGCCGCCCTCTCACCCGACGCTGCGCCTCCTGCCGTCGTCATGACTTCCTCCTCAGCCGTCGCCGCCGCCGGTCGCTGCCGCACCCCCAAGCTTCCGCACCTTCCTCCCCACCTCACACCGCACTGCTCTCCCCACCTGACGCCACCACCACCCGCCACCTCCGGTGGCTCCTCTTTAGCCGCCGCCGCCGCTCCCTCCTCTCCCCCTTCCGCACCGCCTCTACACCACCCGTCCTCTGCCTTCCACTGCTATAGCCTCCGCTGCTAGCCGCTGCTGCCACCCATCCCCACCGCCGCTACCGCCCATGCCGCCGCCGGTGTAATGTCTTCTGCCGCGTCGTCTCTCTTCGACTACATGTACACGGACGTGCCGAATCCCTTCACCATGCCGTAGGTTTTTCCGGCGGGCCATCTGGCCTCCTTTGCCGTGCAGTAGCAGTCGGCCAGTGCCGGCTCTGTGGCTCTACTCACCATGCTGATGGCCGGCAGCCATGCTCCGCCCGCCTCGGTTCAGCCCTATGGCGGTTTCGCCTTGCTGCCGGTCTCACCGCCATGGGACACTACTTCCTTGGCCGCCCTACACTCGGCCCCATCACCGGAGGTGCTTGGTACTAGCGGCGCTTGGTCCCTGGACTCGGGCGCCACCACCCACATGACATCTCATCCCGGTACTCTAACCTCCTCCACTCTGGTTCATACTCCTACTTGCATCACCGTTGGCAACGGTTCCTCTTTACCTATCACACATGTTGGTCGTGCTTCGTTTCCTTCCACATCTACACCTATCACTATGTCAGATTCTCTTATGTCTCCTAATTTCGTTACGAACCTTGTATCTGTTCGTCATCTTGCCCGTGAGAATCCCATTACCGTTGAATTTGATGATGTCAGTTTTTCTATGGAGGATGCCCGTACTCGGATGGTCCTTCACCGTTGTGATAGCCCTAACGAGCTCTATCAGGTGCACACACCACCGCCTCCACCACCCCAGTCGCTCTCGCCGCAGGTGTCAACCTTTGGCATGCTCGTTTGGGACACCCGAACTCCACCACTTTGCGTCAAATACTTAAGAGTTTTTCATTCTCATGCAATAAGATCGACGACCATACTTGTGAGGCCTGTCGTCTTGGCAAGCACGTTCGTCTTCCCTTTAGCGCATCTACCACTATTTCCACTTTTCCATTTTAGTTATTACATAGTGATGTTTGGACATCCCCGGTTGCAAGCAACACGGGCTACCTATACTATTTGGTGATCTTAGATTATTTCTCTCATTATGTGTGGACATTTCCTCTTCGTCGCAAGTCCGACGCTCTTGCCACACTCACCGCCTTTTATTCCTACGTCACCACATAGTTCGGTCGTCCTATCCTTGCTTTACAAACTGACAACGGAAAAGAGTTTGACAACGCCGTTGTTCATAACCTTCTAGCCTCCCACGGCACTATCTTCCGCCTCACTTGCCCCTACACGTTCCAACAAAATGGTCGTTCCGAGCGTATCCTTCACACTCTTAATGACTACGTCCGCACGTTACTCTTTAACTCTAATGTGCCTCCCCGGTTTTGGACGGACGCTCTCGCCACCTCCACCCTCCTCATTAACATCTACCCGTGTCACCCATGCTAGAATTATGCCCCTCATCATCTCCTCTTTGGTGCGTCCCCATCTTATGATGGCCTCCGCATCTTTGGTTGTCTCTGCTATCCTAGCCTCGCCGCCACTGCACCTCATAAGCTTGCACCTCGCTCAGTCGCTTGCATCTTCCTCGGCTACCCACCTAACACCAAAGGATACCGCTGCTACAATCCCGTCTCACATTGTGTATTCACCTCCCAGCACGTTTACTTTGATGAGATGGTGTTTCCATTTCAGCAGGTACCTCCCGTCGCCCCGTCGCCGCCACCCACCGGCGGCCCTCCAGCGACCCCGTTAGGTGGTCGGCCCCGCTCGATTCTTGGGCTGCCTCCGGGCTTCGGCGGTCTTCCCGCCATGGGACGAGTTGCGACTCGCGCCCCCACGACATCCTCACTGACTCCATCAGGGGCCTCAGCATCGCCCACCTCACCGACATCTTTGCCAACGGCCGCTGCGTCACCGGCATCTTCGCCGGCCGCCCCATCGCTGGTATCTTCACCGGCCACCTTGGGCGCTGCCCCTTCGCCGGCTGTCTCGGCCGGCCCCTCCGCCTCGGGCGCCTTGGGCGGCGCCCCCACCTCGCCCGCCTTGCCCGCCCCCTACGCCTCAGGCATGGGCATTTCGGTGGCCTCGGGCGCCGCTTCTTCACTGGTTGCCTCATCGGCTGCTTCGCCGACCGCCTCGCTGGTCACCGAGTTGCCATCTCGCCCCGTCACTCCGGCTCGAGCCGGCGTTCATTGCCCGAGTATATGGTACTCCAGCGATGAGTATCTTCTCGCCTCCTCCACCACTGAGCTGTCTCTGATCCCTGCATCCGCTCGCACAGCCCTTCATGATCCTCAATGACTTGCTATGATGCAGGAAAAGTTTGTCGCTCTTCAGCGGAACCGTACCTGGACACTGGTTCCTCGGCCTTCTTGCGCCAATGTCATCAGTGGCAAGTGGGTCTTTCGCCATAAGACCCACTCAGATGATACACTTGAGCACTACAAGGCTCGCTCGATGGTCTGTGGTTTTCGGCAACGCCCTGGAGTTGACTTCACCGAGACGTTTGCCCCGGTTGTCAAACAAGGCATGATCTGCATAGTTCTTCGGCTGATAGTTTCCCGAGGCTGGCCGGTTCATCAGATGGATGTATCCAACGCCTTCCTTCACGACCATATTGAGGAGCAGGTTTACTGTGAGCAGCCGATCGGTTTCGTCGCTGCATCTCTTCCTGGGCATGTGTGTTTGTTGTCCCGGTCTCTCTACGAGCTCAAGGAAGCACCTCGCGCCTGGTACCAGCGTATCGCCAGGTTCCTTTAGACACTGGGCTTCAGCGTCACTCGCTCGGATGCCTCGTTGTTTGTCTATCATCGCAGTGACATGACTGCATATTTGCTCCTCTACGTCGATGACATCATCCTGACCACCTCCTCCGCGGCCCTTCTTCAACATATTACTCTCCGGCTGCGTGATGAGTTTGCCATCAATGACCTGTGCGCTATATATTATTTCCTTGGCATTGAGGTCGTTCGGCGACCCGACAGCTTCTTTTTTCATCAGTAGAAGTATGCGCATGAGTTACTTGAGCGTGCTGGCATGCTCAACTGTCACCCTGTTGCTACTCTTGTTGACACGAAGGCCAAGGTTTCTGCTCTCGAGAGCTCTCCCATGTCAGATGCTCTGTTCTACCGGCCCATTGTTGGTGCTCTTCAGTATCTAACTCTCACCCGGCCGGATTTACAGTATGTTGTTTAGCGGTATGTCTGCATATGCACGCCCCTCATGACTCCCATTGGACCATCGTGAAGTGGATTATCCGTTACATCCGCGGCATGATGGCTCTTGGGCTTACTCTCACGGCGTCCGCTTCTCTGGAGATGGTGGCCTACTACGACGCGGACTGGGCCAACTGCCCCGACACCCCATTGGTCCACCTCTGGCTACTGGGGTTACCTTGGTCCTTCATTCTTCTTGTGGTCGTCCAAGCGACAACCTACGGTTTCGCTCTCTAGCGCGGAGGCTGAGTACCGAGTTGTGGCTAACGCCGTCGCCGAGTGCACCTGGCTATGACAGTTACTTCAGGAGTTGCATCATGACGTCTCACAGGCTACGGTTGTCTATTGTGACAATGTTTCTACGGTGTACCTCTCTGCCAACCCCGTTCATCATCGCCAGACTAAGCACATTGCGCTAGACATTCATTTTGTGCGCGAGAAGGTGGCCCTTGGACGTATTCGGGTCCTCCATGTTTCGACTGCACAACAGTTCGCCAATGTGATGACTAAGGGACTGCCGACTTCCACCTTTAAGGAGTTCCGTTCCAGTCTCTGCGTCTCCGGTGCCGCTCCGACTGCGGGGGGGTGTTGAATATATTCTGTACATTTATATTGTGTCTTGGGCCCACCTCCTAGTTCCTCTATATAATTGAAGTTGTGACCCCCCCTTTGTATTCACATATACGTGCCTGGTGCACCGATCAATGCATTGTGTTGCACAGCCTATACTTTTCCTTCTATAGAAATAACTCCCAACATCTATTCTGATGAAAAACTGTAGATGCCAACCAGAAGGATTGGGAGCCAAAATAGGGGGAGACGATTGCCTTGACACTGGCAAGATTTCATGAGTTAGCGCCTATGGCTGTGTGGAGAAAGAGGAAGTGTTGGTGTTATTTGGCTCTAGCATCGGCATTTATAACAGCTCAGGCAACTCATAATAAGGGTAATCACATCTGAACATGGTCAAAAGGTTAGTAGACAGCAAAATAAAAATGAAAAACACTGAAGTCTAAAGTGGAGAGGGAAAGGCGAACCTCAGACTTTCTACCAAATATGGGAACCCTCCATGCCCTCAAACCTAAATTTGTTTTCTTGATAATAATAAGTTGTGTGGGGTGGGAAAGGCGAACTCTACAAGATACATAAAGACGCTAGAATGAAAAAGAAACCATAGCTATGGAACGAAACACTGCCCCTATCTCTCTAGACTAGCTAGACTTTTTAGATAAAAGGCATACGCACGACTTTATAAATAAAGCCACCAGACAGAGTCATAGAGCAAGCACCAAGCCAATAGAGTATCACAACAACAGTTAAAAAGTATGCATACATCTCTACCTAGCCAGTCATGGCACGCAGGTTAGCAACAGAACCAGAAGGGAGGGGAAACTAAGCCATCGCCCGGAACCGTCGCAACAGGGAAGAAGTCGTAGACCGAATCTTGGATATCATAACATCAAAATCCTCGAGGTCCGCCTCTTTAATCAGTAATCTCCCCTGCTGCAAGAAGACACCAGATTTAAATGAGCAGCTCACAGGGTTAGCCGGAAAGATATGTTCAATAGTAAACTTGTTTCTAGTGGTCCACAGCGACCAACAAACCGCCGCAAACCCAACCCAAAACACCCTTTTAGCCATCCCAGATAAGCCACTGGCCAAACACCGCAGGTCCTTGAAGGAAGAGGGATTCCAATTCACGTGAAGCCAATACCGAATACAGCTCCAAAGAAACTTGGCCAAAGAGCAGTGAAAGAAGATATGCTCGGTATTTTCAATAGCCCCACATAAAACGCATCTACCAGAGCCCGAGTCGTTCCTGTTCCGGATTTGATCAGCCGCGGGAAGTTTCCAATGGAAAGCTTGCCACATCAAGATTTTGATCTTAGGAGGAATACAGGCCTTCCAAATGCATATGAATTTCGACGTAGGGGAGCCAGATATAAGTTTAGCGTAGGCAGACTTCACCGAAAAGCGACCAGAAGAGGAATGGGGCCAGACAACCATGTCTTCTTCATCCGAGAGCACAGGGAAGCAAGCAATAAGACGATGCCAGTCTTCCAACTCTACTGGAGAAAGAGTTCTACGAAGGGCTAAGTCCCAATTATTTACTGAGAGCTCATAGAGATCTCTGGATCAGAGCAGTACTAAAATAAGGCCGGGATGCCACTGCGAGACCCCGCACCACCAGTCTAACCATAAATGAGTAGACTTACCATTTCTAACTACAAACTTGACCAAAGACTAAAAAACTGGACGAACTTTGACGAGCTGAAGCCAGAACTAAGAGCCACCAGTGGAAGCAGCAAACATGGGGCTCGAGTCCGGGAAGTATTTAGCCTTGAGAAGGGATATCCAGAGGGGATGCTCCTCGAGGTGCATGATCTTCCACCACCACTTTAGAATGAGGCACTTGTTCATGACAGTTGCGTTAATGATCCCTAACCCCCGCCCCCCAAGTTCTTTGGCCTACAAATGTATTTCCATTTCACCAGCCTATATTTGCACTTATTGTTGGGAGAATTCTAGTAGAAAGCACCCCTGTGCTTGTCAAAGCCAGTGTGGATCCCTCCAGAAAGAAGGTAGAAGCCCATCAATAACATGGAGAGAGGAAAGACAGGCATTGGTGAGGGCAACCTTGCCCGCTTGGGTATTATAGCGGCCTCTCCAAGTTAAGACCCTGTTACCCACCTTGGAGACAGCCGGAGCAAAATCTTTCGCCAACAGCTTATGAGGAGAGATCGGAAGGCCCAAATATTTGAAAGGAAAGGAGCCTAGAGAACAGTTAAGGAGATGCGCAACTCTTTGAGCCTCGGTATCTGATACGCCTCCAACGTATCTTTTTGATTGTTCCATGCTATTATATTACCCATTTTGGATGTTTATGGGCTTCACTTTACACGTTTATATCACTTTTGGGACTAACCTACTAACCGGAGGCCCAGCCCGAATTGCTGTTTTTTTGCCTATTTCAGTGTTTCGAAGAAAAGGAATATCAAACGGAGTCCAAACGGAATGAAGCCTCCGGGAGTGATCTTTTTGGAACAAACGCAACCCAGGAGACTTGGAGTGGACGTCAAGCTGCAAACGAGGCGGCCACGAGGGTGCCCGGTGCGCCCTAAGGGGGTGGGCGCGCCCCCCACCCTCGTGGGCCCCTCGTTGCTCCCCCGACGTACTTCCTTCAACTATATATACTACCATACCCTGAAAACGTCCAGGAGCACCAAGAAAACCTAATTCCACCGCCGCAACCTTCTATATCCGTGAGATCCCATCTTGGAGCCTTCGTCAGTGCTCCGCCGAAGGGGGAATCGACCATGGAGGGCCTCTACATCATCTCCAAGGCCTCTCCGATGAGTTGTGAGTAGTTTACCACAGACCTTCGGGTCCATAGTTATTAGCTAGATGGCTTATTTTCTCTCTTTGAATATCAATACAAAGTTCTCCTCGATCTTCTTGGAGATCTATTCGATGTAACTCTTTTTGCGGTGTATTTGTCGAGATCCGATGAATTGTGGGTTATGATCAAGTTTATCTATGAGAAATATTTGAATCTCCTCTGAATTCCTTTATGTATGATTTGTTATCTTCGCAAGTCTCTTCGAATTATCAGTTTGGTTTGGCCTACTAGATTGATCTTTCTTGCAATGGGAGAAGTGCTTAGCTTTGGGTTCAATCTTGCGGTGTCCTTTCCCAGTGACAGCAGGGGCAGGAAGGCACGTATTGTATTTTTGCCATCGAGGATAAAAAGATGGGATTTATATCATATTGCATGAGTTTATCCCTCTACATCATGTCATCTTTCTTAATGCATTACTCTGTTCTTCATGAACTTAATACTTTAGATGCAGGCAGGAGTCGGTCGATTTGTGGAGTAATAGTAGTAGATGCAAAATCGTTTCGATCTACTTGTTGCGGACGTGATGCCTATATACATGATCATGCCTAGATATTCTCATAACTATGCACTTCTCTATCAATTGCTCGACAGTAATTTGTTCACCCACCGTAATACTTATGCTATCTTGAGAGAAGCCACTAGTGAAACATATTGCCCCCGGGTCTATCTTTTATCATATAAGTTTTCCATCTACTTTTATTTGCATCTTTTACTTTCCAATCTATATCATAAAAATACCAAAAATATTTATCTTATCATATTATCTCTATCAGATCTCACTTTTGCAAGTTACCGTGAAGGGATTGACAACCCCTTTATCGCGTTGGTTGCGATGTTTTTGTTTGTTTGTGTAGGTGTGTCGGACTTTTGAGGAGCCTCCTACTGGATTGATACCTTGGTTCTCAAAAACTGAGGGAAATACTTACACTACTTTGCTGCATCACCCTTTCCTCTTCAAGGGAAAAACCAACGCATGCTTAAGAGGTAGCAAGAATGATTTCTGGCGCCGTTGTCGGGGAGGTCTTCGCTCAAGTCAAGACATACCAAGTACCCATCACAAACTCATCTCCCTCGCTTTACATTATTTGCCATTTGCCTCTCATTTTCCTTTCCCCACTTCACCCTTGCCGTTTTATTCACCCTCTCTTTCTCGTTGTTCTCTCTCTCGCTTGCCCTTTGCATTTTCTACTGTTATGTCTGAAACTGGGGAGATTATCGCTGATATGGACAATAATAATAACATGGAAAAACTTGATGCCTCTGCTGAAGAACCCACTATCTTACATACTAAAAAAATTCAAATCGGTAGTGGTAATATTATTGGAAAAGGAGTTATTCAAGATTTCTTTACTTGTGCCGGTGCTTTACCTTCTATGGGTGGTTCTATTCTTCATAGAACTAATAGTCTTGCGGATGCTATCGCCATGCTTATTGTTGAACTTGAAAGGCAGTTTATGCACATGCACCTTTGCATACAAAGGATTTTCTTAGAATTTTCTAATGTTGAGCATTCTTCTATTAAGTGCGCTGCTACTATCTTTTTGGCACATGAGTTCAGATTTATAATATAAGAGGCCAAAGAAATCTTTGCGCACTCTAGGGTGGATGTTGGCGTCCTCCCATAGAGGCAATCCTCTTTGATCAAGAAGAAGTAATGCGTTTTCAATCTTTGGACTATGTTGCTTTTTTTTGAATATTTACTGTGGAGCAAAGCTCCACAGCCCTTTATTATAAAAAGCAAAGTGTCATCTGTACAAGCAGAGGGAAATTACAAGGTCTAAAGGGTAGAAAAGGAAAAAAAACCTACCTACCTACCTAAACTTAAGTCAGAGAGTTAATCCAAGCAGACAACTTGGTCCTAATATCTACTCTCATTCTATGAGCTAGAAGAGTAATGTCATGTACAAAATTACATTTCCAAGAAGCAAAGGTTGCATTTTCCCCTCTGAATGTCCTTCCATTCCCAAGGATCCATATATTCCAAGCTGCAGTGAGCATAACCTCAAAGAAGAAAGGATGCTTGAATCTTGATCTTGCATGCTGGATACACTGTTGAATCTCCGGGCCCCTGGTCCAATCAATGGAAAGATAATTCCACACCCGACGACTGAAGTTACAATTGAAGAATAGGTGCAACCTATCCTCATAGACAAACTCATTGCAGATAACACAAAGATTGTCATCCAAAGGGGATCTCCAATGTCTGCGAATTGACAAGTCCTTGGTGTTGAGTCTGTCAAAGAACAACAACCAACCAAAGACTTTGATCTTCATAGTGCACTTGCTGTCCGACAACCATTTGCAAGGCAAAATAGTTGGCAAATGAGAATGTGATACGTCTCCAACGTATCTATAATTTTTTATTGTTCCATGCTATTATATTACCCCTTTTGGATGTTTATGGGCTTTATTTTACACATATATATCATTTTTGGGACTAACCTACTAACCGGAGGCCCAGCCCATATTGTTGTTTTTTTGCCTATTTCAGTATTTCGAAGAAAAGGAATATCAAACGGAGTCCAAATGGAATGAAGCCTTCAGGAGCGTGATTTTTGGAACAAATGTGATCCAGAGGACTTGGAGTGCAAATCAAGAAGCAGCCGAGGCTCCCACGAGATAGGAGGTCGCTCCCCCCCCCTGTAGAGCGTGCCCCCTGTCTTGTGGGCCCCTCGGGTGGCCACCGACGTACTTTTTCCTCCTATATAAGCCTACGTACCCCGAAAACATCCAGGAGCGAGACGAAACACAATTTCCACCACCGTAATACTTATGCTATCTTGAGAGAAGCCACTAGTGAAACCTATGGCCCCCGGGTCTATCTCTTGTCATATTTGCTTTCAATCTACTTTTATTTGCATCTTTAATTTTTGCATATATATTATAAAATACCAAAAATATATTTATCTTATCGTACTATCTTTATTAGATCTCACTTTCGCAAGTGGTCGTGAAGGGATTGACAACCCCTTTATTGCGTTGGTTGCGAGTTCTCAGTTTGTTTGTGTAGGTGCGTGGGACTTTTGAGAAGCCTCCTACTGGATTGATACCTTGGTTCTCAAAAACTGAGGGAAATACTTACGCTACTCTGCTGCATCACCCTCTCCTCTTCGAGGAAAACCAACGCAAGCTCAAGATGTAGCAAGAAGGATTTCTGGCGCCGTTGCTGGGGAGGTCTTCGCTCAAGTCAAGACATACCAAGTACCCATCACAAACCCATCTCCCTCGCATTTACATTATTTGTCATTTGCCTCTCATTTTCCTCTTCCCCACTTCACCCTTGCCGTTTTATTCACCCTCTATTTCCCAATCTCCCCCTCTCTTTTCGCTTGCCTTTTTCCGTTTTCTTGTGTGTTGGATTACTTGTTGCTAATGCACAAGATAATACCAAATTGTGTGATTTCTCGAATACCAATAATAATGATTTCCTTAGTACTCCGATTTCTCCTCTTAATGATGTTGAGTCTTGTGAAATCAATACCGCTTTGCTGAATCTTGTTATGAAAGATCAATTTGCCAGCCTTCCTAGTGAAGATGCTGGTACTCATCTAAACAACTTTGTTGATTTGTTTTATATGCAAAAGAAGAAAGATACGGATAACAATATTGTCAAATTGAAGTTATCTCCATTTTCACTTAGAGATCGTGCTAAAGTTTGGTTTTCGTCTTTGCCTAAAAATAGTGTTGATTCTTGGAACAAGTGCAAAGATGATTTTATCTCTAATTATTTTCCTCACGCCAAGATTATCACTCTTAGGAACGATATCATGAATTTTAAACAACTTGATCATGAGCATGTTGCCCAATCTTGGGAGAGAATGAAATTGATGCTTCGCAATTGCCCTACTCACGGTTTGAATTTATGGATGATCATACAAAAAATTTATGCCGGTTTGAACTTTGCTTCTAGAAATCTCTTAGATTCGGCCACGGGAGGCACGTTTATGGAAATCACATTAGGAGATGCTACAAAAATTCTTGATAATATTATCGCTAATTATTCTCAATGGCACACCGAAAGATCTTCTAGTAAAAAAGTGCATGCTATAGAAGAAATCAATGTTTTGAGTGGAAAGATGGATGAACTTATGAAAATGTTTGCTACTAAAAATACTTCTCTTGATCACAATGATATGCATTTGTCTTCTTTGATTGAGAATAATAATGAATCTATGGATGTGAATTTTGTTGGTAGGAATAGTTTTGGAAACAATGCTTATAGAGGAAACTTCAATGCTAGACCGTTGCCTAGTAATTCCTCTAATAATTATGGAAATTCCTACAATAATTCTTATGGTAATTTTAATAAGATGCCCTTTGATTTTGAGAATAGTGTGAAAGAATTTATGATTTCTCAAAAGAATTTTAATGCTTTGCTTGAAGAAAAATTGCTCAAAGTTGATGATTTGGCTAGGAACGTTGATAGACTTTCGTTTGATGTTGATTCTCTTAAACTTAGATCTTCTTCTCCTAAGAATGATATCAATTAGTCTCTCAAAGTAATGAGAATTTCCATTGACGAGTGCAAGGAAAGAACCGCTAGATTGCGTGCTAAGAAAGATAGCTTTATAAAAGCATGTTCTTCTAGTTTTCATGAAAATAATGATGAGGATCTTAAAGTTATTGATGCGTCTCCTATTAGATCTATGTTTTGCAATATGAATTTTGATGATTATGGGACTGATGATGAATCAACTTTCCCTAGAAGGCGTCCCAAGAATTCGGAGTCTTTAGATCTTGATGTTAAATTTGGTAAAAGTGAGATTGGAGAGTCCTCAACTTCTAATAATATTGAACCTACTATATCGGACTTCAAGGAATTTTGATTATGATAATTGTTCTTTAAAAGGTTGTATTTCCTTGTTGCAATCTGTTGTTAATTCTCCTCATGCTTATAGTCAAAATAAAGCTTTTACCAAACATATCGTTGATGCCTTGATGCAATCTTATGATGAAAAACTTAATTTGGAAGTTTCTATACCTAGAAAACTTAATGAGGAGTGGGAACTGAGGGATTCCTAGATTAGGGGGTATCCGGACAGCCGGACTGTGTACAAACGTTCGGACTATTGAAGCGTGAAGATACAAGACTCAAGACTTCGCCCCGTGTTCGGATGGGACTTTCCTTGGCTAGGAAGGCAAGCTTGGCGATCTGGACATTATATTTCCTTCCTTGTAACCAACTCCATGTAAACCCTAGCCCTGTCCGGTGTCTATATAAACCGAAGAGGTTGGTCCTGAGAAGGTCGATCACAATTACAATCATACCATCATAGGCTAGCTCCTAGGGTTTAGCCTCTATGATCTCATGGTAGATCTACTCTTGTACTACCCATATCATCAATATTAATCAAGTAGGAAGTAGGGTTTTGCCTCCACCGAGAGGGCCCGAACCTGGGTAAACATCTCTGTCCGTTACTTCTTGTTACCATCAGCCTTGACGCACAGATCGGGACCCCCTACCCGAGATCCGCCGGTTTTGACACCGACATTGGTGCTTTCATTGAGAGTTCCTCTGTGACGTCGCCACAGGGCTCGATGGCTCCTTCAATCGTCATCAATAACGTTGTCCAGGGCGAGACTTTCCTCCCCGGACAGATCTTCGTGTTCGGCGGCTTCGTGCTGCGGGCCAATTCGCTTGGCCACCTGGAGCAGATCGATAGCTATGCCCCCGGCCATCAAATCAGGTTTGGAAACCTGAACTACACGGCGGATATCCGCGGAGACTTGATCTTCGACGGATTCGGGCCAGCGCCAGAAGCGCCGAACAACCACGATGAGCACGGCTTAGACCTGCTGTCAGCCGTTGCTCGGGATGTCACCCCGGCAGAAGCCTCGGATCCAAATCCGGGGCAGGTTGCTTCGCCTAAGGACGGAGGGCTGGACCCCCCCCCCCGTAGGCCGCACCCTCATCGGTGATGGAGTCGAACACAGGTCTCATCTCTGAGGGAGCCTGTGATTCAGGACCCCTGGATTCATATCCGGATGTAGGTTCCAAACCGCGTGCCCCCGAACCCGCCGATCCTGGTTGGGCTTCGGTGATGGAGTTCACCGCAGCGAACGTTTTTCAGCACTCGCCCTTCGGCGACATGCTGGACTTACTGAAGTCTCTCTCCTTGTCAGGAGACTCCGGGCCGAACTATGTCTGGCTCGAGTGGGAGGTAGACAACAACGGAATTCGTTCCCCACCCACCACCCACTTCATTGCCACGATCGACGATCTAACCGACGTGCTTGACTTCGACTCCGAAGACATCAACGGTATGGACGACGATGTGGGAGAACTACAAGAGCCACCGTTCACCGGGCTGTGGACGGCCACCTCCTCATATGATATATATATGGTGGACACTCCGAAGGAAACTAATGGCGACGAGGCAACGGAGAACAACCCGTCGGGAAGAAAATCAAAGAATGGGCGTCGTCTGCGCCGCTCCAAGCCCCGCCATAGCAACACCGGCCCCGGAGACGAAAATAATCCAGATGGCACCAAAGAAGAATACAACCCTGACCAACCCGCCTTCGAGCAGGCCGAACAAGAAGATGAGTAGGTCAGCCCAGAAGAACAGGCGACAGACGCATACCCGAAGGAGGACAAGTACATGCCCCCCTCCAAAGACGAGATCAGCCTCGGCGATGATGAATTCGGCGTGCCTGAGGATCCCGTGGAGCAGGAGCGCCTCAAGCGTAGGCTTACAGCCACTGCGAGGAGCCCGAAGAAGAAGCAGCAGCAACTCCAAGCTGATCAAGACCTACTCATAGATAGATGGACTGAAGTCCTGGTAGCCGAGGAATATGGACTCGAACGCCAAACGGCTGACCGGCCACCCCGTGGCCGGGACAAAACGGGATACCAGCCCACACCCCCACGCCGATACACTACAGCTCAGGGCAACAGGCACGACCTACAAGATATTCTGGAAAATAAAGCAGGATAGCCAAGATCGATCTACGGATCGAGGGGGCGCGCCCCAGCGCGCGACAATGACCGTCGCGCCGGATACATCACCAACAAGTCCGGCCGGGCCAAACATAGCAACCCAGACCAATCCGACCTGTGTAGCCACATAGCCCGGCATAGAGACGCCGCACACCCCCTCTGCTTCACTGACGAAGTGATGGATCATGAATTCCCAGAAGGATTCAAACCTGTAAACATCGAATCATACGATGGCACAACAGACCCCGCAGTATGGATCAAAGATTTCCTTCTCCATATTCACATGGCCTGCGGAGATGATCTACACGCCATCAAGTATCTACCCCTTAAGCTCAAAGGACCAGCCCGGCACTGGTTAAACAGCCTGCCAGGAAATTCCATTGGTAGTTGGGAAAACCTGGAAGACACATTCCTTGATAACTTCCAGGGCACATATGTGCGACCACCGGATGCTGATGACCTGAGCCACATTACTCAACAGCCCGGAGAGTCAGCCCGGAAATTCTGGACTTGGTTCCTCACTAAAAAGAACCAAATAGTCGACTGCCCGGACGCCGAAGCCCTAGCGACTTTTAAGCATAATATTCGTGACGAGTGGCTCGCTCGACAACTCGGCCAGGAAAAACCCAAGTCTATGGCAGCTCTCACAACCCTAATGACCCGTTTTTGTGTGGGTGAGGATAGCTGGTTGGCTCGCAGCGGCACCACGCCACACTCCGGTGCTTCAGACGGCCGCGATGCTAACGGCAAGCCACGGCGCAACAGACATAAGAGAAGGAACAACGGCGATAGCACTGAAGACACGACAGTCAACGCCGGACTCAGTAGATCTAAGTCCAGACAGCGGAAAAAGCCGTTCAAAAGAAATAATCAGGGACCGTCCAGTCTCGACCGCATACTAGAGCGCTCGTGTCAAATTCATGGCACATCGGATAAACCAGCCAACCACACCAATAGAGACTGTTGGGTGTTCAAACAGGCCGGCAAGATAAACGCCGAAAACAAGGAAAGGGGCTGCACAACGATGATGACGATGAGCCCCGGCGTCCAAATACGGGGGGACAAAAGAAATTCCCCCCCCCCCAGGTGAAAACAGTCAATATGATCTACGCCACTCACATCCCCAAACGGGAACGGAAGCGAGCACTACGGGACGTCTATGCGATGGAGCCAGTCGCCCCCAAATTCAACCCATGGTCAGCCTGTCCGATCACCTTTGATCGTAGGGATCATTCCACTAGCATCCGTAATGGCGGCTCAGCCGCACTAGTTTTAGACCCAATCATCAACGGATTCCACCTCACGCGTGTCCTTATGGACGGCGGTAGTAGCCTGAACCTGCTTTATCAGGACACAGTGCGCAAGATGGGCATTGATCCTTCAAGGATCAAGCCCACCAAAACTACCTTTAAAGGTGTAATTCCCGGAGTAGAGGCCCGTTGTACGGGCTCTATAACGTTGGAAGTGGTCTTCGAATCCCCGGATAACTTCCGGAGCGAAGAGTTAATCTTCGATATCGTCCCTTTCCGCAGTGGTTACCATGCACTATTCGGACGAACCACGTTCTCTAGATTCAATGCGGTACCACATTATGCATATCTCAAGCTCAAGATGCCAGGACCGCACGGGGTCATCACTGTCAATGGAAATATGGACCGCTCCCTTTGAACATAAGAGCATACGGCAGCCCTCACGGCAGAAGTACAATGCGGCCTACTCCGACACACCAATCCGGCGACAACTTCGAGCACTGTCAAGCGAGTCCGGAGCACCCCGCAACAGGATCATCAGGAACACCAAGATCGTGATTAGCAGTCCGGCCTCCGCTCAAGCCCCTCCAAAGCAGCATTCGTGCCACACGTACACAATTACGCACTCAAGATACCATGGGCATAGGCGGAGGTGCATCAACGAATCAATCGATAATGCGGGTAACCGCCAAATACCTTCATACTATTTCCCTATTACCTTTCAGGACACCGCGCTAGTGCAGCATCCTCAGAAGAGTCGAATTGCCGGACTCATAGGGGAGAGACATCCAAGGAGGCAACAGACATGCAGAATAGAAGAAAACCCAGGTGGAATCTATTTGCGATCATTATACCTGCTTTATCTACCTGTACACAACCTACCTCTAGATAGGACATGTCAAATAGTCCTATTTATCTCCGCTTAATGCATCCGTTGTAAACATACGCTTAAACGTATTTTTCGTCAATGGGAGACTATATATAGCGTTAGCTTATTATTCTTATTGGAGCATTTTTCTCCTATAAATGTTTACTTGGTTTTGCATCCATACACCTTGGTACGGTCAGTTTGCCAGGGGCTTCTCATGGTGCCCCGTAATGTAGCAACTAAAAGTCTAACCACTTTCAATACTCCGGCACCCCGAACTTATAGCACTATATGCATCAGCTCTGAATCATGTCTTGGGTCTACAGTTGGGATAGCCCGACTCCCTTGTTTTGGTGCCTTACGTTCTGTTATATCGGCTAAGGTGGTGCAGGGAGAACTACTGCGATAGTGTCCCGGTTCTTCCGGACGAGCACCTCAGTAGAGAAAGCCGAAAACTGACCGGCATGATGTGGCGAGAGATGGTCGCTGTTTGAGAGGTACTAAAATCCTTAAAGATTTTCCGCTTTAGGCGATAAATCGGCTTTGTCCGATCAAGGCGTATATCACGCCCCAATTTGGCCTTCCGGATTCTAGGGGCTTCGCCAAAATTTAAAATTGTAGACTTCTATGGCTAAGTGAAAGTTATAAAGCCGCATAGTCCGATTGCCTCGTTCGCTGCGCCGGACACCTCCTTAAGGGACCAAACATTTGGGTAAAGAGTGTCCGGGTTTTCCATGAACACCCCAGTGCTAGTCGTGTGGGGCGGAAGCCGACGACTGGCCTACTTTTAGGATTTTATAAACAGCCGCACAGAAGGTAATATTTTAAATAACAAAATTGCTACATAGTGCAAGTAACTTCATCCTTAAAATACAAACATGACAGAAGTGAATTCATTCAAAAATTGTGTCCTTGGTACATTCCTCAGCGACGAGACGAGCACCCTTCATAACGCCATCATAGTACAACTCGGGATGGTGATGCGCCTTGCCCTCCAGCGGCCCGTCCTTGACCAGCTTCTCCGCATCCAGCCTGCCCCAATACACCTTCACGCAGGTAAAGGCCCGGCGGGCACCCTCGATGCACATGGATCGCTTGATCACCTCAAGCCGTGGGCAGGCATCCACCATCCGCTTGATCAGGCCAAAGTAGCTACTGGGCATGAGGTCACCAGGCCACATCCGGACTATGAAACCTTTCATAGCCAGTTCGGCCGCCCTATGGAGTTCGACCAACTGCTTCAGTTGGTCACTCAGAGGCATCGAGTGTTCGGCCCCAGCATACTGGCACCAGAACAGCTTCTCCGTTCAGTTCCCCTCCTGGGCATGGTAGAACTCCGCAGCATCTGATATGCTGCATAGCAGATCTGCGAATGCCCCTGGAGAGCTTCGAATTCGAGTAAGTAAAAGAAACGCCTCCTCCACATGTTTGCTTTGCATAAAGAACTTCTTACCCGCTGCTATCTTCTTGGCCTCCTGGATCTCCTGCTGTGCTTTCTTGTCCTCGGCCTTGGCGTCTTTTAAATTCGTAAGGGCCTTCGCAAGCTCGGCCTCTTTCACCTTCAGATCATGCTCCACGGACTCACATTTCTTGCCGAGGTCCTGGAGCTCTTGCTGTACCTCACCTACCCTAGCACTATGCTTTTCGTGCTCCTTACACTCCGAGGCCGCCTTGTCTTCGGCCTTGGACAGCGCCTTCTTCAGGGACGCCACTTCGGCGGTGGCCCCTGTTACACGGTCACGACACTTAGGTGTTAGACCCACCAATTCTGTCTATCCTTAAATATATAAGAGCGGGAATTACTTACCCTTGTTCTCTTCAAGCTTCCTCTTCGCGAGGTCGAGCTCCCCCTGCGCTTGCTCCAGGTCCCGCTTCAGTTTGGCAACCTCGGCAGTACGGGCAGCAGCAGCAAGCAGCACAGCCTGCTTATTCACAATAATACTTATGATTAGACTCCTGCAGATTATAATTGACCCACTGCTCGGCTTTTCTTTCCGAACACCAAACAGAGTATCAGGGGCTACTACCTATCGGGTGGTAGTTTTGCACATATTTATTACGTACCTTGAAGCCTGTTAGTTGGCTGGTGCAAGCTTCAGGTAGTCCGCTCTTGGCGGACGAAACCTTCCGAATCACCGTACTCATAAGAGTACGGTGCCCTTCATCCAGGGAAGCGCCGCGAAGCGCTTCCAGCAGACCGTCCGGCGCCTCATGCGCAACAGATGTCCGCGACACAAATGGCTCACCCTCCCTAGCGAGGGGTCACCCGCCTGAGTCCGGAACCATCGAAGGTTTCGGAATTGTGTTCGGCTGAGAGATTAGTTGACCAAGGCTCTCATCGACACGATCCGCGGGGATCTTGAACCCCGCGTGTCCGACGTCTGGGACCCCGCCTCGAGGCGTCTCCAGAGTCACCTCCCCCCGCTCTGGGAGCCTTCGGGACAACACCTCCGTGTCATTCGCGTGTTGAGGATTAGTGGCTGTCGGAAGCGAATTGATCTCCGAATCACTCAGGGACCCAGAGGAAGACACTTCGGGGAGATCCCTGGCCGGACTGCACATATGTTCGACATTATAAAACAGCCACCCCTCCTCACTATGAGCAGCCGTGGTGGAATAGTCTGGAAGGGGCACCTTCTCCTTCTTGGACGCCCCAGCCTCCCCCTCCGGGGCGGCTTTTCTTTTCTTCCCCTCCCCAGTGCGGGGAGGTGGAATTTCTTCTTGATTCCTCCCACCTCCGCGGGAGGAATCTGACTCGTCGTCATCCGACGATAGGGGTATGATGGCCCTGCGCCGGGGGCCTTTTCCGGCCCCCTAGTCCGCCTCCCCAGACCCCTCATCCTTTCTGGATGGGGTGTCTTCTTCTTCTTCCTCCTCCCCTTCGTGGGAGGAGTCCGCCTCGTCGTCTTTTGACGAGGCTTCCGGCACAACTTTACGCCGGAGACCCTTCCGGATCCCCGGGGCCTTCTTCTCGGCCTTCTTCTCCGGCACCTTGTACGGCGCCGGGACCAACATCTCTGTCAGGAGAGCATCTGCTGGGTCTTCTGGCAGCGGAGCCGGGCAGTAAACCTGCTCCACTGTCTCCACGTAATCCTGAGGCAAATATGCACAACTAGTTAAGGCACTCCCATGAATATATCGGGAAGAACTGGGTCCGGTGTCAGTCTAAGAACTCACCGGCCTAGGAGCCTGCGCGGCGTGAAGCCCACGGTCCTCGGATGTAGGAGGAGGTACTTCGGAGGCCTTGAACAGCACCTTCCATGTGCCTTTGTGCGTCATGTCGTAGAGCCTCTGAAGCGTCTGGTGCTCGGTTGGGACGAACTCCCACAGATTGACTGCCCGCTTTTGGCAGGGCAAGATCCGGCGAACGAGCATGACCTAGATCATGTTGAAAAGCTTGATGTTCTTATCCGTCATGCTTTTGACGCATGTTTGGAGTCCGGCCAGCTCCGTGGAATCGCCCCAGGACAGGCCCTTCTTCTCCCAGGAGGTGAGCCGCATGGGGGCTCCGGATCGGAACTCGGGGGCCGCTGCCCAGTTGGCGCCGCGCGGCTCGGTGATGTAGAACCACCCCGATTGCCATCCTTTTACGCTCTCCGCAAAGGAGCCTTCAAGCCATGTGACGTTGGGCATTCTGCCCACCATGGCCCCTCCGCACTCCGGCTATCGGCCGCTTACCACCTTCGGCTTCATGCAGAAAGTTTGCAGCCATAGGCAGAGTGAGGCCGGATGCGGAGGAAGGCCTCGCACACGACAATGAACGCCGAGATGTTGAGGACGAAATTCGGGGCTAGATCGTGGAAATCTAGCCCGTAGTAAAACATGAGCCCGCGGACGAAGGGATGGAGTGGAAATCCCAGTCCACGGACGAAGTGGGCGATGAATACGACCCTCTCGTGGGGTCCTGGGGTCAGAATGATCTGCCCGGCGTCTGGTAGACGGTGC
Organism: Triticum dicoccoides; assembly: GCF_002162155.2. Lineage (NCBI taxonomy): Eukaryota > Viridiplantae > Streptophyta > Magnoliopsida > Poales > Poaceae > Triticum > Triticum dicoccoides. The sequence goes on along the minus strand of NC_041387.1, from coordinate 548,896,408 downwards.
GCTATGTCCGCGGCCAAGTATCCGGCCGCCCGAAGATTTGTGATGTGCTTCTCCTTAACGGTGGAAGCCACCCACTTGCCTCCTGCTCCGGACATGTTTAGCTGTGCGGGGAAGGCCTGGGCTTGGGCGCTGGAGCTCGAGGGGGCAAGAGTGGGTGATGGAGGAAGAAGGCGTGGGTGAAAACAGGGGAATCTTATCCCTTTATAGAGGCACCGGAAGCAGTGCGCCTCCCCACTTGCCCGTTGGGAATCGCATGTTTCCCAAGCGCCACAATTAATGGCGTGGTGAGATTACCCATACACGTATTGATGAGAATCCCGTGATAAGGGGACATGATCTCTGCTTTGACAAGACGTGTCACAGAAACCACCTCGTAATATGCGATGTAGCTGGTTGTGTGGAAACAGTTCGAATAATGGATCCGATCATAATAACGTGTCACATCATGAGAAAAGGTTGTCAGCAGATGGCATTTGTGAAATATCATTCTCTCTACGGTGGTATGCAAAGATCATTTTTCAGATCCGGACATGATTTGAGTGTTCGATAATTGCTTTGGAGTATTCAAAGAAGTAACCCGCCTTGCAATGCCGAAGAAAATACTGCGCACCGGACTCATCGTCATTGAAGCCTGGTTCAGGGGCTACTGAGGGATTCCTGGATTAGGGGGTATCCGTACAGCCGGACTGTGTACAAACGTCCGGACTATTGAAGCGTGAAGATACAAGACTCAAGACTTCAGCCCATGTCCGGATGGGACTTTCCTTGGCATGGAAGGCAAGCTTGGCGATCCGGATATTATATTTCCTTCCTTGTAACCAACTCCATGTAAACCCTAGCCCTCTCCGGTGTCTATATAAACCGGAGAGGTTGGTCCTTAGAAGGTAGATCACAATTACAATCATACCATCATAGGCTAGCTCCTAGGGTTTAGCCTCTACGATCTCGTGGTAGATCTACTCTTGTACTACCCATATCATCAATATTAATCAAGCAGGAAGTAGGGTTTTACCTCCACCGAGAGGGCCCGAACCTGGGTAAACATCTTTGTCCCTTACTTCTTGTTACCATCAGCCTTGATGCACAGATCGGGATCCCCTACGCGAGATCCGCTGGTTTTGACACCGACAGGAACCTACTATAAAGATTAGAATTAAAGATTATGAGTGTTTTGCTTTGTGTGATTTGGGTGCCAGTGTTTCCACGATTCCGAAAACTTTATGTGATATTCTAGGTTTCCATGATCTTGATGATTGCTCTTTAAATTTGCAGCTTGCGGATTCCACCATTAAAAAGCCAATGGGAAGAATCAATGATGTTCTTATTGTTGCAAATAAAAATTTGGTGCCCATAGATTTTATCGTTCTTGATATAGATTGCAATCTTTCTTACCCTATTATTCTTGGTAGACCTTTCCTTAGAACGATTGGTGCGATTATTGATATGAAGGAAGGGAGTATTAGATTCCAATTTCCATTAAAGAAAGGAATGGAGCACTTTCCAAGAAAGAAAGTCAAATTACCTTATGAATCTATCTTGCGTGCTACTTATGAATTTAGTGCCAAAGATGGCACTCGTTAGATCTATCTTCGCTTTTATGCCTAGCTAGGGGTGTTAAACGATAGCGCTAGTTGGGAGGCAACCCAATTTTCTTTAGGTTTTTTGTTTTTGCTCCTGTTTAGTAATAAATCTTGCATCTACCCTCTGGTTAGATGTGTTTTTATCTTTTAATTAGTGTTTGTGCCAAGTAGAACCTATAGGATAACCTATGATGATGGTTGATTTGATTCTGCTGAAAAACAGAAACTTTGCGCGCACGAATATAATTTTGTTAAATCACAGGAACGTGCTTTTCCATTAATTATTTTTGATTCTAATCAATAAACAAATTTTACAGGACTTCCTATTTTGGTAGGATTTTTAAAGTTCCAGAAGTTTGCGTTAGTTACAGATTGCTACGGACTGTTCTGTTTTTGACAGATTCTGTTTTTCACGAGTTGTTTGCTTATTTCAATGCATCTATGGCTAGTAAAATAGTTTATAAACCATAAGGAAGTTGTAATGCAGTAGGTTTAACACCAAAATAAATAAATAATGAGTTCATTACAGTACCTTATGTGGTGGTTTTGTTTTCTTTCACTAACGGAGCTTATAAGATTTCCTGTTGAGTTTTGTGTTGTGAAGTTTTCAAGTTTTGGGTAAAGCTTTTATGGACTATGGAATAAAGGATGGCAAGAGCCTAAGCTTGGGGATGCCCATGGCACCCCAAGATACTCAAGGATATCCAAAAGCCTAAGCTTGGGGATGCCCCGGGAAGGCATCCCCTCTTTCGTCTTCATTCATTGGTAACCTTACTTGGAGCTATATTTTTATTCGCCACATGATATGTGTTTTGCTTCGAGCGTCATGTATTATATTAGTCTTTGCTTTTTAGTTTACCACAATCATCCTTGCTGTACACACCTTTTGGGAGAAGCCTATTTGATTAGAATTTGCTAGAATACTCTATGTGCTTCACTTATATCTTTTGAGCTTGATTTGGCGGAGCGTCCGGCCTCAAAGTAAATTACGCGAAGAGCTCGGCCACGGTCTTACATGGGGAGCAGGCTGCCACTGAGATCATCACCGGCCTGGGATGTTCGACCGCTGCGCTCCCAGTCACCTACCTCGCCATACCCTTGACGACGCGCCGCCCATCCGCCGGTCAGTTGCAGCCCTTGGTCGACAGGGTCGCCGGGCGCTTGCCCACCTGGAAAGCATGGCTTATGAACAGAGCCGGCAGGCTTGCCCTTGTCAAGTCGGTTCTCTGCGCGATCCCGGGGCACCAGCTGCTTGCTTTTGCCCCCACGAAGAAAACTCTGCAGCAGCTCGAGAAGATTCAACGGGGATTCTTATGGGCTGGGCGAGCCGTCGCCAACGGCGGTCACTGCCAGGTGAACTGGCGCCTCGTCTCCCGCCCCCTCGAGCTTGGGGGTCTTGGGGTTCGTGACCTCGAGCGCACCGGGCTTGCGCTCAGACTGCGGTGGCTTTGGCTCTCGCGAACTGATGAGGGACGCGCCTGGCAAGGGCTGGATCTTCAATTCTCCTGCCATGAGCGCTCCCTGTTCTTTGCTTCCACCTTCATGGCCATTGGGAATGGCATGAAAGCCATGTTCTGGGAGGATCGATGGCTCAACGGGCACTCCATCGGCGAGCTCATGCCCCTGCTCTACAACTGCGTCCCCAAACGACGATGCAAGGTTAGAACGGTGGCCAAAGGCCTCTACGGCAATGCTTGGGCCCGTGACATCCAGGGCGTTCTCGGCCTCCACGAGATCGGTTAGTAGCTGCAGCTTTGGCACCTCGCGCAGCAGGCCACACTTCGCGATGCCCCCGATCAACTGATCTGGAAGTGGACCACGAGCGGCATCTATTCTGCACAGACTTGCTACCTGGCCACCTTCCAAGGATCCACGCACTCCTACTCCTAGAAGCTGATTTGGAAGGCATGGGCTCCCCCGAGGGTCAAGTTTTTCCATTGGCTCGCTAACCTGGATTGCTGCTGGACCGCCGACCATCTAGCCCGCCATGTCCTGCAGCATCATCCGCGCTGTTTCTGTGCGACCAGGCACCTAAAATGCTGCGGCACCTCTTGCTTGACTGCCCCTTCTCGAGGCAGACATGGCACGATACCCTGGCGTGGCTGCGCATCCCAACACCGATCCCTAACCAGGAGCCCACCCTCATGGACTGGTGGCAACACGCCAAGCACGACACGCCACAAGCACAATGCAAGGCCCTGCAATCCGTAGCGCTCCTAGTACCATGGCTCGTCTAGAAGCATAGGAACAGCTGCATTTTCGATAACGCGACGCCTTCCCTTGGCACGCTCGTCGACCGAATCAAGGAGGAAGCCGGCTCCTCGGCCAAGGCCGGAGCGGCAGGCCTTAGAGTAGTCCTCCCCCCTACATGGGACGTGCACTGAGACTTGTATCTCATTCTCGCTTTATTCGTCCTAGGACGACTGTAACTGACTCCCTACCTATTCAATGAAAAGAAACGCAAGGTCTTTTGCGTTTTCTCGAAAAAAAAAGCTTGATAGTTTTTGCTCTAGTGCTTCACTTATAATTTTTAGAGCACGGTGGTGTCTTAATTTTGAAGAAATTACTAGTCTCTCATGCTTCACTTATATATTTTTGAGAGTCTTTTAGAATAGCATGGTATTTTCTATGGTTTTAAAGTTGGTCCTAGAATGATGAGCATCCAAGTTGGGTATAATAAAAACTATCATAGAAAGTGAATTGGATGCTATGATCAACTTGATGCTTGATAATTGTTTTGAGACATGGAGGTAGTGATATTAAAGTCATGCTAGTTGGGTGATTATGGATTTAAGGAATGCTTGTGTTGAAGTTTGTGATTCCCGTAGCATGCACGTATGGTGAACCGCTTTGTGATGAAGTTGGAGCACAATTTTATTTATTGATTGACTTCCTTATGAGTGGCGGTCGGGGACGAGCGATGGTCTTTTCCTACCAATCTATCCCCCTAGGAGCATGCGCGTAGTACTTTGGTTTTTGATTACTTCTAAATTTTTGCAATAAATGCATGAGTTCTTTTGACTAATGTTGAGTCCATGGATTATACGCACCCTTTAACCCTTCCACCATTGCTAGCCTCTCTTGTGCCGCGCAACTTTCACCGGTACCATACACCCACCATTACCTTCCTCAAAACAGCCACCATACCTACCTATTATGACATTTCCATAGCCATTCCGAGATATATTGCCATGCAAATTTCCACCGTTCCGTTCATATAACACGCATTACTTTTGTCATATTGCTTTTTGCATGATCATGTAGTTGACATCGTATTTGTGGCCAGGCCACCTTCATAATTTTCATACATGTCGCTCTTGATTCATTGCATATCCCGGTACACCGCCGGAGGCATTCATATAGAGTCATATCTTGTTCTAGCTTTGAGTTGTAAATCCATAAAAGTGTGATCATCTTCATTATTAGAGCATTGTCCTAGTGAGGAAAGGATGATGAAGACAATGATTCCCCCACAAGTCGGGATGAGACTTCGGACTTTACAAAAAAAAGAGACAAAAAAAGAGAAATGCCAAAAAAAGAGAAAGGCCAAAGAAAAAAAGAGAAAAAAAAGAAAAAAAGAAAAAAATGAGAGAAAGAGAGAGAAGGGACAATGCTACTATCTCCTTTTCCACACTTGTGCTTCAAAATAGCACCATGATCTTCATGATAGAGAGTCTCATATGTTGTCACTTTCATATACTAGTGGGCATTTTTCATTATAGAACTTGGCTTGTATATTCCAATGATGGGCTTCCTCAAAAGTGCCCTAGGTCTTCGTGAGCAAGCAAGTTGGATGCACACCCACTTAGTTTCTCTTGTTGAGCTTTCATATATTTATAGCTCTAGTGCGTCCGTTGCATGGCAATCCCTACTCAGTCACATTGATATCTATTAATGGGCATCTCCATAGCCCGTTGATACGCCTAGTTGATGTGAGACTATCTTCTCCTTTTTGTCTTCTCCACAACCACCATTCTATTCCACATATAGTGTTATGTCCATGGCTCACGCTCAAGTATTGCGTGAAAGTTGAAAAAGTTTGAGATTATTAAAGTATGAAACAATTGCTTGGCTTGTCATCGGGGTTGTGCATGATTAAATACTTTGTGTGATGAAGATAGAGCAACTGCCAGACTATATGATTTTGTAGGGATAACTTTCTTTGGCCATGTTATTTTGAGAAGACATGATTACTTTGATTAGTATGCTTGAAGTATTACTATTTCTTATGTTAATATGAACTTTTATTTTGTATCATTTGGATCTGAACATTCATGCCACAATAAAGAAAATTACATTGAGAACTATGTTAGGTAGCATTCCACATCAAAAATTTCTTTTTTATCATTTACCTACTCAAGGACGAGCAGGAATTAAGCTTGGGGATGTTTGATACGTCTCCAACGTATCTATAATTTTTGATTGTTACATGCTATTATATTACCCCTTTTGCATGTTTATGGGCTTTATTTTACACATCTATATCATTTTTGAGACTAACCTACTAACCGTAGGCCCGGCCCATATTGCTGGTTTTTTGCCTATTTCAGTATTTCGAAGAAAAGTAATATCAAACATAGTCCAAACGGAATGAAACCTTTGGGAGCGTTATTTTTGGAACAAACGTGATCCAGAGGACTTGGAGTGCAAGTCAAGAAGCAACCGAGGCTCCCACGAGATAGGAGGGCGCCCCCCCCCCTGTAGGGCGCGCCCCCTGTCTCGTGGGCCCCTCAAGCGGCCACCGACGTACTTTTTCCTCCTATATAAGCATACGTACCCCGAAAACATCCAGGGGCGAGACGAAACACAATTTCCACCACCGTAATACTTATGCTATCTTGAGAGAAGCCACTAGTGAAACCTATGCCCCCGGGTCTATCTCTTATCATATTTGCTTTCAATCTACTTTTATTTGCATCTTTACTTTTTGCATCTATATTATAAAATACCAAAAATATATTTATCTTATGATACTATCTTTATTAGATCTCACTTTCGCAAGTGGCCGTGAAGGGATTGACAACCCCTTTATTGCGTTGGTTGCGAGTTCTCAGTTTGTTTGTGTAGGTGCGTGGGACTTTTGAGGAGCCTCCTACTGGATTGATACCTTGGTTCTCAAAAACTGAGGGAAATACTTACGCTACTCTACTGCATCACCCTCTCCTCTTCGAGGAAAACCAACGCAAGCTCAAGACGTAGCAGAATGCATGAGGGTGTAGAAGCTCTGAGCAGAATAGACACCAGATTTCCCAGGCCAAATCCAAACATCTGGCAAAGTGATATCCCTGTGTAGATCTAGGAGACAAGTTTCCAGAACTTGCAATTCCAAGGCAGCCTCATGTGACAGTGGCAAAAAGAACATTGAATATAAATCCTGAGAGATGAGGAATTCATGCACAGAAATTTTGTCATTGATAACAAAGGAGAAAAGCCCAGGTAATCTCCAACACAGAGGTCTGGAAGAGCCATTAAAAAGCCAAGCATCAGACCAAAAGAGGGCAGAGTCTCCCATATTGATGTGAACTGATGCAATAGCAGTATATGCATGAGAGATGTTTAGGATATCTCTCCACCAAAATGAACCAACTGGGTTTGTAGCATGTGAGATACTATCATCATAATAATTGTTCCAGATCAAAGTAACCCATGGTATATCAGCTTTATTGAAAACATTTGTGGAGGTGCTTGAGAAGAAGACCCTTATTTTGGATATGCAAGTTAATCACTCCAAGTCCTCCTTTTCCCTTTGGCCTGCAAACAAGGTCCCAGGCAGCCAAAGATTGCTTAGGTGCATCACTGCTTCCTCTCCACAAGCACTGCCTAAAAATCCTGTCAAGTTGTTTGCTAATTCCAGGTGGAAGCTATAAACTGCAGAGGAAATATATGGGCATGGAGGTCAAGACAGAAGTTAACAACTGCAACCTGGAACCTTGCACTACTAGGAAAAGGGCTATAGATAGGATTGATACTAATGGCGCACCATGGAAGTAGTGCGCCACTACTATATACTAATGGCGCACCAGAAACAGGGTGCGCCACTAGTATTAATTTTTTTTCCATTTTTCCATACATACTAATGGCGCATCAGGTCGACAGTGCGCCATTACTAGTTCTAACTAGTAATGGCGCACCAGGCAAACAGTGCGCCATTACTGTAAAAAAAATTATTCTTTTTTTTGCAAAACTACTAATGGCGCACCGTTTCACAGTGTGCCATTACTGGTTTAAACTAGTAATGGAGCACTATTACCCAGTGCGCCATTAGTATATATATATATATATTTACTTTTTTGCAAAACTACTAATGGCGCACCACCTGCAGGCGCGCCATTAGTAACCAGGGTTACTAAAGGCGCATTTGCGGGTGGTGCGCTATTAGTAACCTGGGACCCCAATAAGATATTTTGGACAGCCCCACACCTACCCACTCACTTTCCCCACTTCATTCCCTCCACCTCCTTCTCCAAGCTTTCGGCTGCCTCCTCCTCCTCACCTCATTTCCACCATAGATTCATCAAAATTAAGTGGTGAAATTACCTTTTTTTGATAGGTAAGTAAGGGCAAAGCTATCTTCATGATGTAGATCTACTTTTTTTCTCCCTAGCTCGCTCCAACAACGTGCACATGCACTTTTTGTGGCCTAGCTAGATCTATGTATGTTTGTGGTGTTGCATGTGTTTGTGGTGTTGCATATATGTTTGTGTTTGCAGGTACCGGTATTTGAAATGCGATAGTTGCCAATATTTTGCCGGAATGTTGATTCATTTCCGTTTCGGCAAGAATTTTGGCACTATGCATTCTTTTTGGTCCTATTTTTAGGGAAGGTCATGCCAAAAAATTTCTTGGTTCTAAAATATCGTTTTGCTCTACCCCGCAGGCGACCATGGTCCGCACGATGACCGAAGGCATCATGAATAGGTTTTTGTGCTCCGCGAAGGCCGAGATGCTTCAAAAGAACGAGACGGAGATAAGATGTCCGTGTCGAAGATGCAAGCTGAAGAGCCTTATTGCGGACCCGGATTCCGGGCAGGTGCGAGACCACCTGCTCTTGCGTGGTTTCATGGATGGCTATCGGTGGCAAGGTGATGAAGATGACTATGAAGTCGCCCATGGGGGCCGGGCAAGGTGATGAAGACAAGTACCACCGTGGCTGGCGAGGGCGGGCGAGAAGACGAAGAATCTCCAGGACATGATCACGGCGGTGATGCTGTACACAGTCATCATGTAGAAGATGTCGTACATGATGATGAGGAAGATCAAGAAAAAGGGCATGATCATGAAGATGAAGATGCCGGAGAAGACGACGATGGAGGCTAGGTGCAGGACCCTCATATTCAAGAGCTGCTTCTCAAGCAGACGGATAACACAAGAGCTGCCGCCCGAGAGAAAGCCAAGCTGGATCAACTGGAGATAGACGCGGTTACTCCATTGTATGAAGGATGCAGGCCTGAGGATACCCGCCTGAAAGTAACGCTCATGGCTCTGGAGATGAAGGTAAAACACAAAATGACCGACGCATGCTTCGACGAGAACATGTCATTCTGGCACGAACGTCTTCCCAAGGGGAACAAGTGCCCGGCCAGTTTCGAGGAGGCAAAGAAAATCGTGTGTCCTCTGGATTTACCGCACGTGAAATACCATGTGTGCATGAACAATTGCATCATTTATCGGGACGAGCACGCGGAGTCTACCATATGTCCGGTGTGCGGCGTCACTCGATACAAGAAGAGGAAGAAAGCTCCTCGAAAATCAGTGTGGTACTTTCCGATCACTCCTCGTCTGTAGCGGTATTTCGCGGACCCTAAGGTAGCAAAGCTCCTGCGTTGGCACGCGGATAGGGAGGAGAAGAAGCGGGAAGATGACGGAAATGATCCGGAGATAAATAAAAAATACAAGATGCTGAGTCACCCTAAGGATGCGAGCCAGTGGCAAGCATTGAACTTTGAATACCCAGAATTTGGGAAGGATCCAAGGAACATCGTGCTGGGCGCGAGCACCGATGGAGTCAATCCGTTTGGCAGCCAGAGAAGCACACATAGCACCTGGCCTGTGTTTGTGTGGATGTACAACCTTCCCCCCTGGTTATGCATGAAGAGGAAGTACATTCACATGAGTATGCTAATTGAAGGGCCGAAACAACCAGGGAACGACATCAATCTGTATCTGGGGCTGCTGAAGGAGGAGCTAGACACGCTGTGGAAAACGCCAGCCAATACATGGGACGCCGCAGAGAAAGAATATTTCCCTATGAGAGCCGCACTGCTCATGACGGTGCATGACTATCTCGGTTACGGATATCTCGCGGGGCAGGTAGTCCACGGATTTTCTGGATGCGTAAGGTGCATAGATGATACAACATATCGCCAGCTAGATAGAGATCCCGGGTCTTCGAAAACCGTGTTCATGGGACATCGAAGGTGGCTTCGCGACGATGACCCATGGAGGAAACGCAAGGATCTGTTCGATGGTGAAACTGAACCCCGAAAACGCCCGTGTACGAGGAGCGGCGAGGAAATAGACGAGCTATTGAAAAATTGGAAAGACTGCCCACTGCCGGGAAAGAAGCAAAAGGCGCCAGAGCCGGGAAAGAAGCGAAAGGCGCCAGAGCGGCTGCTGAACGTATGGAAAACGAGGTCTGTTTTCTGGGACTTGCCGTACTGGAAGATCCACCGTGTGCCTCACAGCCTTGATGTCATGCATATCACGAAGAACGTGTGCGAGAGTCTGCTTGGTACCCTGCTCAACATGCCAGAGAGGACCAAAGATGGGCCGAAAGCAAGGGCAGACTTGAAATCAATGGGCATCAGGCAGGAGCTTCACGCTAATGATGATGATGATGATGATGATGAGGCGAAGCAGGACACAGAAAGTCGTCGCAAAGGCAAAAAGGCCAAGAAGACCGGAAATGACTACCCTCCCGCATGCTTCACTCTAAGACAGGAGGAGATCGAGCAGTTTTTCACCTGCCTCCTAGGAGTAAAACTTCCTTACGGTTACGCGGGGAAGATAAGCAGATACCTAGACCCAGCGAAGCAGAAGTTCAGCGGGATGAAGTCTCACGACTGTCACGTGCTGATGACGCAGATACTTCCAGTTGCAATCCGTGGGATCATGGACGCGCACATCCGTGAAATGCTATTTGGCCTATGCAACTTTTTCGACGTCATCTCTCGGAAGTCGATTGGCGTGAGGCAACTCAGAAGCCTACAGGAAGAGATCGTGGTGATACTATGCGAGCTTGAGATGTACTTCCCGCCCGCATTCTTCGACGTTATGGTGCATCTGCTGGTCCATATCATGGAGGATATCATCCAACTCGGGCCGACGTTCCTGCACAGCATGATGCCGTTCGAAAGGATGAATGGTGTCATCATAGGATACGTTCGCAACATGTCACGTCTAGAGGGAAGTATAGCCAGGGGCTTTCTGACCGAAGAGTGCATCTCCTACTGCACGAATTATCTAGCCATCGAGAACCCCGTTGGTTTGCCCGTCAACAGGCACCTCGGCAGGCTCGCTGGATGGGGTCACCGTGAGGGTCGCCGCGAAATGCATGTCGACTTTGAGGGTCGACTCGCCGACTTTGAAAGAGCAAACCTAATCGCGCTACAACACATAGATGTGGTCGATCCTTGGGTGGTAGAGCACAAAACCTTTATTAGAAGACGTACAATGACCGAGGCCAACAGAGGACGGACGGAGATATAATCAAAGAGCACAACTCATGTTTCACGCGTTGGTTCAAGCAGAAGCTTCTGTCGTACCCTTTACATGAGGATTCTTCCGCGGAAGAACAACTCATATTTGCCTTGTCACAGGGCGCCGAGCACAACCTGATGACCTATGAGGCGTACGATATCAACGGCTACACATTGTACACCGAGAACAAGGACATGAAGAGCGATGGTTATCAGAACTCCGGGGTAACAATGGAATCCTACACCGGCAACGACAAGGACAGATACTACAGAAGGATCGAGGAGATCTGGGAGCTGAGCTACGCTGGAGAGAAGGTCCCGATGTTCCGTCAGATGGGCCAAGAGCGTCCTAAAAGAAGACTGGTATTTCACCACCATGGTTATACCCGAAGCCAAATCCAAGACCACGGGCGCAAACGTCATCGTGAAAAATGAGCCATGGGTACTGGCTTCCCAAGTGGACCAATGCTTCTTCATTACCGACCCGTCAAAGCCCAGTCGTGTTGTCGTGAGGAGAGGCAAAAGGAAGATCATCAGAATGGATGGAGTAGCCAATGAGCAAGACTTCGACAAGTACGCAACCCGAAGATTGAACATGACGATGACGATGAAGTAGCAGCACACACCACAAGAAGAAGCAGGACCACCCTACCTAAAGGACGTCCGTTCCACAGAAGAACTCCATTTGCGAAAAAGAAGGGAAAGAAGATTGTGAACAGATAGCTAGCTAAGATCGATTGTATTTAAATCGTAGTCTTCATTTCTCGATTGTATTTCATGGGCACTTTTTGATATCATGAATATTTTTAAATTTCATGGGCACTTTTTGAATTCATGAGGACACTTGATCTTGATCCCCCTCCATCTCGATCTCGATTCCCCCTCCATCTCGATCTCGATCCCCCTCCATCTCGATCCCACCCGCACCCTCCCCCGCTAGCTCCACCGCCGCCGACGACCCACCGCAACCCTCCCCCGCTCCACCATCGCCGACGAGCACCCGGCCCCCTGCACCCTCCCCCGCTCCACCGCCGCCGCCGATGATATTTTCAAGTAACAAATTTGAACATATTTTTTAAAAAATTATTACTGTTTTTATAAAAAAAAATATTACTGTTATGATTTAAACAAGTTTGAACATATTTAAACACAAATAAATATCAAACAACATTTAAAATGCATAAAAAATATTGGGGAGCCTGGGAATCGAACCCAGGAGCTCCTGCTGTGCTCTGCGTGCTAACCAGTCAGGCTAGTGGGCGAGTTCTGTTGTAGATAGGTTAGGTTGTAGATAGGGCTAGTGGGCTAGATTAAAACAAAATTCTAATGGCGCACCGAGGGGAGGTGCGCCATTAGAATAGTCATACTTATGGCGCACGAGGGGGTGGTGCGCCATTAGAAAGCTTCCCCCCACACTAAATCACCAATCTCTCTAATCTCTCCCCTGCCTCATCGATCTCACCCGCTGCCCCCCGTGTTCGCTGTCCCCCTCGCCGCCCCCCTCGCCTCCTTCACCGTCCCCAAGCCGAGCGCCGCCTCCCTCGCCGTCACCGAGCCAAGCGCCGCCTCCCTCGCCGTCCCTGAGCCGAGTGCCCTCGACGTCCTCCCGCCCAAGCGCCCCCTCCCCCCGCGGCCCCGCCTGCGCCCTCAACGTGCTCGCCGTCCAACACCGCGTGGCCTGCCCAGGAGGACCGCCGCCGTCTTCCTCTTCGACTACGAGGACCCGTACAAGCTCGGACGCCCAGGAGGACCACCACCGCTCGACGCCCTCGAACGCGCGGCCTGCCCAGGAGGACCGCCACCGCTCGACGCCGAATTCGCGCCGCCTCGACTAGCTCCAGCTGCCCCGAGTCGCCCTCGACCTCCCAAGTGAGCACCCGAGCCGCTTCCCCCTCTTCCCCCTCTTTATTTCCTTTTGATGTGTTCTAGGGTTGGGGGTTGGATAAATTTGGACAAGGAAAGGGGGTTGGAGAATTAAGTAGCTAGGGTTTTCCAAATGTTCAAATCTCTGAGCTTGCTGTAGTGCAACCAAGATGATATTTAGATGCATTTTAGAGGATACTAGTCTCAACTAAGCATCCGCCTAGAGATTCTTTCTTTAAGTAGCTAGGCTCAATTAGTGAATTTTCCAGTGAGTTTGGATTCATGCAACAATATGAAACACTAATTACTATTCTTTCTGGCCACTAATGAAGTAGAAAGAAGGGATCGTCTCTTTCTTTGGTTGCCAGGTTGTGAAATCTACCCAAAACTCTGAGATTGCCCATGATAGATGTAACATGTAAGAAGTCCATAATTGATTAATGGATCTGTTAGTTTGATAGTTTTTTTAGTGTTGCACCTTTTCCTTCTACAACTTGCAGATGTGCACACAGTTTTTTGTGTTCAGTTTAGGAGTTGGTCCTTGGGAAGCATAAATAAAACATTATTGGCAAGTGCAGTCTTGTTACTCCTAGGTATCTACAAATGAGTAGATGAATATTTGTTACCAGGAGGGGTTACAATATCTTTCAAACTGATGTTGTTCTCATGATCATGCTTTCTAATGGTTTGGTATCACCCAAAGTTTGGCATGGAAACTACAGAGGTACTATGTAGTGTTGTATTACTTCTTCCGGATTCAGGGTGTTTAAATGTGCATTAGTTCTTCTGATAATTAATGGTTAAAGTCCTTTGATAAGAATGTGAACAATAAGAGATGTAACCAATCCCAGAAGTAGAACCATGTATCTTTTCTCTCTACAATTCTCATGCAACAATATGGAACTAATTCTTTAAGTAGTTAATGAGAACACTTGGTCCATATTCATTTGCAGTGAACATACATTTTCACTGTTCTTATAATATTTGCTTGATGTCAGATTATGCTATGAGGATATTAGTCTAAGCCCAGTCTTGGATGCATTGTTTTATTGTGCGGTGGTTAAACCGGTTCTGAAAATTATCTAGTTTGACATGTACTTGTCCAGCTATCATAATCTATTCTTTGACCATGGCAGTAGCTGGCATTTTTTATGATAATTTCAGTATATATCTTACTGTCCTTTGCTGATCTCGTTGTATTTTCAATTCACAGGCAACTCTCTGATGAAGTCTCCTCCAGGTAATATATGTCTCATGCTTTCTAAAGAGTACTAGTATACTGACTAAACTATCCACTTGCTATGCTTAGCTGCTCTGTTGTCTGAATCGTGACACTTTGCCAGCTGAAACTTGCCTATCACACTGTCGCTGTATTGCTCAACTAAAAACACAAATATTTGTAGTTTTTGCCTGTCATAATGCAACTAAGTATACTAGTCTCAACTAAGCATACTAGTTTTTTGTAGTGAGACAGTAAGATAGTGAGACAGTAAGAAGGAAACTTCCCACATTATGTAGAAAGAAAATACTTGGTTTGACAGCAAGTACCATGACATGAATCAAAAAACATATACGGTGGGAAAAATAAAATGGCAGAAACCTGGGAGGTTCAAAAATGCCATTACGAAGCGAGGTTGCTTGTTACTTTCCTAAGATGTGCATCTCATTTATTTGTGTTTTTGTTTGTAGCTGTATTGCTCAACTAAGCATACTAGTGTCGCAATACACTGTTTTGCAGGTAATAGTGTCAAAATATTTGCCTGTCATACCAGCTGAAACTTGATAATGTTTCCTAAAAACACTGTCACTGCCACTAAAAGCATGACAATATAATTTCTAATTTGTGTTTTTATTTCTTCACACTGTCGCTGTATTGCTCAACTAGACGATTAGTGTTTATGAAGAAGAAGAATAAACCTGTTGTTGCTGCTGTTATGCCTGTATTCACTGCTGCTGCTGTACTTCTGATGATGTTGTACTTGTGATGATGCTACTTGTGATCTTCTGAAATGACCGATTGGCGACTTCACTGCTGCTGCTGCTGTACTTGTGATGATGTTGTACTTGGGATAATGATTTTGCAGGTACCCCGAGAGGCCCTTGAGTTTGCCAGAATGTCGATTAACTTCCGTTCCGGCAAATTCAGGTACTCCATATGTCCTATTTTCAGCAAAGGTCATGCTGAAATTTTCCGTGAATTTTAGCATGACTTTGCTAAAAATAGGACATATGGGGTACTTGCGACTAATTCATGGGCCGGGGTATCTTATTACTTAATTAAGTAGGATCAACTACCCCTTTATTCTTGCTGCATTAAACCATAGGTGGCAATAGAGCCAAGTGATTAGGCCCAACTTAGAATTCTCCTTAGCATCGATAAACCCTAGATGATAAACCCAACATAGGTGGCAATAGAGCCAAGTGATTAGTGCCAAGTGATTAGGCCCAACCTAGGGTGCCTTGGCATCGATAAACCCTAAATGATGAAAACTTAACTTGGCTGCCCCGGATGCCTCAGTGTCGATGAGAACCTAAATGATGTACACTTGGGCTTTTAGGGTGCCTCGGCGTCGACAAACCCTAAATGATGAAAGCTTAGGCTTTTAGGGTGCCTCGGTGTTGACAAACCCTAAATGATGAGACCATGATCTTGTTCCTTGACAATAACCAACTTTTTGACCAAACTTTTTTCCTATTTAGAGCGAAACATGGCCCACAACGATGAGGCTAGTGGTTTGGGCGGCAAGCAATTCTGGGAGCTGTCCCAGGAGATGGAGGAACAACATCACCGCTATGAGGACGCCGCGGAAGACACCGATCCTGACTTGTCAGGACCCCGACTCGATGTCACATCGATCTAGCCGGTAACACTCATATCACTTTGCGGCCTCACGCACGGTATCCCCACGGGTGTCGCCTTACCTTTGCCCGGGACCGTTTGCGCCTTTTGGCTCACGTATATGATAGTGTCGCTAGCATCCATATGATAAAGAGCCCGGGCTGACATGACTAGTCATAAACCCAAAGTGGCACAGACTTACAGGGACAGACATCCATGACCCAGCTTCGAACATGTCGGTCATCAGCAAGTGGGTCCGGGCTGTAGCACTGGGCTAGCAGGACTCCGGTAAACCGGGCTGTAGCGGGCTAACAGGACTCCGGTACTCAAAGCGTGACATTTCCCAGAAGGGACAGACACAGGAACGAAGAAGGACACATGCCGGCCAGCCTAAGTGTTCCAGAGCAGTAGCAAGCTACCATGGCTCAGCGGTAACACTAGGAGACATTTCCCGGTAAGAGAGGCTACTAAAGATAAACAACTAGATAGTCAGATCCCACACATACCAAGCATTTCAATCATACACACAATATGCTCGATATGTGCAAATACAACGAAGCATCACAACATGACTCTACGACACAAGTACTTTATTTAAGGCTCAGGGAGCCATACCTAACATACACAAAGGTACGGGTCTCACGACCCAACATACAAATCATACAGTCATACAAACCAGCAGCGGAAGTAACTTGTCTGAGTACAGACAACTAATAAAATAAAAGAGGCTTGGAAAGCCTAGCTATACTACGTGGTCCTTCACAAGCTCAGGGTCACCACCTGGGTCTTTAGCCTACTCGTTGATGTCAACGTCTACATAGAACCCATCAGAAGGGGTTGCAGCGTCTTCTGTAAAAATGTAAATTATAGCAACATGAGTACAAAGGTACTCAGCAAGACTTACATCAGATCCTACATACATGCTTAGTATCAAGAAGGGTTGGTGGAGTTATTGCAGCAAGCCAGCTTTGACTCTTGGCTAGACTATCCTACGATACTCCAACTTGAAATGGTTTTGCGCACACGAGTCCACTACTCACCACTTCAATACACTACCGAGGATCCACCTCCGTCTTCCTACGGAAGAGCCATCCTCGGCACTCACACTTATCTTGAGGCTTTTAACAGTTTCCATTTACTTGTCTATGAACTGTATAGGCAACCAAGTAGTCTTTTACCGCGGACGCGGCTATTCGAATAGATTATGATAACCCTGCAGGGGTGTACTTCTTCATACATGTTTCCACCACTTAGCGTCTGCACACGACATGTGCTCGGCAGACTTCAAGCGAAAGCCGACGTGGGTGTAGACCACGACCTACCTAAACACTTAAGCCTCTAGTCCAGGTTTATCGCCTATTCAGGTTCCATCCGCAGGGAGTCCGGCCGGGGTTTCCCATACGGCCCCGAACGATGTGAACAGGGTTCCCGAGATACCTAACGGGTATTCGGTACACCCGGCCACGTACCTACCGCATCACAGCCCACCCCTACGGTCAGCGCTGTCCACGGCCTCCAGTAGACTACAAACACCAGAAACTACTTGCAACTCCTGGACAGAGAGCTAGGGTGAATAAGAAGTCGAGCGGGGTCATATTTCAGGGCCCAATGCATGGTAGTAGCTGTATCTTAAATCACGCATACAGATCTCAGTGCTTAAGGTCGGCTTCAATGAAACAACCCACCATGTACTCCTACATGGCCTCTCATCGATACCTTTACCAAATCGTGTTCACCACACCACTCTCATTACCGACATAATCATTTCACTCTAGCCCATCACCCAGATGAACCAGACCTGACACGACTCTAAGCATAGCAGGCATAGCAAGGTAGGAACAACACATACATATGGCTCAATCAACTCCTACACATGCTAGTGGGTTTCATCTAGTTACTGTGGCAATGACAGGTCATGCAAAGGAAATGGGTTCAACTACCGTAGCACACAGCAGTTTGAATCACGTTGTCTTAATGCAGTAAAAGAGAGCAGGAGCGAGAACATGGGATTGTATCGATATGATCAAATGGTTGGTTGCTTGCCTGATGGTTCGATGCACTGATACGGTTCTTCGTTAGGGTAATCACGGTACTCCTCGGAGGCAGAACCTGTCGAAAAGTACACCGATACACAACCATCACCAAACAATGTGCAACAATATGATGCATGCATGAAACATGGCAATATGAGTGTGTTGGGCTAATGCAACTAAAACCAGAAGGGTTTGAGCAAATTTGAATCAAGGATTCAAATTTCAAATTCAAATATGGCCTTTTAAAGTGCTTTTCCTTATTCTGCTTAAAACATCAATTTAACTTGTTTGATCATGCATGAAAATAGTACAGATGGATAAATTGGATTTTTCTGATCATTTTTCATATATAATTTGTCCAATTTGGAGTTACAGAATAAAAGTTATGAATTTTTGAAGTTTAAATTATATTCTGGAATTTCCTGATTTAAATTAAATCCAGAAATTATAGTTATTGCGCCAGCATGACGTCATCATGACGTCAGTGGTCAACTGCGGCTGGCTGAGGTCAAACCTGACGTGTGGGGCCCACACGTCAGTGACAGGGGGGTTAAACAGGGTTAAATTAATCCTAATTACTAATTAGTGGCGCTGGGGCCCACTGGTCAGTGTCAGGGGGTTAACTAACAGTGGTTAGCGCTAATCCTAATTAGCTACAGGGCTGGGCCCACCTGTCAGGGACTCAGGGGGGTCCTGCCGTGGTCAAGGTGGGTCAAACCCACCGGCAACGTGACGCCGGCGAGGCCCGAGACGGCGGCGCGATGCGGGATCGCGCTACAGGGCACGTGCGAGGCCGTTCTTGGGCTCGTTGAAGAGCTCTTGCTCCCGCGCGTCGAACGGTGGTGGTGGCCGAGCCTGGGGTGGCCGGTACCGTCGACGGCGAGCTCGTGAGCGGCGGCCGGAGTTCGGGTGCGGTCGGAGTCGGCGTTGCAGGGTGTTTGGAGAGGCGTTGGTGCGTGCTGCGTGCTCCTAGTGAGGCGTGGAGCACGATAGTGTGCTCGGTTGGGCGCTACGGTGACCGTGGCCACGACGGCGACATCGCCGGCGGCGTGGAGCTCTCGGCCAAGGTGGGGCTAAGGCCTAGAGGTCGAAAGAGACCCGGGAAGAAGGGGGAAACGACTCGGGGGCTCACCGCGGTTGCAGTGGGCGTCGAAGCGGGCTCGGAGACGCGCTGGAGACGGCGAATTCGTCGGCGATGATGGTCGGAGCCCGAAGAGGGGAACGGCGACGTGGCGGCGATGCAGGGCTTCCGGAGGCCCGTGGAGCGGTGGGGAAGAAGAGGGGGTTGTGGCGGAGCTTCTGAGCTAGTCGGGGGAGCGAGGGGTGGCCGGAGATGGCTGCTATGGCGAACGGCGGCGACGGTGGTGTTCGGCCGTGTGAGAGAGAGAGCGAGGGAGAGGAGGGGAGAGCCGGGGGAGAGTGAGAGAGAGCAGGGGGGGAGGCGTGGCGTCGTCCGGGGCATCGAGCGAGGAGGGGAGGGCAGGCAAGCAGGGAGAGAGGTGGCGTGGCGCGGTGGCGCGCGCGCGCGCCGGCCACACTCCCCTCCCTCTGTCGGGACGAAGACGACAGAGGAGGGAGACGGGCTGGGCCGCCTGCTGGCTGGGCCGGCCAGCTGGATGGGCTGCACAGGGAGGAGCCCAGGTAAGCTTCTCCCTTTTATTTTTTTTCTGTTTTCTAATTTCTGACATTTGTTTTGATTTAAATAATATATTAAATCATTTATTTAACTTATGCCAATTTTTGCAGGGGCTAGATATATTATTACAGAGCTCCTTTAGAAATGGCATAATATTTGGACCATATTTCATATATATAGAAATATATTTCCAATGCAAATATTTATGCATTAATTCCAAATGCCCAAAATAAATGTCCATGAGCCACTAAAAATATTGGTTTGATTTTTATCTCTGTCCAATATTTTCAGAGAGCAACATGAGCATTTTCTTGGACCTTCTTGGAGAAATTTTTATTTGGGTTATTTTCAAAATGATTCGGAGGGTTTCACAAATCCCCATTTCAAGTTAAATGGAATATTAAACATGATGCACACACTCTAATGCATGACTAGCTAGGGTGTGACAACTCACCCCCACTCAAAAGAATCTCGTCCCGAGATTTGGGTTCCTCCGGAAAGAAGGCGGGGTACTCGAGTCGAAGACGATCCTCCCTTTCCCAAGTTGCTTCATCCTCAGAATGGTGCGACCATTATACTTTGAGGAACTTGATGTTCTGGCGTCGAGTGGTACGCTCGGCCTGATCGAGGATACGAATGGGGTACTCTCGATATGTAAGATTATCCTGGAGATCAAGCGTTTCGTGGTCCACTTCACGGATAGGATCCGAGAAGCAACGCCTGAGTTGAGAAACGTGGAAGACATCGTGGACTCTGGAGAGATGCGGAGGTAGTTCCAACTGGTAGGCAACTTCTCTTCGTTTGGCGAGAATGCGAAAAGGTCCAATGTAAAGAGGAGCCAATTTGCCTTTGATACCGAAACGATGGGTTCCCTTCAGAGGGGTGACCCGAAGATAAGCCTTCTCGTCAACCTCGAAAGTCATAGCCTTATGTTTTCGGTCATATTGACTCTTTTGACGGGATTGGGCTGTTTTCAACTTTTCACGAACGATGCGAACTTGTTCTTCTGCTTCCTGAATCATATCCGGGCCAAAGAATTGTCTTTCCCCGGTCTCTGACCAGTTAAGGGGTGTTCGACACCGTCGTCCATAGAGAACTTCAAAAGGGGCTTTACCCAAGCTAGATTGATAGCTGTTGTTATAAGCGAATTCGGCAAATGGAAGGCACTTCTCCCAATCCATTCCGAATGAGATAACAGAGGCTCGAAGCATGTCTTCTAGAATCTGGTTGACGCGTTCCACTTGACCGCTCGACTGAGGGTGGAAGGCGGTGCTAAAGGAGAGACGGGTTCCCATAGCATTTTGGAAACTTTCCCAAAATCGAGAGGTGAAAAGACTTCCTCGATCCGAGTTAATTTCCAAAGGAACACCATGGAGGGACACTATTCGGGAGATGTATAAGTCTGCCAATTGACTAGCGGTTATACTCTCACGAACAGGTAAGAAATGGGTACTTTGGAAAGACGATCGACAACGACAAAGATAGCATTATTCCCTCTCTTGGTCCTGGGAAAACCGGTAATGAAATCCATACCGATTTTATCCCATTTCCATTCAGGAATAGCTAAGGGTTGAAGGGTGCCAGCAGGCCGTTGATGCTCTGCTTTAACACGACGACAGACGTCGCAATTTGCAACATACTGAGCAATTTCTCTCTTCATCCTAGTCCACCAGAACCTCTGGCGTAGGTCCTGATACATCTTAGTACTACCGGGATGAATGGTGAGAGGAGATTCATGAGCCTTCTTAAGGATCAACTGCCGTAGATGCTGGTTCTTGGGAACCACTAGACGGTTCTCAAAGTACACAACACCATGATCATTTGTGGAGAAACAACTAGCACCTCCGCTAGCAATGTTCTCCTTGATCTTAGCTATTCCCTTATCTCGCTTCTGGGCAGCAATGATTTGATCCGTAAGAGTAGGTTTCGCCACCAAGGTGGAAAGAAATCCTTGAGGAACAATGTGAAGGTTAAGCTTCCGAAATTCCTCATGGAGAAGCGGTTGACTTTGTTGTAACATCAGATTGTTACAATAAGATTTACGACTTAGCGCATCAGCCATGACGTTGGCTTTCCCTGGGGTGTAGGTTATTCCTAAGTCGAAATCTGTGATCAACTCGACCCAACGTCTTTGCCTGAGATTCAAATCCGGTTGGGTGAAGATGTACTTCAGACTTTGGTGATCAGTGAATATTTCGCAACGATTACCGAGGAGGTAATGTCGCCAGGTCTTAAGTGCATAGACTACGGCTGCAAGCTCTAGATCATGAGTAGGATAATTCTCCTCATGTGGGTGCAATTGCCGTGAAGCGTAGGCAATTACGTGTCGACCTTGCATGAGAATGCAACCTAGTCCTTGTCGCGAGGCGTCGCAGTAGATAACAAAGTCCTTAGAGAAGTCTGGCGGTACCAGTACGGGAGCAGAAGTCAGGCGTCTTTTCAGTTCCTGAAAGCTGTGCTCACATTGTGGAGTCCACTCGAACTTCTTATCTTTCTTGAGGAGTTCGGTTAGAGGTTTAGCAACCTTGGAGAAGTTCTCGACAAAGCGACGACAATAGCTCGCTAAGCCCAGAAAGCTCCGAACTTGCTTGACCGATTCAGGTGGAGTCCAATTAAGGACGGCTTGAACTCGCTCAGGGTTAACAGCAATACCTTTACCAGATATTACATGACCCAGATAGGTCACTTCTGACAACCAGAATTCACATTTAGAAATTTTGGCATAAAGGCGATGCTCTCGAAGTTTCTGCAACACTAGCCTTAGATGTTCGGCATGTTCTTCCTCGTTCTTGGAGTAGATGAGTATATCATCGAGGTAAACCACGACGAATTTATCCAAATACTCCATGAAGATTGAGTTCATTAACCGAGAAAAGGTGGCTGGAGCGTTGGTTAAACCGAAGGACATGACGGTGTATTCGTATTGGCCATAACGAGTAACAAAGGCCGTTTTAGGAATGTCCCCGTTTCTGATTTTGATTTGATGGTAGCCCAACCTCAAATCCATCTTGGAGAAGACTGAGGATCCAGCGAGCTGATCGTACAGGTCGTTGATCCTGGGAAGTGGATATTTGTTCTTGATTGTGACCAAATTGACAGGTCGGTAATCTACAACCATCCGGTCCGTACCATCCTTCTTCTTGACGAATAGGACGGGGCAAGCCCACGGAGAAGAGCTAGGTCGGATGAAACCCTTTTTCAAGGACTCATCGAGTTGTTTCTTAAGCTCGGCTAGTTCTAGGGTGCCATCTTATAAGGTCTTCTAGCAATCGGAATGGTTCCTGGAATGAGGTCTATTACAAACTCAACATCCCTGTCAGGTGGAACACCTGGCAATTCCTCTGGAAAGACATCCGGGAAGTCACGGACTACCGGAACGTCCTCAAGGTCTGGCAAAGGGCTGGCGTTAAGAGAATATAATTGTCGCTTGGCTATTCGGGTCAAGACATTGACTATCTTTCCCGAAGGATGGGTGAGTTGAACAGTCCTAGAGAAGCAATCGATTTGGGCATGATGAGCCGACATCCAGTCCATACCCAGAATGATATTAATATCTGAAGATTTAAGGGCTATCAAAGACGCGAGGAAAACAAGTCTGTCGACTTGGATTTCATTTCCATAACTTACCCTAGAGGTCTGCCATCTAGAACCAGGGGTAGAAATTTCCATAGTGGATGGCATGTCACAGAATGCAACATTATGCAAATGAGCATAACTTTCGGATATAAAAGAATGAGAGGCTCCTGTATCGAAAAGAACAGATGCCGGGTGGCAGTTAACAAGAAGCGTACCCAGAACGACGTTGGGATCCTCTTGAGCTTCTTCGGCAGAGATACAGTTGACATGGCCACGTGAAGCGTTGACCGGCTTGGCGTGGAATATTTTTCCTGTCGGCTTGCCACGGCCAACAGCTTTAGCAGATTGATTGGGGTTGGTCTGGGGACACTCACGCATATAGTGACCAGATTCCCCACACTTGAAACAAGTCACGGAACTGGTACGTGGAGGAGCATTGTTAGTTGGACCCCCATAGGGCTTGGCTGGAGCAGACTGTTGAACGGGGCGAGGCGCCTGGAAGGATGGCCTCGGTGTAAACCTGGGTGGCAGGGCGGTGTTGGGTACCCACACGCGGCGCTTCTGAGGACCAGCACCGGATGAGGAACCCATGTCACGGCCATGCTTGCGTGTTGCGTCATAGTCAGTCTGACCAGTTTCGGCACTGATGGCTTTGTTGACAAGTTTCTGAAAAGTTGTGCACTCATGCAGACGGAGGTCACGGCGAAGCTCAGGACTAAGGCCCTTACGGAACCTTGCTTGCTTCTTGGCATCAGTAGACACTTCCTCAGTTGCATATCGTGCGAGATTACCAAACTCCCTGCTGTAAGCATCCACAGAAAGTCGGCCTTGGGTGAAACTGCAAAATTCTTCACGTTTACGGTCCATGAGACCCTCCGGAATGTGATGTTCACGGAAAGCCTCGCTGAATTCAGCCCAAGTAATGACATGGCCCGCTGGGCGCATAGCTCCATAATTCTCCCACCATAGACTGGCGGGGCCTTCAAGATGATATGCAGCAAAGGTGACCTTGTCAGCCTCCGCTACCAGCGCGGAACGCAGTTTGTGAGCGATACTGCGAAGCCAGTCATCAGCGTCGAGAGGCTCGACGGAGTGGTGGAACATGGGTGGATGCAATTTGATAAAATCACTGAGTGACACCACGTTAGTCCTCTGATGGTGTGCTGTGTTTTGTTCAATACGCTCCAACAAACGGTTGGTCTCCCGCTTGTTTCTCTCAGCTTCCATCATAACCTCGGCTAGGGAAGGAGGATGAGGCAGATTTTCATTCCTACCTTCACTGCCTTCGGCCTGCTCTTGAGAAGCAGGGTTAGCGCGCGTGTTGACCATCCTAGGTAAACAAGACAACGATTTAGTCAGGATGATAAGATTCCGACATAGGATAAAATGTAAGGAATAACTCGAAATGCAAGATGATCATCCGTATGACATGGTAGATACAGAAACTGCTTCTTTATTCCATCGTCATACACACCATACAGGGTTTAGTACAAGACCAAACAAAGTACTATTACGGTGAAAAGAGGATTACATCTCATCGGAGGCATTCCAAGCTCCTATACATTATTTTTCTACACCTCCGGAAGGAGTACAAACTAGGTCATATCCCACGAGTCACGTGGGACGATAGACGACACAGCTAGTGCGAACTAGTGATACTACCACTAACTCAGACCGATCCGTAGTAGTCCTCGTAGAAGTCACCTCCATAGCCTGGAAGCTCAACATGATCATCCGGAAACAGACGATCTCGCGGAGCTTGTGGACCATAGGGGCTAGGATGAGGCCTTGGACCAACAGACGGTGGCCTGCGGGGACCGCGAGGTGGGGTGATGCCTCCTACATCACGCCAAACCATCACGTCTGGCAGAGCAGATCTCACAGGATAGAGATCGCGCATATCTGAACATCCAGCTTGCACCGCCGGTGCGAACCGAGTCAAAGTGGCCCAGTGGTCAGCACGGGTGTTGAAGAGCTCTAGCCTTAAGGCCCGATTTTCACGGTCCTTATCCTCGAGCATCTCAGCAGTGGTGCGAGTCCGTGAATCCTCCTGAGTGGGGTCAGCATAGATAGCCTGGAGATACCCTTGTGCTCCCGGAAGTGATCCTGGCATATACCGGAAATCAGAGTCCCGAAATATACCAGATCTGACTCGCATAATGGTCATCATAGAGTAGGCGGCGTCCTGCACAGCCATCTCAATAGTAACCTCGAGTCCATAAGAGCAGTGAAGAGGCTCGGTGGATCCAGGATAAGATGGAAATATCCTGACAGTGCAGAGATACTGGCTTTGATTAAAATCTCGGAATTGCTCTTCGACCGTGTACTCGGGATACCAGCGGTATCCAGCCTCAGTCATTACCCTGACCAACTTGGCAGTATGGCCGGGTACATCTAGGCATCGAGTCAGGCGAACCACTTGATTGAGGTCGCGAGTGGCCATCTGAAAGCACAATCATAATGCAAGGGCATTAGAATTTCTAGCAAAATTTCGGCAGCATAACAGCTGTAAATGCTCAAGAAGGATTTTGAGACATTTGACAAAGGATTACATACACACTCATCATCATCATATCAAAGTTCTGAATCCATTCTAACAACATAATGTGGTAGTAGAACTGAACTAGGCTTGTATCCATCAAACTTATAAGGTACTACTGATTAGTAACACGTGATCCTGATAGAGAGAACAGATCCTAATTCCTTATCCCCCGGTAGAAGAATGGACTGACTCAGATCAGAATGTCATAAGATAAAGGAGTAAAAAGAGCCTTACGTTCCATCCCACAAACAATTCCCCTACATATAACTAAAGAATTTCTAGACTCAACATCGACCAGTTTGGCTTGGAGAACCTACAGGCAGTCCGGCTCTGATGCCAACGCTGTCAGGACCCCGACTCGATGTCACATTGATCTAGCCGGTAACACCTCATATCACTTTGCGGCCTCACGCACGGTATCCCCACGGGTGTCGCCTTACCTTTGCCCGGGACCGTTTGCGCCTTTTGGCTCACGTATATGATAGTGTCGCTAGCATCCATATGATAAAGAGCCCGGGCTGACATGACTAGTCGTAAACCCAAAGTGGCACAGACTTACAGGGACAGACATCCATGACCCAGCTTCGAACGTGTCGGTCATCAGCAAGTGGGTCTGGGCTGTAGCACTGGGCTAGCAGGACTCCGGTAAACCGGGCTGTAGCGGGCTAACAGGACTCCGGTACTCAAAGCGTGACATTTCCCAGAAGGGACAGACACAGGAACGAAGAAGGACACATGCCGGCCAGCCTAAGTGTTCCAGAGCAGTAGCAAGCTACCATGGCTCAGCGGTAACACTAGGAGACATTTCCCGGTAAGAGAGGCTACTAAAGATAAACAACTAGATAGTCAGATCCCACACATACCAAGCATTTCAATCATACACACAATATGCTCGATATGTGCAAATACAACGAAGCATCACAACATGACTCTACGACACAAGTACATTATTTAAGGCTCAGGGAGCCATACCTAACATACACAAAGGTACGGGTCTTACGACCCAACATACAAATCATACAGTCATACAAACCAGCAGCGGAAGTAACTTGTCTGAGTACAGACAACTAATAAAATAAAAGAGGCTTGGAAAGCCTAGCTATACTACGTGGTCCTTCACAAGCTCAGGGTCACCACCTGGGTCTTTAGCCTACTCGTTGATGTCAACGTCTACATAGAACCCATCAGAAGGGGTTGCAGCGTCTTCTGTAAAAATGTAAATTATAGCAACATGAGTACAAAGGTACTCAGCAAGACTTACATCAGATCCTACATACATGCTTAGTATCAAGAAGGGTTGGTGGAGTTATTGCAGCAAGCCAGCTTTGACTCTTGGCTAGACTATCCTACGATACTCCAACTTGAAATGGTTTTGCGCACACGAGTCCACTACTCACCACTTCAATACACTACCGAGGATCCACCTCCGTCTTCCTACGGAAGAGCCATCCTCGGCACTCACACTTATCTTGAGGCTTTTAATAGTTTCCATTTACTTGTCTATGAACTGTATAGGCAACCAAGTAGTCCTTTACCGCGGACGCGGCTATTCGAATAGATTATGATAACCCTGCAGGGGTGTACTTCTTCATACATGTTTCCACCACTTAGCGTCTGCACACGACATGTGCTCGGCAGACTTCAAGCGAAAGCCGACGTGGGTGTAGACCACGACCTACCTAAACACTTAAGCCTCTAGTCCAGGTTTATCGCCTATTCAGGTTCCATCCGCAGGGAGTCCGGCCGGGGTTTCCCATACGGCCCCGAACGATGTGAACAGGGTTCCCGAGATACCTAACGGGTATTCGGTACACCCGGCCACGTACCTACCGCATCACAGCCCACCCCTACGGTCAGCGCTGTCCACGGCCACCAGTAGGCTACAAACACCAGAAACTACTTGCAACTCCTGGACAGAGAGCTAGGGTGAATAAGAAGTCGAGCGGGGTCATATTTCAGGGCCCAATGCATGGTAGTAGCTGTATCTTAAATCACGCATACAGATCTCAGTGCTTAAGGTCGGCTTCAATGAAACAACCCACCATGTACTCCTACATGGCCTCTCATCGATACCTTTACCAAATCGTGTTCACCACACCACTCTCATTACCGACATAATCATTTCACTCTAGCCCATCACCCAGATGAACCAGACCTGACACGACTCTAAGCATAGCAGGCATAGCAAGGTAGGAACAACACATACATATGGCTCAATCAACTCCTACACATGCTAGTGGGTTTCATCTAGTTACTGTGGCAATGACAGGTCATGCAGAGGAAATGGGTTCAACTACCGTAGCACACAGCAGTTTGAATCGCGTTGTCTTAATGCAGTAAAAGAGAGCAGGAGCGAGAACATGGGATTGTATCGATATGATCAAATGGTTGGTTGCTTGCCTGATGGTTCGATGCACTGATACGGTTCTTCGTTAGGGTAATCACGGTATTCCTCGGAGGCAGAACCTGTCCCAAGGGACATCGATACACAACCATCACCAAACAATGTGCAACAATATGATGCATGCATGAAACATGGCAATATGAGTGTGTTGGGCTAATGCAACTAAAACCAGAAGGGTTTGAACAAATTTGAATCAAGGATTCAAATTTCAGATTCAAATATGGCCTTTTAAAGTGCTTTTCCTTGTTCTGCTTGAAACATCAATTTAACTTGTTTGATCATGCATGAAAATAGTACAGATGGATAGATTGGATTTTTCTGATCATTTTTCATATATAATTTGTCCAATTTGGAGTTACAGAATAAAAGTTATGAATTTTTGAAGTTTAAATTATATTCTGGAATTTCCTGATTTAAATTAAATCCAGAAATTATAGTTATTGCGCCAGCATGACGTCATCATGACGTCAGTGGTCAACTGCGGCTGGCTGAGGTCAAACCTGACGTGTGGGGCCCACACGTCAGTGACAGGGGGGTTAAACTGAGTTAAATTAATCCTAATTACTAATTAGTGGCGCTGGGGCCCACTGGTCAGTGTCAGGGGGTTAACTAACAGTGGTTAGCGCTAACGATGTCCACCTGGCCGACGGGGCCCACGCGTCAGTGACCCTGGGGGGTCCTGCCGTGGTCAAGGTGGGTCAAACCCACCGGCGACATGACGCCGGCGAGGCCCGAGACGGCGGCGCGATGCGGGATCGCGCTACAGGGCACGGGCGAGGCCGTTTTTGGGCTCGTTGGAGAGCTCTTGCTCCCGCGCGTCGAACGGTGGTGGTGGCCGAGCCTGGGGTGGCCGGTACCGTCGACGGCGAGCTCGTGAGCGGCGGCCGGAGTTCGGGTGCGGTCGGAGTCGGCGTTGCAGGGTGTTTGGAGAGGCGTTGGTGCGTGCTGCGTGCTCCTAGTGAGGCTTGGAGCACGATAGTGTGCTCGGTTGGGCGCTACGGTGACCGTGGCCACGACGGCGACATCGCCGGCGGCGTGGAGCTCTCGGCCAAGGTGGGGCTAAGGCCTAGAGGTCGAAAGAGACCCGGGAAGAAGGGGGAAACGACTCGGGGGCTCACCGCGGTTGCAGTGGGCGTCGAAGCGGGCTCGGAGACGCGCTGGAGACGGCGAATTCGTCGGCGATGATGGTCGGAGCCCGAAGAGGGGAACGGCGACGTGGCGGCGATGCAGGGCTTCCGGAGACCCGTGGAGCGGTGGGGAGGAAGAGGAGGTCGAGGCGGAGCTCCTGAGCTAGTCGGGGGAGCGAGGGGTGGCCGGAGATGGCTGCTATGGCGAACGGCGGCGACGGTGGTGTTCGGCCGTGTGAGAGAGAGAGCGAGGGAGAGGAGGGGAGAGCCGGGGGAGAGTGAGAGAGAGCAGGGGGGAGGCGTGGCGTCGTCCGGGGCATCGAGCGAGGAGGGGAGGGCAGGCAAGCAGGGAGAGAGGTGGCGTGGCGCGGTGGCGCGCGCGCGCCGGCCACACTCCCCTCCCTCTGTCAGGACGAAGACGACAGAGGAGGGAGACGGGCTGGGCCGCCTGCTGGCTGGGCCGGCCAGCTGGATGGGCTGCACAGGGAGGAGCCCAGGTAAGCTTCTCCCTTTTATTTTTTTTCTGTTTTCTAATTTCTGACATTTGTTTTGATTTAAATAATATATTAAATCATTTATTTAACTTATGCCAATTTTTGCAGGGGCTAGATATATTATTCCAGAGCTCCTTTAGAAATGGCATAATATTTGGACCATATTTCATATATATAGAAATATATTTCCAATGCAAATATTTATGCATTAATTCCAAATGCCCAAAATAAATGTCCATGAGCCACTAAAAATATTGGTTTGATTTTTATCTCTGTCCAATATTTTCAGAGAGCAACATGAGCATTTTCTTGGACCTTCTTGGAGAAATTTTTATTTGGGTTATTTTCAAAATGATTCGGAGGGTTTCACAAATCCCCATTTCAAGTTAAATGGAATATTAAACATGATGCACACACTCTAATGCATGACTAGCTAGGGTGTGACATGACTACACAACCCCTAGTGGCGTCGGGGATGACACCACTGATGGTGTCGTCGAGGATGCCACCACTGATGATGGCGGCGCACACACAAATGGCAGCCAATCGAAGAAGCAAAGGAAGGACCGGCGCCCAAATGCGCTCCGCACCCTCAAGGAGGAATTCACTCAAGTGGACTCCGACGGGCATCCAATGGAGCCCAAACATATAGTCAAGGGGTACGCGCTTCAGCTCGGGTGCATTCTCCGGAGCACCATCTCAATCAACACCGATAACCTTAGGAATAAGGACCACGGGAATTTGTGCAACCTCCTCTTCACAAAGCTGCACGAACGATACAAGTTCCCCGCCGAATTTGAAAACACACGCCTCTCAGGGAATAAAGTGAACAGTGCCGCCCTCACGAAGATGAGCACGGCCCTGTCTACTTGGAGAAGCGTGGTGAAGAGGATGATTGATAAAGGTGATAGTTATGAGAAGATCAAGGCGAAATATCCTTTGATGAGCGAAGATGAGTACAACGAGTTCAAGAACAAGTGCGAGAGCAGCGCAACCTCCTAATCAAGACAGTGGGGGAAGAAATGCGGGAGTTGAACTTAGGGGAACACAAACTTGGTCCCGGCGGTTACAGAGTGGCGGAGCCTATATGGGACAAGGAGGACGTGGAGCGTGCCGAGCAAGGCCTACCGCCCCGCTTCGAGAAATACAGCGGTGACAAGCAGACCAGGAACTATGTCAGGGCCCGGTACAAGGAGGACCCGATAACAAAGGAGCTTACCACGGATCCGAAGACCAGGGCGCTTGAGCTTGTTCTGGTAAGGAATACACCCCCGCGTAATTAGCTCCATATGGTTGCACTCTAATTAATCCCCAATATTTCTAAATGGTTCACGTTCCTTTCGCAGGACACTGAAAGCAGTAGCGCGGGGTCGTCTCAGAGCTCCCCTTTCGACACCGCTTTAAATAGGGCGTTGAACGTAATGAAAAAGAAGGATAAGCTCACTAAGCTGACGTCAGCTGGTCGTGTGGCCGGCAAAGGCTTGTCCACAAAATGGGGGTCATACTATACCGCTGGTGTGCGGAAGGAGAAAAAGACCAGCTCGGAAAGCCAGACGCGCGAGGTTGAAGCACTCAAGGCATAAGTGGCGCGGATTCCGGAGCTTGTCCAAGAGCAAGTGGAACAACAACTAGGAACGAAGCTCAACGCCATGGTACCTACGTTGATTCATCGGCTGAAGACGTGGATTGCGGGCGGCCAACAGGGGCCTTCCCCGGTTCCCAGCTTCACGGCCAGCAACTCGCACAGCGTGCAGGCAGCGCCATTGGTGTCTCCGGCGGCTCCATTGGTGTCTCCGGCGGCGGCGCCATTGGTGTCTCCGGCGGAGGCGTTATTCGTGTCTCCGGCGTCGGCACGGGCATTGGAGCTTAATGCACCCGGGTGTACGCCGGCCGGCACCTCGCCAGCAAGCACCCCCTCCGTCAGTTGCACGCCCGCCGTTGGCGGTGGCTCGACATTAGCCGAGCTCGACGGCATCACGGTAACTAAGCCTCTTGGCCGATGACTTCATCTCCTTGCCTTTGACTGGGCATCCCTGATGCCCTTGACATGTTTTCGCAGGGCGCCGCCGACGTTCCTTGCACTCTTCTGCACTTCATGGGCGCCGAGTTGGTAAATGCCGCCAAGGGCAGAATCGTTCAACCGGGCAACCCCATGTTCCATGGTAATCCGATGCCACCCATAGTGTATAGGGTTGAACTGGTTCGGGTGCTGCCAGGCTGCGACGAGCTGTTACCGCCGATTCGACCCGCTGGGGCCGACAAAGAAGATGAGATGACCATCAGCGCCTGCGTAAAACTGGCCCCTGCTTTGGCCGAAGAGCCAGATTCGTTTGGGGGCGGGTGACACCACCCCACAGACAAAGACTGCCAGTCGTGCCGGCGCCAAGCCGTGGCAAGAACGCCGCAACACTACCGAACCTGCCGGACATCACTATGCCGGACATCCCTATGGCACAGGATCCGAACAGCCCTATGGCACAGGATCTGGATGACGACGACAACGATGACGGTACATTTACCAAGGTCGATAAGTACTTTGCCGAACATGGGTACGCTGACGAGTTCTGCGGGCCTCTTTCTCAAGAACCCAACCAAGACGACCGCAATCTAGCTGGTACGGCGGAGAAATCCAATTGCAACATGCGTCGTCTGGCGTTCGGTTCTCAGGAGACGCCTCCAGCTCCCGCCTTCACCGAGCCTCAGATAGCTGAGGTGCGAAATATTATCAGCCCCAACACGCTCAAGAAGGCGGTCTGTGAGCAGAACTCGGTCCCATTACAGGAGATCAAGAAGAAGGGACGGAAACGAAAGACTAACAAGGGTGCCGGTGCGAGCCAGCCGGCACCGAGTTCGATCCGTGCTCAGGACGGGCCACCTTCACCTAAGGATATATCGAGGAGGGTGCATGTGGTGGGTAGGGCGATGCTACTGCCAAATATGCTCAATGCTACAACCGGTGCTATGCGGAGTCTGCACGACAGTGTTCTTTCTTTGGAGAAGTGGCGTCTCAGAGAGAATGATGTGGCATACCCGGTTTTCGTGGCCAAGGTGCCAGAGGGCAAGGGCTTTGTGGATGGCGACATCGGGGGTACGATCGTCCTGTGGTTTGATGACATCTTTGCTATGTTTAACCTTCATCCGCTGCACTACACCTTCGTTCGGCTGTTTTCGCTGAGTATGGAGATGCGGATCATTAGAGACAAGACCCCGGACATCGTGATAGTCGACCCCTTCTACATGCGTGCCAAGCACTTGAGCAGCGCTGGGGACCGCCAAGTTGCGAGTTCACACCTCGAAGGCGTCATTCTGGCAAACCCAGATAAGGATAACTTCCTTGTGGTTTACTTTCCCGAGTAAGTCATCCCTTAACCGCCCCGTAACATATGATTTCTTAGATTTTGGTCGTTCTTTTTTTCTAACATTCCGTGTTTTGTGCAGTGACACACATTGCACACTCATCCTCTTAAGCCCGAAATATTCCATGGCCACGTATTTCGACCCGAACCGTAACTCCAAGATAGACTACACAAATGTCAAGAAAGTTCTTGATGATGTTCTCCCCGGTTAGCCAAATCTGGAGGCACCTTCACCAGGGCAGTTCATAAGTATGGAAAGCACACCTTCTCACACAATACGAATTTCTGCTGCGTCAAGCAGCCGCCTGGTGGTCAGAAGGATGCCTACTACGCCCTCCATCACATGCGGGCGATCGTAAGGGACCATCATCACCTTCTGGTACCAGATAGTCTCAAAGATTGGGCCGCGAGGTTGTCGGCAACCCAGGACGCTGACCTCAGACAAGAATTCTTTCGCATCCAGTCGGAGTTTGCGGATATCATCCATCAAGATGTCCTTCATACCTCAGGGCAGTTCTACCTCAGATATCAACCGTCCAACAATGAGATAGATGGAACGCTACAAATGCAGGGTGACAACGACCGCGATTTCATGACCATCGTGACAGACGGCGGCTTCATCCACGCTCCTGTCCGATGAGTCGAGTCAAAAGTAGTGATGTGTAGTTCTGAAACATTGATTGGCTCATGTTGTAATTAAACTTTAATGAATTCGTATGTCTCTTTGGTTTGGACAGTCGTTCAACTTAGATGTAATCGATGCTATTTATTAGTAGGACCATGAATCGTGCTATTAATGTCTTGCTTTTCTCTTCCGATCCTTTTGTTGCATACTTACATATTGCTTATGTATTGTCTGTTGTTTGGCTTGTGCATAGAGATGCCGTCGTATGTCATGTACAAGGGTAAGGTTCCCGGAGTCTACGACGACTGCGAGGAGTGTTGGAGACAGGTTCACCGTTTCAGCGGTAACAGTTACAAAGGGTACACCACTAGGGCGGAGGCGGAATCTAGATATGCCCGCTATCTAGCGGGAGAGAGGAGGGAGCGTTGGAGGAACCGGATGAAGACCAGTTTGATCGCGATGATGCTCATTGTGATGACCGCAGCTCTCTTTTATGTGATGGTAGTTTAGATGATCAATATCGACTTGTATTGTGAAGACAAACTCGATACTCGCGGTCTTGAGACTTGTAATGTTTTATCTTTGTTCGGTCTTTTGAATTCGGAGACTAATATGATGTTGTATTCGGAGACTAATATGATGAATTGTATTCGGATTCTAATCTTCTATTGTATTCGATGAATCTGCTGTTGTTGTGTGCTACTGTCTATATTCTGTCCAATAATATATTTTGTAACCTGTGCAAAAATCAGAAAAGCAAAAAAACCAAATATTCATACTAATGGCGCATCACCACAAGGTGCGCCATTAGTATGCCAAAGGATACTAATGGCGCATCAAGGCAGAGTGCGCCATTAGTATGACAAAGCACATGGTTACATATGGCCCCCCGGGAGGCATACTAATGGCGCATGGTGTTACATACTAATGGCGCACTGCCAGGTGCGCCATTAGTATACCAGATACTAATGGCGCACCAGTGGTGCACCATTAGTAAAAAATACTAGTGGCGTGCTACTAATGGCGCACCGGTAGTGCGCCATTAGTAGGCAAAACCGGTGTGCCATTAGTAGGCCTTTTCCTAGTAGTGTTGATTTAACATGGAGGAGCTGACTGTCAATCTCCTTTCCAAAGCATCCACCAAGGGCATGAAATCCACAATTCTGGGCCTGGTAGTGCCAAGAGGCAAACCCAGATAAGTAAAAGGGAGCTGACCAATTTTGCATCCAAGCAGATCAGCTAACCTGGCAGCTTCCACCTCATCTATATTCAAAGGAATCATGGAAGACTTTGCAAAATTGACTTTTAGCCTAGTGGATTTTTGAAAGGTGAGTGTCGGTGTCAAAACCGGCGGATCTCGGGTAGGGGTTCCCGAACTGTGCGTCTAGGCGGATGGTAACAAGAGACAAGGGACACGATGTTTTTACCCAGGTTCGGGCCCTCTCGATGGAGGTAAAACCCTACTCCTGCTTGATTGATATTGATGATATGGGTAGTACAAGAGTAGATCTACCACGAGATCAGAGAGGCTAAACCCTAGAAGCTAGCCTATGGTATGACTGTTGTTCGTCCTACGGACTAAAGCCCTCCGGTTTATATAGGCACCGGAGAGGGTTAGGGTTACACAGAGTCGGTTACAATGGTAGGAGATCTACATATCCGTATCGCCAAGCTTGTCTTCCACGCCAAGGAAAGTCCCATCCGGACACGGGACGAAGTCTTCAATCTTGTATCTTCATAGTCTAGGAGTCCGGCCAATGGTGATAGTTCGGCTATCCGGACACCCCCTAATCCAGGACTCCCTCAGTAGCCCCTGAACCAGGCTTCAATGACAACGAGTCCGGCGCGCATATTGTCTTTGGCATTGCAAGGCAGGTTCCTCCTCCGAATACTTCATAGAAGATCTTGAACACAAGGATAGTGTCTGGCTCTGCAAAATAAGTTCCACATACCACCGTAGAGAGAATAATCTTTACACAAATTCAATCTGCTGATGTATTCTGTAGCATGACATCACACCACGGCCAAACCTTTATTGGAATCGTTTTTACTGTCCCACCTTAGCGCGTTTAGCGAGGCGGTTTCCTTGGCACATCTTGTCAAAGCAGAGATCGTGTCCCCTTATTCCGGGATTCTCATCAATAGGGCGTGGGTAACCCAGCTGCGCCATTGATTATGGTGCTTGGGAGATAAGCAAGTTTTATTAGGCTGGTGGGGACACATAGTTTCGTCCGTCCATATAAGGGGATAAGGATCCACCCTCTTTACCTACGCCATCTTCCTCCTTTGCTTATCCATTTCTGCGCACTCGAGCTCCAGCGGCCAAGTCCGCACATCTCGCCTCAACCTTCCCAGGCCATGTACGGAGCGGGAGGCAAGTGGATGGCCTCCTACGTCATGGAGGGGCACATCAAAAAGTTGAGGAAAGCCGGATACCTGCACAACGACATTGCACACCGGCTTCCAGACGAGGGGCAGCTCGTCCCCACCCCCAGGCCCCATGAGAGGGTAGTGTTCATTCCCCATTTCTTCTGCGGACT
Source organism: Triticum dicoccoides (assembly GCF_002162155.2). Lineage (NCBI taxonomy): Eukaryota > Viridiplantae > Streptophyta > Magnoliopsida > Poales > Poaceae > Triticum > Triticum dicoccoides. The sequence goes on along the minus strand of NC_041387.1, from coordinate 548,860,095 downwards.
GGGCTTCCCACTCCACCCATTCATCCGGGGGCTCACGTTCTACTACGGCCTAGATTTCCACGATCTGGCCTCGAATTTCATCCTCAACATCTCAGCGTTTATCGTTGTGTGCGAGGCCTTCCTCCTCATCAAGCCCCACTTCGGCTTATGGCTGAAGACCTTCAATGTCAAGCCGAAGGTAGTGGGCGGCCAGCAGGCAGAGTGCGGAGGCGCCATGGTAGGCAAGATGCCCAACGTCATATGGCTCGAGGGCGCCTTCGTGGAAACCATCAAAGGGTGGCAATCGGGGTGGTTCTACATCACCGAGCCGCGTGACCCTGAATGGGCAGCGGCCCCCGAATTCCGATCTAGCATCCCCACACGGCTCACTTCCTTGAAAGAGAAGGGCCTGGCATGGGGTGATTTGGAAGAGCTGACCGGACTCCAAACCTGCATCCAAAACCTTGTGAACAAGAAGATCAAGCTCGTCAACGTAGTCCAGGTCATGCTCATCCGCCGGATCCTCCCGTGCCAGCAACGGGCCTTCAACTTGTGGGAGTTTGATCCGGCACAGCACCAGTCCTTGAGCAGGCTCTTCGACACTACGTACGAAGATGCCTGGAAGGTGCTGTTCAAGGGCGCCGAGGCTCCCGCATCCGCTCCCGAAGATCGCGGATTCAGCTCGCAGCGTCAAGCCGACGAGGTAAGCTATTTTACCCTTTACAGGACACTATTTCATAGTTTGACTCTATACGGGATCTAAACTCCCTTACCTTTGACAGGCCTGGCCGAAGAAATCCGGGAAGGTAACTGTCCGGCTCCTTTGCCAGAAGACCCAGCGGACGCCCGATTAACGGGACTGCTGGTTCCGGCACCTCGCGTGGTGCCGGAGAAGAAGGCCAAGAAGAAGGCCACGGAAATTTGAAAGAGTTCCCGATGTCAGGTGTTATCGGACTCATCGTCCGATGACTCCGAAGCGGACTCCTCCCGCGAAGATGAGGAGGAGAAAAAAGAGGCTTCTCCCCCAATGGGGGAAGAGAAGAAAAGGAAGGCCTCCCCAACTGGGGGGGCGGAGGGTCCAAGAAGGGAAGGACCCTTCCTCCGGACTACTCCACCAATGCCAATGACGGCGAAGAGGAGTGGCCCTCGAGGGCCAAGCCCCTGGCAAGATCGTAAGTGTCCGGATTCCAGAATAACTCATGATTTTTCATTTGTCGCATAATGTCTTCTAACGCCGAATACAACCATGTAGCCCGCCCAAGGATGAGCTTCCCGCTTCATCGAGCGGCTCCCTAGGTTCTTCGGATGTGAATAGTACTTCACTTCCGACGGCCTCCTCCCCTCGCGACGCAGAAGACACCGCGGTGGAGTCCCAAAAGGGGCCCAACCAGGAGGAGGTGGTCCTGGAGGCGCCGCAAGGCAACCTCCCGGACTCTGGGCGCAAAGCGGGCCAAACCCCAGAGGGCTCTAAGTCCGGCCCTGTGCCAGACTCCGTACCGGAACCTTCAATGGTTCCGGAGTCCTGCGGGCAGCCCCTTCGTAAGAAGGGCAAGACTGCGATGCCGGCGGCCTCCGTCCAACTGGAGGCGCCGGATAATCTGCTGGAGGCGCTTAACGGCGCCTCCATCGACGAGGAGCACCACACTATCATGAGTGTGGTGATCCAGAAAGTTCAGTCCGCCAAGAGCGGGCTAATTGAAGCATGTACCAGCCTTCTAACAGGCTTTGAGGTAAGTTTTTAAGATATGTAAGAATATTACCACATAGACAGTAGCCCCTGATGCTCAGTTTGGTGTTCGGAAAGAAAAGCCAAGCTGAGGATCTAAAAAGATATACGCAGGAATCTAACATAAATATGTCAATATGGGAATGCAGGCTACACTACTAACCTCTGCCGCACTGACTGCGGAGGTCAATGCATTGAAGCAGAGCCTCGAGCGGTCCGAGAACGAGCTCGGCCTTGCCAAGAAGCAGCTCGAGGACAAGGAAGGTAAGTAATACCTTATTAAAGTAATACCTTATAGAGAGGATTTGGTTGCAAAAAATGACAGGAATAACGTGGGTATTGCAGGGGCCACGAACGAGGTGGCGACCCTGAAGGAAGCGGTGTCCAGAGCCAAAAACAGTGCGGCCTTGGAGCGCACCGAGCGAGAGAAGCAGGAGGCGCGGGTGGCGGAGATGCGGCAAGAGCTCCAGGCTCTCGTGGAAAAACACGAGAGATTGGAGCGTGACTCGAAGATTCGAGAGTCCGAGCTTGCCTTGGCTCTTGAGAGTGCCAAAGCCGCTAAGGCCGAAGCCCAGAAGGCCCTCCAGGAGCGATGAAGAAGATAGCGGCGGATAAGGCATTCTTTATGCAAAGCAAGCATATAAAAGTGAATTATCTGTTACTTACCCGAATCCGGAGCTCTCCAGGAGCATTCGCCGATCTGCCTCGTAGTGTGTCTGATGCTGCCGCGTTCTACCGAGCCGAGGAGGGGAGCTCGACAGAAAAGGTGTTCTTGTCTCAATATGCTGAGGCCGGACATCCGGTGCCCCTGAGCGACCAACTAAAGCAGCTGGTCGAGCTCCACAAGGTGGCCGAACAGGCCATGAAGGGTCTGATAGTTCGGATGTGGCCTAAGGAAGCCATGCCTGGGAGCTACTTCAGTCTGGTGCGGCGGCTGGTGGACGCCTGTCCATGGATTGAAGTCATCAAGCACTCCGCCTGCATTGAAGGTGCCCGTCGGGCCCTTGCCCGTGCTAAAGTGCACTGGGGCAAGATGGACGCGGAGAAGCTTGTGACGGACGCGCCACCGCCAGGCAAGGAGTATCGCAAGCCCGAGATGTACTATAAGGGCGTCCTGAAGGGTGCCCGCATTATAGCGGGTGAATGCTCCAAAGATGTAATTTTTGAGTAGACTCGCATTTGTTTATCCTGTACGCTGAAAACTTTGTTCATGTGCGCTAAGCAACGCTTGCTAATTTAAAATATTACCTTCTGTGCGGTAGTTTATCAAATTTGAGAGATGGTGAGTTGTTGGCTTCAGCCCCCATGCCACGAGTGCTGGGGTGTTCGGGATAAACTTGAGCGCTCTTGTTCCCATTCTTGGGTCCTTTCGAGGGAGGCGTTCAACACAACGAACGAGGCAACCGGAATATAATGCTTGAACACTCTCACTTAGCCATAGAATTCTATAATTTTAAATTTCGGCGAAGCCCCTAGTATTCGGAAGATCGAGTTCGGGGCGCTATCCATGCCTTGCCCGGACAATGCCGACTCCTCGCTCTAAGCGGCATGAGTCTTTAGGGACCCAAAAAAACCTCTCGAACAGCGACCAACTCTCACCCTATCATGACGGTCAGTTTTAGCTTTCTCCATTGAGGTGCTCAACCCAGCTCAACCGGGGCACAATCGCAGTGGTTCTCCCAGCGCTACCTTAGCCGATATAATGGAACGTAAGGTACCAAAACATGGAAGCCGGGCAAACTCAACTATTGACCCCAGACATGATTCGGAGCTGATGCATATAATGCTATAAGTTCGGGGTGCCGCACTTGTGAAAGTGTTCGGACTTATCACACCATGATTTGGGGTACTTAAGCCCCTGGTGTATTAACCGTAGCAAATTGTACAGGTGCAACATGTCATAAATGAACATTTATAAAGAAAAAGGAAATGCAATAATAAGCAAAAGCTATGTATTGTTTATTCAAAAGATACTACAATGAAAGCAGAATGATATAAATAGTGCGATAAGCAAGGGATGGGACTGTTTAACATGTCCCCCTCCAGGGGTAGGCTATGGGATAGTATGTAAAACAGGTATACTGCTTGTAATAGAGACCACCTGGACACTCGACGTAGCTTTTCTGCTTCCCTGGCTGTTGCATCGTGAGTTCGGCGATTCTACTGCCGGACAGGGCTTCTGGAAAACGGGGTCCTGAGAATAAGAAAAAAGAAAAAAGGAATGACACACTTGGGAGCCCCTTGTGTGGTTGAGCCGCACTCTGGGCATGCCATGGTTGTGCCCCTCTCCCTAAGCCCATGGTATCTCTAGAGCGTAGTTATGTACGCGTGGCACTGGTTTCGCGATTTCGCGAGGGCTGGGGTTGGGGCCGCATTGCTACGCGTGCTCAGAACGCGCCAGGTGGTCTTGTTGTAGGTTACTCCGAGCGCGCTTGACTGTGTCCAGACGTTTAGTAGTCGGACTCGAGAATTGCCTTAAGAGGTTGCTTTGTACTTCCGCCGCAAGGGCCGCCGTATGCTCCTCCGTTCGGAGAGAGCGTTCGGTGTTTCCATTGATCGTGATTACTCCTCGAGGGCCTGGCATCTTGAGCTTAAGGTATGCATAGTGCGACACCGCATTGAACTTTGCAAATGCGGTTCGTCCGGGCAGTGTGTGATAGCCGCTGCGGAACGGGACTATGTCGAAGATTAACTCCTCGCTTCGGAAGTTATCCGGGGATCCGAAGACCACTTCAAGTGTAATTGAGCCTGTACAATTGGCCTCTACACCTAGTATGACGCCTTTAAAGGTCGTTTTTGTAGGTTTAATCCTTGAGGGGTCTATGCCCATTTTGCACACTGTATCCTGGTAAAGCAGGTTCAAGCTGCTGCTGCCGTCCATCAGGACTCTAGTGAGGTGAAATCCGTCAATGATTGGGTCAAGAACCAATGCGGTGAATCCGCCGTGGCGGATGCTAGTGGGGTGGTCCCTTCGATCAAAAGTGATCGGGCAGGAGGACCACGGGTTGAACTTTGGGGCGACTGGCTCCATCGCGTATACGTCCCTTAGTGCATGCTTCCGCTCCCTTTTGGGTATGTGGGTTGCATATATCATGTTCACTGTCCGCACTTGTGGGGGAAAGCCCTTCTGTCCTCTATTGTTCGGCGGCCGAGGCTCCTCCTCGTCATTGCTATGCAGCCCCTTGTCGTTGTGTTCGGCACTTAACTTGCCTGCCTGCTTGAATACCCAACAATCCCTGTAGGTGTGGTTGGCTGGTTTTTCGGGGGTGCCATGTATCTGGCACAAGCGATCGAGTATGTGGTCCAAATTGGACAGGCCCTGAGTATTTCTTTTGAATGGCTTTTTCCGCTGACCGGGTTTGGAGCCTCTGAATCCGGCATTGACTGTCGTATCTTCAGTATTATCACCGTTAATGCGGCGCTTGTGCTTGTTGCGACGCGACCTGCCATTGCTGTCCTTGGTATCCGAACTACCAGGGTTTTTGGTCAGGTTGTTACTGCGAGCTAGCCAGCTGTCCTCTCCCACGCAGAAGCGGGTCATGAGTGATGTGAGGGCTGCCATGGATTTCGGCTTTTCCTGTCCTAGGTGTCGGGCAAGCCACTCATCGCGGATGTTATGTTTGAAGGCTGCAAGGGCCTCTGCATCCGGACAGTCAACGATTTGATTTTTCTTGGTTAAGAACCGTGTCCAGAATTGTCTGGGTGATTTATCTGGCTGCTGAATTATGTGGCTTAGGTCATCAGCGTCTAGTGGCCGCACATATGTGCCCTCGAAGTTATCAAGGAATGCGGCTTCCAGGTCTTCCCAACAACCAATTGATTCTGCTGGCAAGTTCTTGAGCCAATGTCGAGCTGGTCCTTTAAGCTTGAGTGGGAGGTATTTGATGGCGTGTAGATCATCACCGCGGGCCATGTGGATATGAAGGAGATAGTCCTCGATCCAAATCGCAGGATCTGTTGTGCCGTTGTATGATTCGATGTTTACGGGTTTGAAACCCTCGGGGATTTGATGATCCGTTACTTCGTTTGTGAAGCATAGTGGGTGTGCGGCGCCTCTGTATTGGGCTATATCACGATGCAGCTCAAGTGAGCTTTGTCTACTGTGTTCGGCCCGGCCGGAATTGCTGTATCTGGCGTGACGGTTGTCGTCACGTGTCGTGGGGCGCCCACGCGATCCGTAGATCGATCTTATTTGCCTTGCCTTGTCCTCCAATATATCTCGCAAGTCTGGCGCATTTCCCCGCGGCTTTGTTCTTTTCGAGCGACGCCGGGGTGCGGCTTTAGTGGAGGGCCTAGAGGCCTCTCTGTCGCGGCCACGAGGTGGCCGGTCGGCCGCGTCATGTGCTGGTGATGTAGGTTTGGGTGCTTCCTCCTCTAATTGGGGTAGCAGCCTGTGTTTTGGGTAGCTCTTGGAGGGGCGATCGAGTTTATACTCTTCGGCTGCGAGGACTTCGGTCCATCCGTCAGCTAGCAAGTCTTGGTCAGCTCTAAGCTGCTGCTGCTTTTTCTTGAGGCTGCTTGTCGTGGCCATAAGCCTACGTTTGAAACGCTCTTGTTCGACGGGATCCTCGGGCATGACAAATTCGTCGTCGTCGAGGCTTGCTTCATCTTCGGAGGGAGGCATATAATTATCGTCCTCTACCTCTCTGTCTGCCGCTCTATCATGAGGGCTGGCTTCTCCCTCCTCCTGTGCTGAATCCTGCTGGAGGGGGTTGTCTTCGGCACTTTTCAGGGTGTTATTTTCTCCCGTGCCGGAATCACCGTTTTTGCTGTGTCGGGATTTAGAGCGGCGCCGCTGACGCCGGCGCTTGGGCTGTTTCTTGGAGGGGTCATCCTCCGCTGTTCCATTGCCATTCCCATCTTTTGGGGTGTCCACCATGTATATGTCGTATGACGAGGTGGCCTTCCAGTGCCCTGTAGGCGCTGGTTCTTGGATGTCTCCTGCATCGTCGTCCATACCGTCGATGTCTTCGGAGTCGAAGTCGAGCATGTCGGTTAAATCATCGACAGTGGCTACAAAGTGGGTGGTGGGTGGGCGTTGAATTTCTTCATCGTCCGCATCCCAACCTTCCTGGCCACAGTCCGGCTAGGGCTCTCCTGATAAAGAGAGAGACTTTAGTAAAGTCAGGATGCCGCCAAAGGGCGAGTGCTGAAAGATGTCCGCGGCAGTGAACTCCATAACCGGCGCCCAATCAGATTTGATTGGTAGGGGTGCGGGAGGTTCGGAGTCCGGAGAGGAGTCCGGCACCTCGGAGTCACGGGCTCTGCAAAGGACAGGGATGGTGTTCGGCTCAATCACCGTAGAGATCGTAGCCCCCGAGGCGGTGTCCAGCCACTCGTCCTCGATCGGCGAAGTCGGCTCCGAGCTAAGGGTCGGAGCGGATGCTGGTGCGGCCTCCAGGGTATTGTTCGGCGGCAGAGCTAGATCGTACCCATCGAGACAGTGCGGCGCGCTTGGCTGTGGCTCGAATCCGTCGAAGATCAAGTCTCTGCGGATGTCAGCCATGTAGTTCAAACTCCCAAATCTGACCTGATGGCCAGGGGCGTAGCTTTCGATCTGCTCTAGATGGCCAAGTGAATTGGGCCGTAGTGCGAAGCCGCCGAATACGAAGACCTGTCTAGGGAGAAAAGTCTCACCCTGGACCGCATCGTTGTTGATGATCGAAGGAGCCATCGGGCCTAAAGATGACGACACAGAGGAACTCTCAATGAAAGCACCAATGTCGGTGTCAAAACCGGCGGATCTCGGGTAGGGGATCCCGAACTGTGCGTCTAGGCGGATGGTAACAGGAGACAAGGGACACGATGTTTTTACCCAGGTTCGGGCCCTATCGATGGAGGTAAAACCCTACTCCTGCTTGATTGATATTGATGATATGGGTAGTACAAGAGTAGATCTACCACGAGATCAGAGAGGCTAAACCCTAGAAGATAGCCTATGGTATGATTGTTGTTCGTCCTACGGACTAAAGCCCTCCGGTTTATATAGGCACCGGAGAGGGTTAGGGTTACACAGAGTCGGTTACAATGGTAGGAGATCTACATATCCGTATCGCCAAGCTTGTCTTCCACACCAAGGAAAGTCCCATCCGGACACGGGACGAAGTCTTCAATCTTGTATCTTCATAGTCTAGGAGTCCGGCCAACGGTGATAGTTCGGCTATCCGGACACCCCCTAATCCAGGACTCCCTCAGTGAGCAACATATTTTTAAGGGCAACCAACTCCTCATCTCTGGCAGACAAGAAAATGACAGTGTCATCAGCATACTGAATTATAGGGAAATCCTGGTCATGTGATGGAATTGGGAGGGTTAAGGTTCCCTGTGGGAACATTTGGTTAACCACTGACTGCAGCAGGTCAGCAGCAATTACAAATAGCAAAGGTGAGAGAGGATCACCCTGTCTGACACCACACTTGCACTTAAACTGTTTTCCAGGTATGCCATTGAGCAAAACAGAAGATCCTGTAGAAAGGATGTTTTTGACCCAGCCAATCCATTTATCATCAAAAACCCTTGTACTTGAGCATTTGCAAAATAACCTCATGTTCCACAGTGTCAAATGCCTTTGCAAAATCCAGCTTCAAGATTAGGATGGGTCTCTTTAACTGTTTGCATTGGTGTATATATTCAAAAGCCAAGGCTAAACATTCCTGCTTTTAATGAAAATCTTAGAAAAAAGGTTCCTACCAATGTTCTGGTTGATAGAATTTCCAAACTTAATAATGATTTTGCTATTAGAAATAGTGAGTTAGGATATTCTCTTGAGTATAGGCTTACAAAATTCTGCCAAAAGAATGCTTATAATGATGAATTGGTTGTGCAATACGAAGGGCCAAAGGAGGAACCCATACCTCCCGTGATTGATCTTGGGGACTTCTGTCCCATTAAATTCAACCCTTTTGATTACTTTTGCTTGCCCCAAAGAAAACTTGTTGCTGAACATAGAGAATATGAAATGAGTTTTTGTGATCTATCTTATTATTATGGTACTACTTAGATCTATTCTCGCTTTTATGCCTAGCTAGGCGCGTTAAACGATAGCGCTAGTTGGGAGGCAACCCAACTTTCTTTTTGTTTCTTACTTTTTGCTTCTATTTAGTAATAAATATTTCATCTAGCTTCTGTTTAGATGTGTTTTCATGTTTTTATTAGTGTTTGTGCCAAGTAGAACCTATAGGATAACCTACGGTGATAGTTAATTTGATTCTGCTGAAAAACAGAAACTTTTGCATGCACAAAAATAATTTTAGTAAATCACAGAAACGTGCTTTTGCATTGATTATTTTTTCTGTAGATCAATAGATAAATTTACCAGGACTTCCTATTTTAGTAGGATTTTTAGAGATCCAGAAGTATTCAAAAGTTACAGATTGCTACAGACTGTTCTGTTTTTGACAGATTCTGTTTTTCGTGTGTTGTTTCCTTATTTTGATGCATCTATGGCTAGTATCGGGGGGGTATGAACCATAGAGAAGTTGGAATACAGTAGGTTTAACACGAATATAAATAAATAATGAGTTCATTACAGTACCTTATGTGGTGTTTTTTCTTTCTTGCACTAACAGAGCTTATGAGATTTCCTGTTGAGTTTTGTGTTGTGAAGTTTTCAACTTTTGGGTAAAGATTTGATGGACTATGGAATAAGGAGTGGCAAGAGCCTAAGCTTGGGGATGCCCATGGCACCCTAATATATTCAAGGATAACCAAAAGCCTAAGCTTGGGTATGCCCCGGAAAGCATCCCCTCTTTCGTCTTCGTCTATCGATAACTTTACTTGGAGCTATATTTTTATTCGCCACATGATATGTGTTTTGCTTGGAGCGTCTTGTATGATATGAGTCTTTGATTTTTAGTTTACCACAATCATCCTTGCTGTACACACCTTTTGGGATAAACCCACATGATTTGAAATTTATTAGAATACTCTATGTGCTTCACTTATATCTTTTGAGCTAGATAGTTTTGCTCTAGTGCTTCACTTATACCTTTTAGAGCACGGTGGTGGTTTAATTTTGTAGAAATTGTTGATCTCTCGTGCTTCACTTATATTATTTTGAGAGTCTTTTAGAACAACATGTTATTTTCTATGGTTATAAAATTGGTCCTAGAATGATGGGCATCCAAGTTGGGTATAATAAAAACTATCATAGGAAGTGAATTGGATGCTATGATCAATTTGATGCTTGATAGTTGTTTTGAGATATAGAGGTGGTGATATTAAAGTCATGCTAGTTGGGTAATTGTGAATTTAAAGAATATGTTGTGTTGAAATTGGCAAGTCCCGTAGCATGCACGTATGGTAACCGTTGTGTAACAAATTTGAAACATGAGGTGTTCTTAGATTGTCATCCTTATGAGTGGCGGTCGGGGACAAGCGATGGTCTTTTCCTACCAATCTATCCCCCTAGGAGCATGCGCTTAGTTCTTGGTTTTTGATGACTTGTAGATTTTTGCAATAAGTATATGAGTTCTTTATGACTAATGTGAGTCCATGGATTATACGCACTTTTACCTTTCCATCATTGCTAGCCTCTTCGGTACCGTGCATTGCCCTTTCTCACCTTGAGAGTTGGTGCAAACTTCGCCGGTGCATCCAAACCCCGTTATACGATACGCTCTATCACACATAAACCTCCTTATATCTTCCTCAAAACAGCCACCATACCTACCTATTATGGCATTTCCATAGCCACTCCGAGATACATTGCCAAGCAACTTTCCACCGTTCCGTTCATCATGACACGCATCATCATTGTCATATCACCTTGCATGATCATGTAGTTGACATCGTATTATGGCAAAGCCACCTTCATAATTTTTCATACATGTCACTCTTGATTCATTGCCCATCCCGGTACACCGCCGGAGGCATTCATATAGAGTCATATCTTGTTCTAGTTTTGAGTTGTAACTCATGAGTTGTAAATAAATAGAAGTGTGATGATCATCATTATTAGAGCATTGTCCCTTAAAATAAAAGAGAAAGGCCAAATAAATAAAAGGCCAAAGAAAAAAAGAGAAAGGCCAAATAAAAAAGGCCCAAAAAGGGGGAAAATGCTACTATCTTTTTCCACACTTGTGCTTCAAAGTAGCACCATGTTCTTCATATAAAGAGTCTCATTTGTTGTCACTTTCATATACTAGTGGGAATTTTTCATTATAGAATTGTATATTCCAACGATGGGCTTCCTCAAAATGTCCTAGGTCTTCGTGAGCAAGCCAGTTGGATGCACACCCACTAGTTTCTTTTGTTGAGCTCTCATACATTTATAGCTCTAGTGCATCCATTGCATGGCAATCCCTACTCCTCATGTTGACATCAATTGATGGGCATCTCCATAGCCCGTTGATTAGCCTCGTTAACATGAGACTTTCCTTTTTTGTCTTCTCCACGCAACCTCCATCGTCATATTCTATTCCACCCATAGTGCTATATCCATGGCTCACGCTCATGTATTGCGTGAAAGTTGAAAAAAGTTTGAGATTGCTAAAGTATGAAACAATTGCTTGGCTTGTCATCGGGGGTGTGCAAGATGAGAGAATTCTTGTGTGACGAAAATGGAGCATGACCAAACTATATGATTTTGTAGGGATGAACTTTCTTTAGCCATGCTATTTTGAGAAGACATGATTGCTTTCTTAGTATGCTTGAAGTATTACTATTTCTTATGTCAATATGAACTTTTATTTTGAATCATTTGGATCTGAACATTCATGCCACGATTAAGAAAATTACATTAAGGATTATGCTAGGTAGCATTCCACATCAAAAATTCTGTTTTTATCATTTACCTACTCGAGGACGAGCAGGAATTAAGCTTGGGGATGCTTGATACGTCTCCAACGTATCTATAATTTTTTATTGTTCCATGCTACTATATTACCCGTTTTGGATGTTTATGGGCTTTACTTTACACTTTTATATCATTTTTGGGACTAACCTGCTAAATGGAGGCCCAACCCGAATTGTTGTTTTTTTCCTATTTCAGTGTTTCGAAGAAAAGGAATATCAAACGGAGTCCAAACGGAAGGAAACCTTCAGGAGCGATCTTTTCAGAACAAACGCAACCCAGGAGACTTGAAGTGGACGTCAAGCTACCAACGAGGTGGCCACGAGGGTGCCCGACGTGTCCTAAGGGGGTGGGCGTGCCCCCCACCCTCATGGGCCCCTAGTTGCTCCACCGACGTACTTCCTTCACCTATATATACTCCCGTACCCTAAAAACATCCAGGAGCACCACGAAAACCTAATTCCACCACCGCAACCTTCTGTATCCGCAAGATCCCATCTTGGAGCCTTCACCGGCGCTCCGCCGGAGGGGGAATCGACCATGGAGGGCCTCTACATCATCTCCAAGGCCTCTCCGATGAGTTGTGAGTAGTTTACCACAAACCTTCAGGTCCATAGTTATTATCTAGATGGGTTCTTCTCTCTCTTTGAATCTCAATACCAAGTTCTCCTTGATCTTCTTGGAGATCTATTTGATGTAACTCTTTTTGCGGTGTGTTTGTCGAGATCTGATGAATTGTGGGTTTATGATCAAGTTTATCTATGAGAAATATTTGAATCTCCTCTAAATTATTTTAAGTATGATTTGTTATCTTTGCAAGTCTCTTCGAATTATCAATTCGGTTTGGCCTACTAGATTGATCTTTCTTGCAATGGGAGAAGTGCTTAGCTTTGGGTTCAATCTTGCGGTATCCTTTCCCAGTGACAGCAGGGGCAGCAAGGCACGTATTGTATTGTTGCCATCGAGGATAAAAAGATGGGGTTTATATCATATTGCATGAGTTTATCCCTCTACATCATGTCATCTTTCTTAATGTGTTACTCTGTTCTTCATGAACTTAATACTCTAGATGCAGGCAGGAGTCGGTCGATGTGTGGAGTAATAGTAGTAGATGCAGAATCGTTTCGATCTACTTGTTGCGGATGTGATGCCTATATACATGATCATGCCTAGATATTCTCATAACTATGCACTTTTCTATCAATTGCTCGACAGTAATTTGTTCACCCACCGTAATACTTATGCTATCTTGAGAGAAGCCACTAGTGAAACCTATGGCCCCCGGGTCTATCTTTTATCATATAAGTTTTCCATCTACTTTTATTTGCATCTTTTACTTTCCAATCTATATCATAAAAATACCAAAAATATTTATCTTATCCTATTATCTCTATCAGATCTCACTTTTGCAAGTTACCGTGAAGGGATTGACAACCCCTTTATCGCATTGGTTGCGAGGTTCTTGTTTGTTTGTGTAGGTGCGTGGGACTTTTGAGGAGCCTCCTACTGGATTGATACCTTGGTTCTCAAAAACTAAGGGAAATACTTACGCTACTTTGATGCATCACCCTTTCCTCTTTAAGGGAAAAACCAACGCATGCTCAAGAGGTAGCAGTATCGGCAACCCCGGTAACAATGACTTCGCTCTTAGAAAAATTGATTTTAAGACCCGAGAGAGCTTCAAAGAATACGAGCAAGAATTTCAAATGAGTAATAATGGCCTTGTTAAGCTCGACCATAATGATGGTATCGTCCGCATATTGAAGATGAGTGATGCCATTGGGGATAAGTTGAGAGCTGACAGGAGTGATGTGACCAGCAAGGGTTGCCCGAGACAGAATATGGGAGAGGGCGTCTGCGACAAAATTTTAGAGAAGGGGGAGGCCGGGTCACCTTGTCTTAGGCCCCTGCCGTTAGCGAAAAAATTACTAATCTGCCCATTGACCGACAAGGCCATGTGTCCACCCGTGACCAGCTGCATAAGCCGGTGAACCACCGCACCATCAAAACCCTTAGCAAGAAGCACTTGACGGAGGAATTTCCAACTAACCGAGTCGTACGCTTTCTCGAAATCGAGTTTGAGAACCACAACTTTTGTACCCTAGACCCGCAAATCATGGACAATCTCATGGAGATAGAGAACGCCATCCAAAATGAACCTGAACGCATATTGAAAAGGGCTAATAGCACGGTGGGTGACCAGAGAAAGCCTAGAGGCAAAGCCTTTAGCCGGAAGCTTCGCAAAGTTGTTGATCAAGTCAATAGGCCTAAATTGAGTAATCAAGTCAGCCCCTTTGACTTTAGGAATGAGAGTGAGCACCGCATGATTCAACCTAGAAATGTCGACGATACCCGGCCAGAAAAATTGAAGAATCGCCTGGACAAAGACTAGCTAGACTAGAGTAACCAAACCAGGTTTAGTTTTTTCTACAATAAAAATAATATTAGCGTCGAAGAAAAACTTGATCGTCTCGATATACAAGGAAATTCATGGGGAACAATGTTCAAGAAATCAAGAGAGGTGTACTGGGTAGCTGACGACATGTTGGCTTTCAGCACGATGTTTAGGATCGATCACCGGCCAGTCACGCACACAAAATAATTTAACCTGAGGCTAATATGTTTGCTCCGCGACCATGCCAAGGTATAACCTCCATATATAACTTGCAGAATAAGAACAGTTTGTCCATGACTCTGATTTGGACTCAGAAACGTTCTGCTACATGTACGTATAGAACTAGGGAACTAATGTGTTTGTCAAAAACAAAAAAAGGGAAATATAACGCGCAGGCCTACATGGCCCCGCAGTTTTTGGAGCATAGTTTTAAAAACTATACCGGTGATCGAATCGGAGGGCTAGCAAAGTTGTTTGTTCTTGGCTCTAAGCGCCCTATCCGGGTTGCTGGTGATGGTTATTACTCCATTGGGGCTAGGTATTTTGAGCTTCATATACCCGTAGTGGGGTATGGCATGGAATTTTATGAACGCTTCTCGCCGCAGCAGCGCGTGGTAGCCACTCCGGAAGAGAACGACATGGAAGGTCAACTCCTCGGACCTATAGTTCTCGGGAGTGTCGAAGACCACATGGAGGGTGATCTTTCCCTTGCAACGCGCTTCCTTGCCGGGGATGATTTCTTTGAATGTGATTGAGCTATGCTGGATGCAAGTTGTGTCGAATTGCATTTTTTTTCCAACGTGCCCTCGTAAATGAGGTTTAAACTACTACCGCCGTCCATTAATACCTTATGCAGTCGGCATCCGTCCACTATGGGGTCGAGGACCAGAGCGGCTGGGCATTGTCCTAGATCGATAATAGGTAGATTGTGCTGCTCAAATGTGATCGTGTGTCCAACCATGCTGCCGTGGGTGTACATATTGGGGCGTGGACGAGCTCTGGTAGGGCATGTTTCCTCTGGTTCCCTGACTTATATGTTTGATAGATCACCAAGACCTCGGTCTCTTCCGAGGATATTATGTAATGACTGGTGGTGTGCCTATTTGCGAGGAGGCCTCGCCACCCTTAGCGACTTGCTTCACAACCCAACAAGCTTGAAGGTTGTGGGCTGGATTGCTGTTGAGGAATGTAGAGTGTATAGGACATGGTCGGTCCAGTTGTCCGTCTAGGGCGGTCTGGTGTCCCGTCTTCTTTCTTTTTTGCGGTGATTCTGCTGGCACGGGGTGCCTGCGTGGATCCTGTTGTGAGAGGTCATGCACTTTTTGTCCATCCAAGTGTCAGCCAGGTCTCTTCAATGGTGCAAAATTTTGACACCAACTCTGAGAGCTCGGAGAAAGTCTGGGCTCAGTGCCGAGCGAGGGTGTTTAACAAGCCCTTGTCATGACAGTTGTGGAGAAAGGCAGCCAATGCTTCCGCCTCAGGGAAATTGACTATTCTGTTCTTAACAGATAGGAAGCATGACCAGAATCACCGAATTGTCTCTTCCGAATGATGTATTACATATAGCAGGTCCCAGGCGTCAGGAGGCCCCGAGTTACTTGGACAGTATTTGATGTGGGAGGTGGGTGGGACAAAATATCCTAAGCCGATGGGGATGGCTTAAAAGTGTCCTCGCGTCCATTACATGACGCGTTCATCGGGGAGACGTCTAGACTTGGCTCAACGTCGAAAACACCTGCCTCACTTGTCTGATTAATTTCGTGCTTATTCCCTGTAGGGTAGTTCGGGTCCGAGGTTCCTTTGAATTGGGTTCCGTTGGCCGAGCTCAAGAAGGGAGTGTAAAAATCCAAACCAGTTTCGTGGTCATGCTCTATCACCTCGAAGGGGGAGCGTGACTCGGGATCCGACGGGCCATCAGGCGGCCCACGGCAAGAGTCATTGATACGCCTATGGCGTTGAGGGAATTTCAATCGCCGATTAGCAAGGCCATCGACCCTTGGCGATCTAACAACGAGCTCTCAATGAAAGCACCAATGCCGGTGTCAAAACCGGCAGATCTTGGGTAGGGGCCTGAGTTGTTAGATCGGATCGATGGGTAACAAGAGGGAACACACACGAAGTTTGCCCAGGTTTGGGCCCTCTCTATGGAGGTACTGTACATCCTGCTCTTGCTTATATTATGGAAGTATCAATGTACAGAGGATATCTACCTCAAGATCGTGAGTTGTGGTCTAACCCTAGGGGTATGATGAATGTATGAATGGGTGTATGTCCGCAATATTGAAGGCCTCCGAAGTCTTCCTTCCTTAGTGGGCTGGTAGTCAGGCCCATACATTAGTCTGGCTGGGCTAGGACCCACTAGTCCAGGACACCTTCAATGGGTCCATATCTACTAAAATAAAATGGGTTGTAAATTATCAGAAACAATAAATGGGATGCATGTCCGCAATATTATTGTGTTCACCCAGCCCGATATATAGGTGTATTCGAATAAATAATCAAATGCACTGTAAATTCTCATAAATAGTAAATCAGCTATTATTCATTTTACCCAGCCCAGAAAATAGATTATTTTTTGGGTCAAAGCCTAGGAAATAGATGTATTGGAAAACAAAATGAAATGGGCTATAAAACCTAAATAAATGGGTTGCATGTCCGTCATAGCTTTCGAAGCTGACTTTGTTAGCCCACTAGGACAAAGCCTGCGCAAGGTGTTGTCCATTTAGTCAACAAAATGATTTAATGGTAAAAAAAAGTCAAGTAATTATTCTGACAACCGTAGACGTTGGATTGACATCAAACGGTCATCATGCTTCTTCAATCTCTGATCTAGTTGCTCTTGCTCCAGCCACCAAAACCATCGCCAGCAGGAGCGCCTACATCTGCCTCCCATGGTCGGTTGTGCTACCGTGCACCCCTCGCAGCCCCACCCTACTCCCAATGGTGGCCAGGTCATACCTCTACTCACCCACACCTTTTGTTAATCTCCGATGACGGCAGCCTCACCCCGCAGCCGAACCAGTCAACCCTCGTACTCCCCTCCACCAAGGACTCCAGTACCCCTTCTTCCATGACTCCAGATCGTTCCCATCCTAGGCCTCGCTGTCGTCCATCACCATGGTGCGCTCGATGATGCTTGGTAAATAACAAGAGCAAATGTGGAGTACGTGGAGAGGCTGACAGCTGGGAACCACCGGCTACATCTTTGCACGCAAGCTAGTGACTCCTTATTACACGGGAATAAACAATTACTCCCCCTAACACGTTGGACCCACCAACTAAAATCTCCGCACGCAAGGAAATTGTTGGAAATAAGCCCTAGAGGCAATAATAAAATGGTTATTATTGTATTTCCTTGTTCATGATAATTGTCTATTGTTCATGCTATAATTGTATTAACTGGAAACCGTAATACATGTATGGATACATAGACCACAACATGTCCCTAGTGAGCCTCTTGTTGACTAGCTCATTGATCAATAGATGGTTATGGTTTCCTGACCATGGACATTGGATGTCATTGATAACGGGATCACATCATTAGGAGAATGATGTGGTGGACAAGACCCAATCCTAAGCATAGCACAAGATTGTGTAGTTCGTTTGCTAAGAGCTTTTCTAACGTCAAGTATCATTTCCTTAGACCATGAGATTGTGCAACTCCCGAATACCGTAGGAATACTTTGGGTGTACCAAACGTCACAACATAACTAGGTGGCTATAAAGGTGCACTACAGGTAGCTCCGAAAGTATTTGTTGAGTTGGCACGAATCGAGACTGGGATTTGTCACTCCATATGACAGAGAGGTACCTCTGGGCCCACTCGGTAATGCATCATCATAATGAGCTCAATGTGACTAAGGTGTTAGTCACGGCATCATGTGTTACAAAAAAAGTAAAGAGACTTGCCGGTAACGAGATTGAACGAGGTATTGGGATACCGACGATCAAATCTCGGGCAAGTAACATACCGGTGGACCAAGGGAATTGTATACGGGATTGATTGAATCCCCGACATCGTGGTTCATACGACGAGATCATCATGGTACATGTGGGAGCCAACATGGTTATCTAGATCCCACTGTTGGTTATTGGTCGGAGAACGTCTCGGTCATGTCTGCATCGTTCCGGAACCCGTAGGGTCTACACACTTAAGGTTCGGTGATGCTAGAGTTGTTATGGGAAATTGTATGTGGTTACTGAAGGTTGTTCGGAGTCCCGGATGAGATCCCGGACATCGCGAGGAGTTCTGGAATGGTCCGGAGGTGAAGATTTATATATGGGAAGTCCAGTTCCAGTCGCCGGAATGGTTTCAGGGGTTATCGGTATTGTACCGGGACCACCGAAAGGTGTCCCGAGGTCCACCGGGTGGGGCCACCTACCCCAGGGTCTTAATGAGCTGAATATGGGATGGAACCAGCCCCCTAGTGGGCCGGTGCGCCCCCCCCCCCAAGGGCCCAAGGCGCCTAGGGTTTGGAAACCCTAGGGGAGGGGGCGCCTCCACCTTGCTTGGGGGGCAAGTCTCCCCTCCTGGCCGACGTCCCCCCTCTAAATGGGATCTAGAGGGGCCAACCCCCTCTCCCCTTCACACTATAAATAGAGGGAGGATGGGAGGGCTGCAGCACCCTTCCCTTGGCGCAGCCCCTCCCTCCTCCAACACTTCCTCCTCCTCCGTAGAGCTTGGCGAAGCCCTGCAGAAAATCCACAAGCTCCACCACCACGTCATCATGCTGCCAGAGCTCTCCCTCAACTTGTCCTCTCCCCTTGCTGGATCAAGAAGGAGGAGACGTCCCCGGGCTGTATGTGTGTTGAACGCGGAGGCACCGTCCGTTCGGCGCTAGATCAGATCTTCCGCGATTTGATCTTGTTGAACGCGGAGGCGCCGTCCGTTCTTGTAACGCTTCTGTTTTCACGATCTTCCAGAGGTATGAAGATGCACTCCCTCTCCCCTCGTTGCTAGCATCTCCTAGATTGATCTTGGTGACACGTAGGAAAATTTTGAATTATTGCTACGTTCCCCAACAGTGGCATCATGAGCTAGGTCTATGCATAGATTCTATGCGCGAGTAGAACACAAGTAGTTGTGGGCGATGGTTTGTTCAATTTGCTTACCGTTACTAGTCCTATCTTGGTGCGGCGGCATTATGGGATGAAATGGCTTGGACCGACCTTACACGTACGCTTACGTGAGACAGGTTCCACCGACTGACATGCACTTGTTGCATAAGGTGGCTAGCGGGTGTCTGTCTCTCCCACTTTAGTCGGATTGGATTCGATGAAAAGGGTCCTTATGAAGGGTAAATAACAATTGGCATATCACCATTGTGGCTTTTGCGTAGGTAAGAAATGTTCTTGCTAGAAACCCATAGCAACCACGTAAAACATGCAACAACAATTAGAGGACGTCTAACTTGTTTTTGCAGGGTATGCTATGTGATGTGATATGGCCAAAAGGATGTGATGAATGATATATGTGATGTATGAGATTGATCATGTTCTTGTAATAGGAATCACGACTTGCATGTCGATGAGTATGACAACCGGCAGGAGCCATAGGAGTTGTCTTAATTTATTCTATGACCCGCGTGTCAATGAGAACGCCATGTAATTACTTTACTTTATTGCTAACCATTAGCCATAGTAGTAGAAGTAATAGTTGGTGAGACAACTTCATGAAGACACGATGATGGAGATCATGGTGTCATGCCGGTGACGAAGGTGATCATGTCGTGCCTCAAAGATGGAGATCAAAGGCGCAAGATGATATTGGCCATATCATGTCACTTTATGATTTGCATGTGATGTTTTTCATGTTTACATCTTATTTGCTTATAACGATGGTAGCATAAATAAGATGATCCCTCACTAAAAATTTCAAGTAAGTGTTCCCCCTAACTGTGCACCATTACGAAAGTTTGTTGTTTCGAAGCACCACGTGATGATCAGGTGTGATAGATTCTAACGTTCGCATACAACGGGTGTAAGCCAGATTTACACATGCACAACACTTAGGTTCACTTGACGAGCCTAGCATGTACAGACATGGCCTCGGAACACGAGAGATCGAAAGGTCGAACATGAGTCGTATAGTAGATACGATCAACATAGTAGACAACCGCATTCACTTTAAATAGGACACCACGTAATTCCATTGAGATGACTGCGTATGAACTATGGTTTAGAGAAACCTAAGCTGTCGTTTCTTAAAGTTTGGGACTGCGACGCTTATGTGAAAAAGTTTTAGCCTGATAAGCTCGAACCCAAAGCGGATAAATGCATCTTCACAGGACACCCAAAACAATTGGGTATACCTCCTAATTCAGATCCGGAAGCAAAAGTGATTGTTTCTAGAAACGGGTCCTTTCTCTGGGAAAAGTCTCTCTCGAAAATTTGAGTGGGAGGATGGTGGAGACTTGATGAGGTTATTGAACCATCACTTCAACCAGTGTGTAGCAGGGCACAGGAAGTTGTTCCTGTGGCACCTGCACCAATTGAAGTAGAAGCTGATGATAGTGATCATGAAATTTCGGATCAAGTCACTACCAAACCTTGTAGGTCGACAAGGATGTGTACTACTTCAGATTGGTATGGTAATCCTGTCTTGGAAGTCATGTTGCTAGACAACAATGAACCTACGAGCTATGGAGAAGTGATGGTGGGCCCGAATTCCGATGAATGGCTCACTACTGCAAAAAGGGCTATAGATGGAATGGCCACTAATGGCGCACCTGTGATGTGGTGCGCCATTACTATATTCTAATGGCGCACCATGTCTCGGTGCGCCATTAGTAATATATTACTAATGGCGCACCTGGTGTGTGGTGCGCCATTAGTAGTTTTGAAAAAAAACATAAAAAAAATTTGTTACTAATGGCGCATCGTTGTATAGTGCGCCATTACTAATTGACATAGTAATGGCGTACCACATCCGTCGTGCGCCATTAGTAGTTTTGAAAAAAAAGTAAAAAAATTGTTACTAATGGCGCACCATGTCTCGGTGTGCCATTACTAGTTTTAACTAGTAATGGCGCACAGTCCACTGGTGCGCCATTACTAAGTTTTTTTCAAAAAAAATCAAAAAAATATCAATTTTTTTATTATTATTTTTTCAAAACTAGTAATGGCGCACCGTGGGTATGGTGCGCCATTACTTGCCCCAACACCGAATGCACCCCCGAGTGGATCGCCTTTTCAGTTTAAAAAAATAAAAGAAAATGATGGAAATGTCAAAAAATAAAAGAAAATATGTTTCCCATGTGATATGTGCTCTAGTTGTTGGGAAAATTTACAAATATGAATTTAACCTTTATTTGCAAAATCTCTCTGGAAATTTGTAAAATGGGCATAACTTTTGCATACGAACTGAGATGAAAAACTTTTTTATATGAAAAATCATCTACTCGAAAAGTTACATCCAAATTTAACTAGGGGAACCCCGTTAAACATTTTCAAAATCCCCAAAAACCTAACAGAAAAAAGTTATGGGGCTTTCAAGATCTAGCGGCAAAAAAAATAAAAAAAATTCAAACTTACTAGTGGCGCACCATGGATGTGGTGCGCCACTAGTAACGGGAAAAAATGGTTTTGAATTTTTTTTCAAAAAATGATACGTAATATGACCGGGAAGTTTGAAATATTTTTCAAAATTTCATCATAGTCATGAACATGAACAAAGTCCTAGACATCAACAAGGTATAACGGGATTGATATGCTAGATATATCAACAAGTGCCTGTGAAGTGAGCTGTTGCTGGGGTTGGATAGAACTCTGAAGTTAAGCGTGCTTGGGCTGGAGTAGTGTGAGGATGGGTGACCTTTCGGGAAGTTTGACCACGGAGTATGATTTGACCTGAGATTAAGCATATTGACCCGAGATTAAGCCATAGTGAACTGAGATTAAGAAAAAAACGAAAAAAAAATTGAAAAAAAATTGAAAAAAATATTCTGAAAAAAAAATTAAAAAATTGAAAAAAAATGTTACTAATGGCGCACCAGTGGTGCGCCATTAGTAAAAGATACTAGTGGCGTGCTAGTAATGGCGCACCGGTAGTGTGCCATTAGTAGGCAAAACCGGTGCGCCATTAGTAGGCCTTTTTCTAGTAGTGGCTCGAGGCCATAAAATCCGAGAGGATCCATGTATGAAAACAAAGTATAGACTTTGGAAGAACTACTTGATGGTCGTAAGGCTGTTGGGTACAGATAGATTTTAAAAGGAAGACAGACAATGATGGTAAGTGTCACCATTAAGAAAGCTCGACTTGTCGCTAAGATATTTTCTAACAAGTTCAAGGAGTTGACTACGATGAGACTTTCTCACTCGTAGCGATGCTAAGAGTCTGTTGGAATTATATTAGCAGTTACTGCATTATTTATGAAATCTTGCAGATAGGATATCAAAACATTGTTTCCTCGACAATCTTCTTGAGGAAAGGTTGTATGTGATACAACCAGAAGGTTTTGTCAATCCTAAAAGATGCTAGCAAGTATGCAAAGCTCCAGCGATCCTTCTAAGGAATGTGGTAAGCATCTCGGAGTTGGAATATACACTTTGATGAGATGATCAAAGATTTTGGGTTTATACAAAGTTTATGAGAAACTTGTATTTTCCAAAGAAGTGAGTGGGAGCACTATAGAATTTCTGATGAGTATATGTTGTTGACATATTGTTGATCGGAAATGATGTAGAATTTATGGAAAGCATATAGGGTTGTTTGAAAGGTGTTTTTCAATGAAAAAAATATGGATTAAGCTACTTGAACATTGAGCATCAAGATCTATAAGGATATATCAAAAACGCTTAATAGTACTTTCAAATGAATACATACCGTGACAAGATTTTGAAGGAGTTCAAAATAGATCGGCAAAGAAGGAGTTCTTGGTCGTGTTATAAGGTGTGAGTATTGAGTAAGACTCAAGACCTGACCACGACAGAAGAAAGAGAAAGGATGAAGGTCGTCCCCTATGCTTTAGATGTAGGCTCTATAGTATGATATGCTGTGTACCGCACCTGAAGTGTGCCTTGCCGTGAGACAGTCAAGGGGTACAAGAGTGATCCAGGAATGGATCACAGGACAACGGTCAAAGTTATCCTTAGTAACTAGTGGACTAAGGAATTTTCTCGATTATGGAGGTGGTAAAAGAGTTCATCATAAAGGGCTACGTCGATGCAAACTTTAAAACTAATCTGGATGACTATGAGTAGTAAACCGGATTCATATAGTAGAATAATTATTTGGAATAGCTCCAAATAGCGTGTGGTAGCTGCATCTACAAGATGACATAGAGATTTGTAAAGCACACACGGATCTGAAAGGTTCAGACCCGTTGACTAATAACCTCTCTCACAAGCGAGATATGATCAAACCCCATGGGTGTTGGATTCATTACAATCACATAGTGATGTGAACTAGATTATTGAGTCTAGTGAAAGTGGGAGACTGTTGGAAATATTCCCTAGAGGCAATAATAAAATGGTTATTATTGTATTTCCTTGTTCATGATAATTGTCTATTGTTCATGCTATAATTGTATTAACTGGAAACCGTAATACACGTGTGAATACATAGACCATAACATGTCTCTAGTGAGCCTCTAGTTGACTAGCTCGTTGATCAATAGATGGTTATGGTTTCCTGACCATGGACATTGGATGTCATTGATAACGGGATCACATCATTAGGAGAATGATGTGTTGGACAAGACCCAATCCTAAGCATAGCACAAGATCGTGTAGTTCGTTTGCTAAGAGCTTTTCTAATGTCAAGTATCATTTCCTTAGACCATGAGATTGTTCAACTCCCGAATACCGTAAGAATACTTTGGGTGTACCAAACGTCACAACGTAACTGGGTGTCTATAAAGGTGCACTACAGGTAGCTACGAAAGTATCTGTTGAGTTGGCACGAATCGAGACTGGGATTTGTCACTCTGTATGACGGAGAGGTATCTTTGGGCCCACTCGGTAATGCATCATCATAATGAGCTCAATGTGACTAAGGAGTTAGTCACGGGATCATGCATTACAAAATGAGTAAAGAGACTTGCCGGTAACGAGATTGAATGAGGTATTGGGATACCGACGACCGAATCTCGGGCAAGTAACATACCGGTGGACAAAGGGAATTGTATACGGGATTGATTGAATCCCCGACAACGTGGTTCATCTGATGAGATCATCATGGAACATGTGGGGGCAAACATGGGTATCCAGATCCCACTGTTGGTTATTGGTCGGAGAACGTCTCGGTCATGTCTACATGGCTCCCAAACCCGTAGGGTCTACACACTTAAGGTTCGGTGACGCTAGAGTTGTTATGGGAAATTTTATGTGGTCACTAAAGGTTTTTAGGAGTCCCGGATGAGATCTCGGACGTCACGAGGAGTTCCGGAATGGTCCGGAGGTGAAGATTTATATATGGGAAGTCCAGTTCCAGTCGCCGGAATGGTTTCGGGGGTTATCAGTATTGTACCGGGACCACCAAAAGGTGTCCGGAGGTCCACCGGGTGGGGCCACCTGCCCCAGGGGCTTAATGAGCTGAATATGGGAGGGAACCATCCCCCCAGTGGGCTGGTGCACCCCCTGAGGGAGTCCTGGATTAGGGGGTGTCCGGATAGCCAAACTATCACCTTTGGCCGGACTCCTGGACTATGAAGATACAAGATTGAAGACTTCGTCCCGTGTCCGGATGGGACTTTCCTTGGCGTGGAAGGCAAGCTTGGCGATACGGATATGTAGATCTCCTACCATTGTAACCGACTCTGTGTAACCCTAACCCTCTTCGGGGCCTATATAAACCGGAGGGTTTTAGTCCGTATGACGAACAACAATCATACCATAGGCTAGCTTCTAGGGTTTAGCCTCTCTGATCTCGTGGTAGATTTACTCTTGTACTACCCATATCATCAATATTAATCAAGCAGGAGTAGGGTTTTACCTCCATCGAGAGGGCCCGAACCTAGGTAAAAACATCGTGTCCCTTGTCTCCTTTTACCATCCGCCTAGGCAAACAGTTCGGGACCCCCTACCCGAGATCCGCCGGTTTTGACACCGACATTGGTGCTTTCATTGAGAGTTCCTATGTGTCGTCATCTTTAGGCTCGATGGCTCCACCGATCATCAACAACGATGTGGTCCAGGGTGAGACTTTTCTCCCCGGACAGATCTTCGTATTCGGCGGCTTTGCACTGCAGGCCAATTCGCTTGGCCATCTGGAGCAGATCAAAAGCTACGCCCCTGGCCATCGGGTCGATTCGGAAGTTTAAACTATACGGCTGACGTCCGCGGAGACTTGATCTTCGACGGGTTCGAGCCACAGCCAAGCGCGCCGCACTGTCACGATGGGCATGATCTAGCTCTACCGTCGGACAGTGCCCTGGAGGCCGCACCAGTGTCCGCTCCGACCCTTAGCTCGGAGCCAACTGCGCCGATCGAGGATGTGTGGCTGGACACCGCCTCGGGGGCTGCTATCTCTATGGCGGTCGAGCCGTACACCAACCCCGTCCTTTGCGAAGCTCGTGACTCCAAGGTGCCGGACTCCTCTCCAGACTCCGAACCTTCCGCGGCCCTGCCAATCAAATCCGATTGGGCGCCGACCATAGAGTTCACTGCCGCGGACATCTTTCAGGACTCGCCCTTTGGCGACATCCTGAATTCGCTAAAGTCTCTCTCTTTATCAGGAGAGCCCTGGCCAGATTATGGTCAGGAAGGTTGGGATGCGGACGACGAAGAAATTCAAAGCCCACCCACCACCCACTTTGTAGCCATGTCGATGATTTAACCGACATGCTCGACTTCGACTCTGAAGGCATCAATGGTATGGACGACGATGCAGGAGACGACCAAGAACCAGCGCCTACAGGGCACTGGAAGGCCACCTCATCATACGACATATACATGGTGGACATCCCAAAAGATGGGAATGGCGAGGGAACAACGGAGGATGACACCTCCAAGAAACAACCTTAGCGCCGGCGTCAGCGGCGCCGCTCTAAACCCCGCCACAGCAAAAACGGTTATTCCGGCACGGGAGACAATAACACCCCGGAAAGTGCTGAAGACAACCCCCTCTAGTAGGATTCAGCGCAGGAGGATGGAGAAGCCAGCCCTCATGAGAGAGCGGCAGACAGAGAGGTAGAGGACGATAATTACATGCCTCCCTCCGAAGACGAGGCAAGCCTCGACGACGACGAATTTGTCATGCCTGAGGATCCCGTCGAATAGGAGTGTTTCAAACGTAGGCTTATGGCCACGGCAAGCAGCCTCAAGAAAAAGCAGCAACAACTTAGAGCTGACCAAGACTTGCTAGCTGACAGATGGACTGAAGTCCTTGCGGTCGAAGAGTATGAACTCAAACGCCCCTCCAAGAGCTACCCAAAACGCAGGCTGCTACCCTGATTAGAGGAGGAAGCACCCAAACCTACATCATCAGCGCATGATGCGGCCGACCGGCCACCTCATGGCCGCGATAGAGAGGCCTCTCAGCCCTCCACTCAAGCCGCACCCCGGCGTCGCTCAAAAAGTACCAAGGCACGGGGAAATGCACCAGACCTGCGAGATATATTGGAGGACAAGGCAAGGCAAACAAGATCGATCTACGGATCACGTGGGCGCCTCACTACACGTGACAATAACCGTCATGCCGGATACAGCAAATCCGGCCGAGTCGAACACAGCAGACAAAGCTCATTTGAGCTACGTCGTGATATAGCCCAGTACATGGGCGCCGCACACCCACTATGCTTCACAGATGAAGTAATGGATCATCAAATCCCTGAGGGTTTTAAACCCGTAAACATCGAATCATACGATGGCACATCAGATCCTGCGGTATGGATCAAGGACTATCTTCTTCATATCCACATGGCCCGCGGTGATGATCCACACGCTATCAAATACCTCCCTCTCAAGCTTAAAGGACCAGCTCGACATTAGCTTAACAGCTTGCCAGCAGAGTCAATTGGTTGTTGGGAGGACCTGGAATCCGCATCCCTTGACAATTTCCAGGGCACCTATGTGCGACCACCAGACGCCGATGACCTAAGCCACATAATTTAGCAGCCAGAGGAATCGGCCAGACAATTCTGGACACGGTTCCTAACCAAGAAAAATCAAATCATCGTCTGTCCGGATGCAGAGGCCCTTGCAGCCTTCAAACATAACATCCGCGACGAGTGGCTTGCCCGGCACCTAGGACAGGAAAAGCCGAAATCCATGGCAGCCCTCACAACACTCATGACCCGCTTTTGCGCGGGAGAGGACAGCTGGCTAGCTCGTAGTAATAACATGACTAAGAGCCCTGGTAATTCGGATACCAAGGACATCAACGGCAGGTCGTGTCGCAACAAGCACAAGCGCCGCATTAACGTCGATAATGCTGAGGATACGGCAGTCAATGCCGGATTCAGAGGCTCTAAACCCGGTCAGCGGAAAAAGCCATTCAAAATAAATACTCCGGGCCCGTCCAATTTGGACCGAATACTCGATCGCTCGTGCTAGATACACGGCACCCCCGAAAAACCAGCCAACCACACCAACAGGGATTGTTGGGTGTTCCAGCAGGCAGGCAAGTTAAATGCCGAAAACAATGACAAGGGGCTGCATAGCAACGACGAGGAGGAGCCCCGGCCGCCGAACAATAGAGGACAGAAGGGCTTCCCCCTACAAGTGCGGACGGTGAACATGATATACGCAACCCACATACCCAAAAGGGAGCGGAAGCGTGCACTAAGGGTTGTATATGCGATGGAGCCAGTCGCCCCAAAGTTCAATCCGTGGTCCTCCTGCCCAATCACTTTCGATCGAAGGGACCACCCCAGTAGCATCCGCCATGGAGGATTCGTTGCATTGGTTCTAGACCCAATCGTTGACGGATTTCACCTCACTAGAGTCCTGATGGACGGCGGCAACAACCTGAACCTGCTTTATCAGGATACAGTGCGCAAAATGGGCATAGACCCCTCAAGGATTAAACCCACAAAGACGACCTTTAAAGGCATCATACCAGGTGTAGAGGCCAACTGTACAGGCTCAGTTACACTTGAAGTGGTCTTCGGATCCCCGGATAACTTCCGAAGCGAGGAGTTAATCTTCGACATAGTCCCGTTCCGCAGCGGCTATCACGCACTGCTCAGACGAACCACATTTGCAAAGTTCAATGCGGTGCCGCACTACGCATACCTCAAGCTCAAGATGCCAGGCCCTCGAGGAGTCATTACGGTCAACGGAAACACCAAACACTCTCTCCGAATGGAGGAGCATACAGCGGCCCTCGCGGCGGAAGTACAAAGCAGCCTCTCAAGGCAATCCTCGAGTCCGGCTATTAAACATCCGGACACCGTCAAGCGCGCCCGGGGTAACCTACAACAAGACCGCCTGGCACGCCCCGAGCACACGTAGCAATGCGGCCCCAACCCCAGCCCTAGCGAAATTGCGAAACCAGTACTACACATACATAATTACGCTCTGGAAATACCATGGGCATAGGGGGAGGGGCGCGACCACGGCAGGCCCAGAAGGCGGCTCAACCGCACTAGGGGCTACCGATTGTGTCATGCTTTTTTCTGTTACTTTCAAGACTCCTTTCTCAAGAAGCCCTGTCCGGCACTAGAATTGCCGAACACACGATGCAACAGACAGGGAAGCAGAAAGCTATGTCGAGTGTCCAGGTGGTCTCTATAACAAGCAGTATACTTGTTTCACATATCATCCCGCAGCTCGCCCCTGGAGGGGGACATGTCAAATAGTCCCATCCATTGCTTATCGCACTATTTGTATCGTTCTGCTTTTACCGCAGCCTTTTTAAATAAACAATACATAGCTTCTGCTTATTATTGCATTCCTTTTTTTATCTATATATGTTCACTTATGACATGTTGCACCCGTACACTTTGGTACAGCCAAATACACCAGGGTCTTAAGTACCCCAAAATATGGTGTGATAAGTCCGAACACTTTCACAAGTTCGTCACCCCGAACTTATAGCATTATATGCATCGGCTCTCAATCATGTCTTGGGTCAATAGTTGGGTTTGCCCGGCTCCCATGTTTTGGTACCTTACGTTCCGTTATATCAGCTAAGGTAGCGCTGGGAGAACCACTGCGATTGTGCCCCGGTTGAGCTGGATTAAGCACCTCAGTGGAGAAAGCTAAAACTGACTGTCATGATAGGTCAAGAGCCGGTCGTTGTTCGAGAGGTTTTAGAGTCCCTAAAGACTTATGCCGCTTAGAGCGAGGAGTCGGCTTTGTCTGGCCTAGGCGTGGATAGCGCCCCGAACTCGGTCTTCCGAATACCAGGGGCTTCGCCGAAATTTAAAATTATAGAATTCTATGGCTAAGTGAGAGTGTTCAAGCATTATAGTCTGGTTTCCTCGTTCGTTTCATTGAGCGCCTCCCTCAAAGGACCCAAGAATGGGAAAAGAGCGCTCAAGTTTATCCCGAACACCGCAGCACTCGTGGCATGGGGGCAGAAGCCGACGACTCGCCATCTCTCAAATTTAATAAACTGCCGCACAGAAGGAAATATTTTAAATTCACAAGCGTTGCTTAGCGCATATGAACAAGTTTTCAGCGTACAGGATAACAAATGCGAGTTTACTCAAAAATTACATCTTTGGAGCATTCACCCGCTATAAGGCGGGCACCCTTCAAGATGCCCTCATAATACATCTCAGGCTTGCGATACTCCTTGCCCGGCGGTGGTCTGTCCGTCACAAGCTTCTCAGCGTCCATCTTGCCCCAGTGCACTTTAGCATGGGCAAGGGCCCTACGGGCACATTCGATGCAGACGGAGCGCTTGATGACTTCAATCCATGGACAGGCGTCCACCATCCGCCTCACCAGCCCGAAGTAGCTCCCAGGCATGGCTTCCTTAGGCCACATCCAAACTATGAGGCCCTTCATGGCCTATTCGGCCACATTATGGAGCTCGACCAGCTGTTTCAGCTGGTCGCTCAAGGGCACCGGGTGACCGGTCTCAGCATACTGAGACCAGAACACCTTCTCCGTCGAACTCTCCTCCTCGGCTCGGTAGAACGCGGCAGCATCGGACACACTGCGGGGCAGATCTGCTAATGCTCCTGGAGAGCTCTGGATTCGGGTAAGTAACAGATAATTCACTTTCACATGCTTGCTTTGCATAAAGAATGCCTTACGCGCCGCTATCTTTTTCATCGCCTCAATCTCCTGGAGGGCTTTTTGGGCTTCGCCTTGCAGATTTGGCACTTTCAAGTGCCGAAGCATGCTCGGACTCTCGCGTCTTTGAGTCAAGCTCTAAACTCTTGTGTTTTTTCACGAGAGCATTGAGCTCTTGCCGCACCTCCACCACCCGCGCCTCTTGTTTCTCTCGCTCAGTGCGCTCCATGGCCGCATTATCTTCGGCCCTGGACAGCGCTTCCTTCAGGGTCGCCACCTCGGTTGTGGCCCCTGTCACATTCACGTTGGTCCTGTCACTATTTGCAACCAGGTATTTTTATATACACTTACATAAGGTACTACCTACCTTCCTTGTCCTCGAGCTGCTTCTTGGCAAGGCCGAGTTCGTTCTCGGACCGCTCGAGGCTCTGCTTCAATGCATCGACCTCCGCAGTCAGTGCGGCAGAGGTCAGCAGCGCGGCCTACATTCCCATATTGACATTTTTATGTTAGACTCTTGCGTATATCTTTTTAGATCCTCAGTCCGGCTTTTCTTTCCGAACACCAAACTGAGCATCAGGGGCTACTGTCTATGCGGTAACATTTTCACATGTTTTACATACATACCTCAAAGCCTGCTAGAAGGCTGGCACAGGCTTCTGCAGTCCGCCCTTGGCGGACTGAACCTTCTGGATCACCGCACTCATAATAGTGCGGTGCTCCTCGTCGATGGAGGCACCGTTAAGCACCTCCAGCAAATTGTCTAGCGCCTCCGATTGGACGGAGGACACCGGCGTCGTAGGCTTGCCCTCTTACGAAGGGGCTGCCTGCCGGACTTCGGAACCACTGAAGGTTCCGGTGCGGCGTCCGGCCCAGGACCGGACTTAGAGCCCTATGGGGTTTTGCCCCCTTTGCGCCTGGACTCCGGAAGGTCGCCTTGTGGTGCCTCCGGGGCTGCCTCCTCCTGGCCCGTCCCCTTTTGGGACTCCACCTCGGCATCATCCGTGGGGCGAGGGGAGGTAGCGGTCGGGAGTGAAAGACTATTCATATCCGACAGATCCAGGGATCTCCTCGACGAAGCATCGAGCTGGGCCTAGGGCGGACTGCATAATTATATTCGGCGTCAGAAGGTACTATGCACTAAAGGAACGCCATGAGTTATTCTGGTATCCGGATACTTACGATGTTGCCAGGGGCTTGGCCCTAGTTGGCCACTCCTCTCCGCCGTCTTCGGCATCAGAGGCATAGTTTGGAAGAAGGGTCTTCCCCTTCTTGGACCCTCCGGCCTCCCCAGTTGGGGCGGCCTTCCTTTTCTTTCCTCCCCCCGTTGGAGAGGGAGAGGCTTCTTCTTCCTCCTCCTCGTCTTCAGAGGAGGAGCGCGCTTCGGGGTCGTCGGGCGATGAGTCCGACACCACTAGGCGCCGGGAGCTCCTTCGAGTTCCCGCGGCCTTCTTCTTGGCCTTCTTCTCCGGCACCACGTGAGGTGCCGGGACCAGCAACTTCATCAAACGTGCGTCTGCTGGGCCTTCGGGCAAAGGAGTCGGATAGTCGATCTGTCCGGCCTTCTTCTGCTAGTCCTGTTAAAGGAATGGGAGTTTAGATCCCGCATAAAGTCAAACTATGAAAAACAAGTACCCTGTAATGGGTAAACTAGAGCTTACCGCGCTGGCTTGGCGCTTCGCGCACAATCCGCGATCCTCGGTAGTGGGAGGGTGAACCTCGAAGCTCTTGAAAAGCACCTTCCAAGCATCTTCATGTGTTGTGTCGAAGAGCCTGGACAGAGTTTGGTGCTGGGCCGGGTCGAATTCCCACAGATTAAAAGCCCGCCGTTGACATGGGAGGATCCGGCGGAAGAGCATGACCTGGACTATGTTGACGAGTTTAACCTTCTTGTCCATCAGGTTCTGGACGCAGGTTTGGAGTCCGGTCGCCTCTTCCGGATTACCCCTCGAGAGGCCCGTCTCTTTCCATGAGATGAGCTGTGTGGGGATGCCAGATCGGAACTCGGGGGCCGCTGCCCATTCAGGGTCACGCGGCTCAGTGATGTAGAACCACCCCGATTGCCACCCTTTGATGGTTTCCACAAAGGAGCCCTCGAGCCATGTGACGTTGGCCATCTTGCCCACCATGGCGCCTCCGCACTCCGCTTGCCGGTCGCCCACAACCTTCGGCTTGACATTGAAAGTCTTCAGCCATAAGCCGAAGTGGGGCTGGATGCGGAGGAAGACCTCGCACATGACGATAAACGCCGAGATGTTGAGGATAAAGTTCGGGGCTAGATCATAGAAATCCAGGCCGTAGTAGAACATGAGCCCCCGGACAAATGGGTGAAGAGGAAAGCCCAGTCCGCGGAGGAAATGGGGGAGAAACACGACCCTCTCATGGGGCCTGGGGGTGGGGATGAGCTTCCCCTCATCTGGGAGCCGGTGCGCGATGTCGTTGGACAGGTATCCGGCTTTCCTCTGCTTTTTGATTTGCCCCTCCGTGACGGAGGAGGCCATCCACTTGCCTCCCGCTCCGGACATGGCTGGAGAAGGGTGAGGTGGGATGTGCGGACTTGGGCGCTGGAGCTCGAGTGCGCGGAAATGGATGAGCAAAAGAGGAAGAAGGCGTAGGTAAAAAAGTGGATCCTTATCCCCTTATATGGGCGGACGAAGCTATGCGTCCCCACCAGCCTGGTAAAACTCGCTTATCTCCCAAGCGCCGTAATCAATGGCGCGGTTGGGTTACCCACGCCCGTATTGATGAGAATCCCGGAATAAGGGGACACGATCTCTGCTTTGACAAGACGTGCCAAGGAAACCGCCTCGCTAAACGCATTGAGGTGGGACAGTAAAAACAATTCGAATAAAGGCTTGGCCGTGGTGTGATGTCACGCCATGGAATACGCCAGCAGATTGAATTTGTGTAAATATTATTCTCTCTACGGTGGCATGTGGAACTTATTTTGCAGAGCCGGACACTATCCTTGTGTTCAAAATCTTCTATGAATTATTCGGAGGAGGAACCCGCCTTGCAATGCCGAAGACAATATGCACGCCGGACTCGTCATCATTGAAGCCTGGTTCAGGGGCTACTGAGGGAGTCCTGGATTAGGGGGTGTACAGATAGCCAAACTATCACCTTTGTCCGGACTCCTGGACTAAGAAGATACAAGATTGAAGACTTTGTCCCGTGTCCGGATGGGACTTTCCTTGGCGTGGAAGGAAAGCTTGGCGATACGGATATGTAGATCTCCTACCATTGTAACCGACTATGTGTAACCCTAACCCTCTTCGGTGCCTATATAAACCGGAGGGTTTTAGTCCGTAGGACGAACAACAATCATAC
This sequence comes from Triticum dicoccoides, assembly GCF_002162155.2. Taxonomy (NCBI): domain Eukaryota; kingdom Viridiplantae; phylum Streptophyta; class Magnoliopsida; order Poales; family Poaceae; genus Triticum; species Triticum dicoccoides. Next base: position 548,826,744 of record NC_041387.1, on the reverse strand, counting down.
CATAGGCTAGCTTCTAGGGTTTAGCCTCTCTGATTTCGTGGTAGATCTACTCTTGTACTACCCATATCATCAATATTAATCAAGCAGGAGTAGGGTTTTACCTCCATCGAGAGGGCCCGAACCTGGGTAAAAACATCGTGTCCCTTGTCTCCTCTTACCATCCGCCTAGACGCACAGTTCGGGACCCCCTACCCGAGATCCGCCGGTTTTGACACCGACACCCCCCCAAGGGCCCAAGGCGCCTAGGGTTTGGAAACCCTAGGGGATGGGGCGCCTCCACCTTGCTTGGGGGGCAAGTCTCTCCTCCTGGATGCCGCCCCCTTCTAGATGGGATCTAGAGGGGCCGGCCCCCTCTCCCCTTCACCCTACAAATAGAGGGAGGGTGGGAGGGCTGCAGCACCCTTCCCTTGGTGCAGCCCCTCCCTCCTCCAAGACTTTCTCCTCCTCCATAGAGCTTGGCGAAGCCCTGTAGAAAATCCACAAGCTCCACCACCACGCCGTCGTGCTGCCCGAGATCTCCCTCAACTTCTCCTCTCCCCTTGCTGGATCAAGAAGGAGGAGATGTCCTTGGGCTGTATGTGTGTTGAACACGGAGGCGTCATCCGTTCGGCGCTAGATCAGATCTTCCGCGATTTGAATCGCCGTGAGTACGACTCCATCATCCGCGTTCTTGTAACGCTTCCGTTTTCGCGATCTTCAAGAGGTATGAAGATGCACTCCCTCTCCCCTTGTTGCTAGCATCTCCTAGATTGATCTTGGTGACACGTAGGAAAATTTTGAATTATTGCTACGTTCCCCAACAGAAATTCCTTCTTAATACATGGGAAAAAGGTTTGCTCCTCATGACAACTGGGATCCACCAACTACATCTTCGCACGGAAGGAAGTTCCTCCTTATTACATGCAAGAAAAATGATTCCTCCCCCTGCTAGCTGGGACCCACCAGATTCAGAGGCTGACTTGTGGGCCTAATAAGTTGACACGTACATAGGGCTTTGTCAACTTAGTCAACAAATGGCCGCACAGCTTCTTCAATCTCTGATTTTCTTGCTCTAGCCGCTCAAACCAACGCTGGCGGGACCACCCGCTCCTGCTTCCCATGGCCGGCTATGCTGCAATGGAGGCCTCACTATCCCATCCTACTCCCACCGCTAGCCATGCCATCCCTTTACTCATCCACATGACCAAACCTCTTGTTATTCTCCGGCGACGGCAGACTCACACCATAGTGGACCAGTAAACCATTGCACTCCCTTCCATGTGGGCAACTACTACCGCGTCTTCCCTAGCTCTTGGTCGTTCCCTTCCTAGGCCTCGCCACCGTCCATCACCTTGGTGCTCTTGGTACGGTGTCGTCAACGAACGACGCCCATCGGTAGAGGACTATACGTGGAGAGGCTAACAGCTGGGACCCACCAGCTACATCTTCGCAGGCAAGGAAGTGCGTCCTTATTCAAGCAAAAAAATGATTTCTCCCACTGATAGCTGGGACCCACCAGCTATATCTTCGCATGCAAGTAAGGGCCTCCTTATCCTCCCAGATAGCTGGGACCCACCCGGTCGAACCGTACGTAGGGTTGTCTATCTGGTCGCCAACGTGTATGTACATACTAGTTGATCGGTTCCTCTACAAGGATGAACCGTGGCCAAGTAAGTTGCAACGCATGTCATAGTAGAGCCCCCAATGTAGCAGTTCAAGCAGTCTTGTCTAAATTGTGTACATGTACGTACAACCACACTGCAATAAAGTAAATATGGCCTCGTACGTACATAAATGCGGGGTCTGGAACGCGTACATCAATGACGTCCTATTCATCTGTAGCCAACCGACTAGGTCGGAAGGGAAGAAACAATGTTGTGTTGGTTGGGAGGCAACCGACTAGGTCTGAATGGGTCATGCTCATCGGGAGCCAACCGGCTTGGATGAAACAACCAAAACTTGGTCATGTTCATCGACTCGGGGTTTCTTGTACCACAAAACGGAGGAAATGGAGTCCTGTTTGACCGCCTATAGTTGAAACAGGGTCATGTTCATCTGGAGGGGTCTGGCGTATCGCAAAACGGAGGAAACAGACTTCTGTTCAACTAGACGATCGAAACGGGGTCCTGTTAATCGAGATAGGTCTGGCGTACCGCAAAACGAAGGAAATGGACTTCTCTTTGAGTGCCTACAGCCGAAATAGGGTCCTCTACCGTAGAACGGGACTCCATGGGCTATTGTTCATCCACCGTTGACTTCCTCTAGCCTCCACCAACTACTCTTCATCCACAACAACTTCCTATAGTCTCCACTAGCTACTGTTCATCCACGGGCTACTGTTCATCCAGCCTCCACTGGCTACTATTCATCCAGCCTCCACGAGGTCCTATTCATCCAACCCCAACCAGCTGGGGTGTGTGGAAGCCTCCTTGGGGTCCTATTCATCTAGCGACAATCGCCTACATGGTCGGGGTCCTGTTCATCCAACCCCCACCGGGAACTGTTCATCCACAGCCAACCAACCGGCTAGGTCAACTCACCACGTCTGGACACATTCTACGTATCACGTGCTCGACAGCAATGGGCACTATTCATATAGAGGAAACCCAACCGGCTAGCTACGTCTCGCATGAGGGCTCGATCGGCTTCAGTAAGCAGCGAAGGCATCGGGTTCAGTTAGCAGCGAAGGAATCGCTCGGGTTCAGTTAGCAGCGAAGGAATCGATCTGGTTCAGTTAGCGGTGACAGGATCAATCGATCGACTTTAGTACATAGTAGTGCGATTGCTCGGGTTCAGTTAGCGAGCGCCTCGCACACACGCGCGTACGAGAGAAATGCGCAAACCACACTCGCTCAGCCCCGACCACCCACCGTAACCGGGAACTTTTCGAAATTTTCCTCGCCCTCACTTCTACCATGACTTTTTATGTCATGGACGGCTGAAAGAATGTCACGCAGGTGCGTCTCCGGCCTGCCCAGGACGAAAATCCCAATTTCTGTCATAATTTTTTATCATAGAAGTAGGAGCCCACCATATCTATGATGATACGTGTTTTTGTCACAATAATCATCATAGAAGTGTCATAACCATGATAGAAAAAGTTTTAGTTTGGGCCATAATGTCACGGATGTGTATTTTTTTGTAGTGACGTATGTTGTCATCAATTACCAAAATGGGGAGATTGAAAGCCCATTTTCTCCCTTGGTGGTTTTGGTAATTAATGTCAACATACATGTTGTTGGACTAACACTTTTATCTATTATGTTTTAGATAAGTTCAGCAGTGGCATGGAGAGGACATGAGGATGTGGACCCCTTCAAAATGCTAAGGACAAAGATGGGCAAAGCTCCAAGACTCTACATTTTTTGTTAAGTGATCCAATATCACATTGAGTCAATAGGAAAGCCAAAAGGGATGAGGTTTTGATCATGATTCAATTTCTCAAGTACTTCTCCACATCACTCCTATCCAAAACCCTAAACGTCCATCTTGATCCCACCAAAAAGTTCCCATATAGACCCATCGAGATGACCCTATCGGAATTTCCGGAATGAGGTCTTGCCCTAGCCATTGCACTTCGGTCGCACCGAGTCATTCTTTTTGGACTCATCGAAAAGCCTAATAGTCAAGTCTTTTACACTATTCGGTCTCACTGATATTTTCATGTCGGTGTCAGTGAGTTGGGTCAAAGTCTTGTAATGGTTGGTTTTTTTTGGTGCTGCCCATTTATACCCCTCCACCAACATCTACTCTCTAAGAGAGCCTCAGAATGAACCACAACTTCCACTACTGATTTTCTGAGAGAGAACCACCTACTCATGTGTTGAGATCAAGAGATTCCAATCCAACCATTTGAACCTTGATTTCTAACATTTCCCAAGTTGCTTTTCAATCAATCCCCTCTTTTACCAAAGCCAAATCTGTGAGAGAGTGTTTGAGTGTTGGGGGAGACTATCATTTAAAGCACAAGAGCAAGGAGTTCATCATCAACAACACCGTCTATTACCTTTTCAAGAGTGGTGTCTACTAGATTGGTTAGGTGTCAATTGGGAGCCTCCAAGAGATTGTGGAGTTGAACCAAGGAGTTTGTAAGGGCAAGGAGATCGCCTACTTCGTGAATATCTATTTGAGTGAGGCTAGTCCTTCATGGGCGTAAGTCATGGTGAAATAGACAAGGTTGCTTCTTCATGGACCCTTCATGGGTGGAGCCCACCGTGGACTCGCGCAACCGTTACCCTCAGTGCGTTGAAGTCTCCACCAACGTGGATGTACGATAGCACCACCTATCGAAACCATGCCAAAAATCGTTGTGTCTTCATTGTGTTTGATCTTCCATCTCTACCCTTTACTTTTCGCATAACTGCATGCTTTACTATTTCCATTGCCATGTGTCTAGATATGCATGTGTAGAAAGTCTTGGTGATATCTTAACTAGTGCCAAAATCTGCCTAAATTTCAAGAGAACTAAAAACCGGACCTTTGGTTGGTTAAGAGTCTATTCACCCCCCCTATAGACCTATCTTCTTCGATCCTACAAGAATAACAATGACTCACGGATACCACACAACAATAGGGCAGGCACAAGTAAGCCATGCTCTAACGTGAGAGCGATGTGTTGTTCTATTTGGAGTTCTTCTTCTTCGATGATTGGGAACCTGGGATTAGTAGAGGGACATTTCTTATTTCTCTTGCATCTTAGGCATATCTGCTTCTTATCCATACTCGGATTGTGCCTTCTGCATGATGCTTGTAATGTAATGTTGGGTCATGTGATCTCTGTTTGGTGATATAGTTATGTATGACATTTGTATCGTATTGTATTCTTGTATTATCTCTTCTATTCTTGAGTAGTTGTATGTGTTGTGATGTCCACCTTCTTACCGACATATGACACTTGTGTGCATGGTTAAGTCATATGTTGGAGTGGCCAAATGTGCTTCTCTTCCCCACAAGATTGCAAGGTCTTGTAGGGATTAGAACCACATCTTAGGTGTTACAACCGAATTCGTGTTTTACTCTGCTTAATTTAGGAGATCGGCTAGAATTCATGTTTTACTCTAAGGTTTACTTTGCCATTTACTCCTCTATTATTTAGGGGATCAGCTAGAGATGCCCTTAGCCCATTTCTAGATACAACCTTCGTCCAAAGTAGTTGTCTTAGATTTGTCTAGATACGAATATATCTAACACTAAAACATGTCTAGATGCATGTGTATGTAGACAAATCTAATGCAAGTAATTTTTAGAAAAATGACATTCGGGTAAGGAATAAGTGAGGCCATGGATGTAAAACAAGCGCCGACGGGGCCATGTAGTTGATCATGCATTATGGGCGTGTTTGGTTACCATCATCAATTTTGCATGCATTGCATGTGTGTCTCGGTTGGGCCTGGTTGAGAAAAAACGGGTAAAAAACCACCATCTGCACATTGTTTGGTTGCCCGCATCTAGGTTGCCTGCATTAGGGAAGCAGTTTTGGCATGACATATGGTGTCCTACATTGGCTCGACTCATGCAACTACACGGTATTTGGTTGCATATACGAGATATGATTAAGAGTTAGCATTTACACTTAAAACACAGAGTTACACTAGAGTGCCTGGCGAGTGGCGACTGCGATGGACAGTGACTGCGATGCCGCATCCGACACGACAAGCATGGATTGCGGGCAAGCGCTCCTGTCGACAGCGTGGCGAACTAGTTGCTAGTGTCGTCGCCACAAAGAAAGTCTGTGCGGAGGAGTGCTGAGGCAGATGACGGGGAAGGAGAAATGCAGTGGGCGCGACGTTAGTGCAGTAGATGCAAGATAGGAGGCCGAAAGGAAGGACACCGACGACAGTGCAGTAGGACGTAGGCAAGGAGGACGAGAGGAATGACGCCAACAATTGTGTAGTAGGACGCAATGCGAGAGGAACGTCGCCGACGATGGCGTCAGTGTAGTAGGATGTGGGAGGCTAAAAGGAATGTGGCCGATAGTCGCACCAGTGTAGTAAGACACGGGAGAGGAGGCCGAGATGAATGACGATGATGGTGATGCATGTGCAGCAAGGACACGGGAGAGGAGGCCAAGAGGATCGATTAGAAGGGACTTCGAAGGAGATTAAGGACTGACATTAAAACAACCCAAACATATGCACATGTACAGTCATGAGGAAGATGTAGATATACTCATCCATGATCGTCGGAACAGAGAACATGCAACAGGAAAGCCAGGGCTGGTCTTGAGATTTCGGGGGCCCGGGGCGAGACTAAAATCGGAGGCCTTAATATAAATATCAAACCAACAATTGATATATACATATATAACTTGGTACTAATAAATACTATAATCACGGCAGGAGCTCTGCTTATTTCATTAAATATGAAAAAGAAAAAATGCAGAGTGATCCAGTTTATCAAAAACTGCAATGCTCACCCGGGAGAAAATCAAAGAACCTGAAAAATACACTAGAGCTTGGGGATAGGAACTAGAAGAATCCAAAGTCAATATTTGTAGAATTGGTAGAACATAACCTCACCACTATTGCAACACAATTTTTTAGCAAGATATTTTTCTGATCACTAGGTTGTAAATTCAGCAACCATTAAAAACAAAGGTGATTAAAGAGGTCAACTAATTTGATTTTAACAAGAAAAAAGCTGCCCAAATTTATGTGTACCATCATATACCTCTCTCAACAAATAAACTGAAGTGGTAGACATGACACCATGTATCTCCGTTGCTGCAGCCTTTCCGTTTGGGTCCAACATCACCTTGTTTCTATATCAATCAAATGAGAATAGAATGCACACGAGGACTCACTATTTGCAGATCGGAACTGGGAATAGCTGACATAGTTGCGGACTTACTACTCGATCGTGAGAACGGGAAGATGCCGCTGACAAGGCTTGGCGTCCGGCTCGTGCGCATGGAACCCCGGGGGCGTCGAGTACTCGAGTTCAGACGGCCGGGAAGTCATCGGTGGTGGAATAACGACGTTCTGGTGATCGAGTAGAGGATGAGATCTACCGTCTAGGAAGGTTTAGATCGAGCGGTTCCAGGGATCAATCGACCGCTAGTGGTCATCGAGCAGGCCTGAAGTCGAGGGTATGTTGGGTAGCTCTTTGCGCTGTACCTACTTGGGGCCATGCCTAGTATTCTTTCTAGTGTACACCATGTAATAAGTAGAGAGAATACACAGATCGGGGGCCCACTGATTCGGGGGCCCAAGGCAGCCGCCTCCCTGCCCCCTTCAGGGACGGTCCTGAGGAAAGCCATGTGAAACTGCGAGATGAAGCTACTGGTCAAAGAAAATTTCAAACGGTCAACCGTGCGCGATGAATTTGATAAAATTTATTCAATGAACACAAAAATGAACATTTATGGTTGGCGAAACTACGAACTGATCGTCTGAATGAAACCACAACATTGATGTGTATATTTTTCATGCAGACTTTATCTTAAATCGGAGCACTGTTTATAGATTAAAAGATGAAAAAGATTAAAAAGGAGATTACGCTGAAACAGTGCAAACTCACGACAGGGTGCACCCACCCTAGAGGATGACAGGTAATGCACAGCCTAAGCTACCCAGGTGCGATTTATTGCATCGCTCGGGCCTGATTTCTGAAAAACTGTCAAATCAAGGATTTTCAGGGATGCATGCAAAACATGCAAAAGTCTACCCGGCTCTGTTGGAGCAACTAAACACGTCCTATATAACCCCTTCTTTTTTCTTCCAAACACGTACAGTAGCTTCCTAGTTCTATACGTGTAGCAGAGCGTTTCCAAGTCCTAGCCCAAGTCCGAGTCATGGATGGACTGTTCTTATTCTGCAAGTTATATACGGAGGTTATACCTTGGCACGGTCTATTAGCCTCAGGTTAAATTATTTTGCGTTCGTGGCCGGCTGCCCCGGCTGGTGAAAGCCAACATGTCGTCGCCTACCGAGTACGTCTCCCTCGAACGTTGCTTCCCCATCAATTTCCTTATATCGAGACGATCAAGTTTTTTCTTCGACGCTAATTTTTTAAGAAAAAACTAAGCCTAAACTCTGATAGCTGCATGTTTTTTAATCGAAAAAAAAAACTGCACGTTTAGCGCATCAACAGCGCAGCGCTTAAACGATTTTGATCCTTGTCTACCGGCGGTTGGATGGTCTGATCCCAGTATTGGCCCATGGCGTCGAATTTTTTCGACTTGCGGCATGAAAAGCGGATTTAATTTCTTTTCGGTATTTATCTTTTTGCATATTTTCTGTTTTTTTAGCATATTGCATTTTTTTAGGGGAGCATATTGCATATTTTCTGTTTAGTATACTCCAGTCCGTCGCGCGCGACCCAGCCTCGAATCCGAGGAGATCGATTTTTTTTTTA